>NC_057731.1:26770027-26931788 GCF_004010195.1 Chiloscyllium plagiosum | reverse complement strand
TGGAGTTTGGCCTCAGCGGTGTAAAGGTCGGTGCGCCAAACTACTACCGCGCCTCCTTTGTCTGCTGGTTTGGTAGTGAAGTTGGGGTTGGAGTGGAGGGAGTGGAGGGCTGCGCGTTCCGAGGGTGAGAGGTTGGAGTGGGTGAGAGGGGTGGGGGAGTTCAGGTGGCGGTTAATATCGCGGCGGCAGTTGGCTATGAAGAGGTCGAGGGCAGGTAGGCAGCCAGCACGGGGTGTCCAGGTGGATGTGGTCTGTTGGAGGTAGGAGAAGGGGTCGTCAGAGGGTGGGCGAGAGTCCTGGTTAAAGAAGGAGGCGCGGAGGCGAAGGCGGCGGAAGAATTGTTCGATGTCTCGCTGCGTGTTGATCTTTCATGCAGAGCCAGGTAGCTTACTAATTTATTTTTTATTTTGAACACAAAGATAATATCACATTCCAAAAATTTTATGTTGTTTCCCTTTTAAAGGACCTTTAAAGGGTTTTCAGCACTCAATTATCCCCAGGCATTGGTTTTGATATTTCAAGCATTACAATGAACAATGGATATTAATTTGAAGAAACTGACCTTGCCTTGAGACATTGTGATCAGTTTTATACCCTGTCGGTATGTGTTGTTCCCAAGTGCAGTTGTCCTAACCTCATTGCTCTCAGACTGAATAATAAGGCCCTACATCTATGTAATTGATTTCCAATAATTCACAATTGTAGCGTATACAAGGTGATTTAACTGTTTGTACTTCTGTTCATTCTCTTCTTGAAAACTGCATGACAAGGACATTCTAAATAATTAATTTGTTCATCTTCAATATTATGCACCTATTAGAATGCCATCATCTCTTCAAATTAAACAATCCAAACTGAATCATAGGTGATTGTATCTTAAAACAGAGATGAGAAAAAGAAGTACTTCATACAAACAAAGTGATTCCCTGTGAGACCACAGACCATTAGAAATAAGAACAGGAGTACGTCATTCAGCCCCATGAGTCTGCTGTACTATTCAATAGGATCATGGCTGATACGGCATTCCTCACAGCCATTTTCCTGCCCAATCCCTGTAACCCTTGATTTTCCAAATGATCAAATGTCTACCATCCTCAGCCTTAAATATACTCAAGAAATCTGCTCCATGGCTGGCTGTGGCAAGGAGCTCCAAAGCCACTCAACCCTCTGAGAGAAGAAATTCATCCTCATCTCAGTCTTAAATTGGCACTTCCTTAGGGTTGGCACAGCGGTTAGTACTGTTGCCTCACAGCGCTAGGGACCCAGGTTCGATTCCAGCCTCAGGCAATTGTCTGTGTGGAGTTTTGCGCATTCACCCCGTGTCTGCATGGGTTTCCTCCCACAGACCAAAGATGTGCAGGTTAGGTGAATTGGCTATGCTAAATTGACTATAGTGTTCAGGGATGTGTAGGTTAGGTGTATTAGTCAGGAGAAATGTATAGTAGGGGAATAGGTCTGGGTGGGTTACTCTCTGGAGGGTCGGTGTGGACCTGTTGGGCCAAATGCCCTGTTTCTACAATGTATAGGGTTTCTATGGTATGATACTCTGAGATTATGCCCTCTGTTTTATTGATCAACAGGGAAAAATTTACATTTTTCTATTATTTCAACACAGCGTCTTCCCTTTTATGCTACCTTTTTTTGATTCCATGCTATAGTCTTAAAACAGTCATCTTTTACAGAACTGGTTGGCTTAGTTACATTCTTTATTTAAGAATCTTCTTATGCATGTCTTCTACCAAATTTAAATGATATTTAACAGTGAAGTCTTTTTAGCTATTGGGATGTATTTTAAACAATAGTGAAAAACCTGATGCTATTTCAAAATGTAAATACCTTAGTGAGTGTTGAGGTAATTTCCTTGCCCAGTTAATGGTGCTGAGTGTAAACAGGATGCAGGAGCTACCTGCAGAGTATGAGGGGCAAAGGCAGATGATAGACATGTTGGGTCCTGCCTTTGCCTTCCGGAGAAAAGGGAGCACATCCCAGGCCCAGCAATCTAAATGCAAAAGAGAGGTTATGTGTTTGATTTGGCATAAACTTCCTGAGGGCCTGATACATCCCACTGCAAAGCCTTTTCACTCTTCCCACACTAAACCAGATACTTTTATGTTAAATTCACCAGATTGTAGCAGTAAAGCCTTACGCAAACTGAGAAAAGTGGCTCAACAGTTTCCACTTGTTCCTCAGACCATTATTGGGCCTTGCCTTGCAAGACTTTGTGGCAAATACAGAAGTATGTCATCATGCAGGAATCCCCAGCATGTTTGCCTTCTTGATTCAGTGGTGCTCTGTTGGCTACATCATGGAAGTTGAATAGATGACAGCCAATATGCCAAACACCAGCTCTATTGAGCTTGCTAGCAACATGAGGTTAACTGTTTTCCCACATCTGCGATGCAAGGTTGGTTGCATGCAAGACTTCAAGTTTACTGGGATCAGAGTCGGTGCATGGGAAATTCATAAGATATAGCTGCTCATCAGAGCTGCTCCACCATTCAATCGTGGCTAATATGTTTCTCAACCCCATTCTCCTGCCTTCTCTCCATAATCTTTGATCCCTTACTAATCAAGAACTTATCTATCTCTGTTTTAAATACACTCAAAGACTTAGCTTCCACATCCTTCTGCAGCAATGTGTTCCACAGATTCACCATCCTTCTAGCTGAAGAAATTCCTCCTCATCTCAGTTCTAAAGTGTTGTTCCTTCACTCTGGGGCTGTGCTCTCAGGTCCTAGTGTCTCCTACGAATGGAAACAGCTTCTACATTCCACTCTATCATGCCCTCTCATTATTCTGTAAGTTTCGATCAGAGCCCACCCTCATTCTACCAAACTCAAGTCCTCAATGCTGACTGGAGTACTTGGAAGCAATGAATCAGGGATTTCTGGGGAAAATAGACAGATGGTGGGAAAGAGAGCCCAGAGAAGGTTAAAAAATTCACAGTCAGCCTTAAGCCAACACTATCCGTCTGTACCAATTGCAAAAATGGTTACCACTCACAGAATGTCCACTATAAATATAATCGTGTCAATGCAGAAGTGACACACACTCCAAGCATTGTCAGTACTCACGGCACAACCAAATGCTATTTTCACAATGTCAGAAAACATGACAGCCATTTTATTCTCAAACAACAATGAGATAAGTTATTAAACCATCTAAATTATTGATGTCGTTTAAACAATAAACGTTGGCCAAGATGACAACAACTTGCATTGATGTGGCACTTTTAAAACAATTAAACTTTTCAAGGCACTTCACTGGCATTTATTAAAAACAATTTGACACCAGGCCACGTATGGAGATATGAGAAGAAACACCTGAAAGGAGGAAATGGGAATGGAGAAGCAAAGAGGATTAGGGAGGTAGTCCACAGTGTAGGGCGTAGACAGCAGAAAGAAGGGCTACTTATATTGAAATGATTAAAATTGGAGAGCCATTATAAGTATTGAGTATTACTTCCTTGGGTAAACAAATTATCCAAAATTATAACTGGCTTTCAAAGCTTTACTAGCTGAAGTTCATCCACCATCTATATATCATGCATCCAATCAACTTGCAAAATGACTGAAATGCAAGCAAGCTGAGTTATGTGGAAAAAATTAAATTCACCAGTTGTTGTTTTCTTGTTTTTAAGATAATGTTTCAATTTTAGCTTTACACAACTTTCCTATTAACTTGCTTTTATATATTTAACTCTCAGTTATATTGCCTATTCCAGTCACGCAAACTAAATATAATCATATAATTGGACTGAGATAAAGATCCAAAGGCTTTCCTCCGTAGCCATATCATATAACGTTACCTATTGATTTAGTTTCTAATATATTAAGAAATAATAATTGCCTTCATTCAACAAAGACTTGCCCATATAGGCCACAACCTCAATGGCTTTATTACTCCTTTAGTCAGGTGATCAGCCATGATGATATTCTATGGCAAAGCAGATTTGGAGTGGGGTGCTCCTGTTCTAACTTACAGTTTTCTGTTCCAATGTTTTTATGTTTGTATGTACAGTGAATAAGGGGATCAAGGGTTATGGAGAGAAGGCAGGTGAATGGGGGTAAGAAACATATCAGCCATGATTGAATAGTGGATCAGACTCAATGGGCTGAATGGCCTAATTCACCTCCTATATATTATGGCCTTATAAAATGGTGCTGTTGGTCTGGTGCATTGTACTACAATAATCTATAAGTTCATAATGGTGTTTGTGATATAAGTTCTGGCTATGAGAGCACATTATGACTAAAAGCATCAACTGCTGTAGGAGGTAAATCATGTCGAATTATTATTATCTAATAATCCTTGTTATAATTCATCAATTCACCAATGTATGCACATCACCATGAAAATCAGTGTCTGCACAGCTTGCCAAGAAACACTAACACTAAAAATGTCAACTCACAACAACACCCAATAATCACTTCATACATGGATTTGTGGTAGAATGTGCCTCTGATGGTTTAATCTCTTCAGTTATCAGCAAAAGTGCACTATATGAAGCTAACCATTCTCAACAACTGGATTTGCTGCACATCACCAGCATCTTCCACAGGTGGAAGAATTCTGCCAATGACAACAATGACTTGTTTTCAAGTTTGGATTTAAGCTGAAGATAAGGTTGGGTTTGACTGTCCTCACTTATTATTGGAACTCTGTTGAAATTGGCTTTTTCTTGTGCTATTAGCATTACATTCATATCAGAATGGCAAGTGGCAGATTTTAGAAAGATTCTAATGTTATTTACACCTAATTGCACATACCAGCACAATAGCATTGTTGCAGGTGCAAATTTGGATGTGTATCCAATTCATTATGGAGGTGGGAGTAGAAAATTGCATTACATGAGATTTACGGAAGTGAATGCAATTATAAGGTTTATGTCACGTATTTTCTCTAAACTCCTAAAAGACTTTGGGAAACAACAAAAACTATATTTTGCCTCTAAACTAGGTTGATGGGAAAATATACGTAGCAGAATTTATAAGTAGATACTCACCTGGCACTAAACACAGCTGGTTGCAAATCCTTAACTGAGAGCAACTCTCCATGCTGTAACTGTTTATAACAGCAATATACCTAAAGACTTCATTGCAGATATTACTTTATGACCTTGGATTGCTCTAGCAATAGTCAAATTCCAATGACAATAAATAAATTGCTGCAGTCCATGAAGTAAATTAACCAAATTTACTATGTCTGAAATCAAGATGTACAAGAAACTGAAGTTTACTTCAATAATTTGTTGGAATACACAATCGAAGTACAGAAAACACAATGTGTAATTAGCACACCACAATGCTGGCAATTGAGCAACTAATCCCCAATGGGATTTCTGCACCTTTAAAACCACCTGTTTGGCCATCTTATTTCACCAATTCTTAATGAATGTTAAGTAAAGGTAAAGTTATGCTGCTCCCTCATTACAGAGATACAACTGGTGGCTTTATCCAAGGGTCACTGCACCTCAGGCGAGAGGCAAGGTTGAGAAGGAAAGTCCTTCATGGTAACCTCAGCCAGTGCAGCAATTGAACTTGCGCTGCTGTCATCACTTCCCATCATAATCCAGTTGTCCAGCACCGATCCCCAAATGGATGTTACAGCTATAAGCAAAGTACTCACTTCACCTAAGTACAACAGTTATGGTTCCAAACCACATTAAGAGACATTTTGACAGGTTGAATCAAACCAGACCTATTCAAAACAATCTAGTGTGTTGTTTCTTCTTTCTGAAATGAATTACCATTATTAATAATTATTACATTTTCTTCTTGTCACTAACATTCAAATTGTAAATGTAATTTGAAAATATGATATACACAGTGTATGTTAATTTATAACTGTTTCTAAATTTGCAGAGGAACACTGCTGATGTTTTCTGCATTGAAAAGATTTGAGGATAGCCGTGAAACTAACCATTAAGAAATCTGTCTCCCATTATTTTTCATAGCTACATGTATTTCAATCACTTTAAATATAAACAGGCTTACAGTACTTAAATGTTCAGATAATATCTTCTAGTTAAGGCATCATCATTTTGGTTTGTAGCAATTTATTTATGTGTGCTTTGTGGACAGTTGCATTTTATCATTTAGATGTTGCATTAGAATTGTAGTAATGGGTTAAGTTTTATTATTAGTTCTGTTAATTGTCAGATTAGCAAACTTGAAATAAGAATTTCTGTTTGGTTAAAGTTATTTGAATTAGATTACTTTTTCAAGCTTTAAATTCATAAAGATATTTTGGAAGTGTTATTTTAAGATAATATTAATGGCATTGCAAGTTGTCCACAGAAAATAAATTCTTTTCACCACACCACCTCCATGATCTGCATGTTCCTTTTCAGGTTATATTTGGCGATGGTATAAATTATCTAAGAAACCAACTATCTAAGCTTCCTACTTTGGAAGGTCAGACAGACTCCTGATATGTCAAAGCTTTATCTTTCTACTGAATAGAAATATGTGGATTTAAAATATTTGGACATCAGTTTCAGGTTTATCTTTAACCCTTCCCCCCAAAAATGCCTGGATCATTAAATGGTTGTGAAATTTGGAGCCCACTACAAGAAGGAACTGTTTAAGACTGTGAAACAGATAAGACAATTTATTGTAAATGTTTACCAGGAAAAGAACTGTGTACTATATATAATTTATAAAACTAACACGGTTTAATCAGAAAAAGGGATTGGAGTTCATAAGTGTAAATTCTTGCAGCTATCTGGCACAGCTCGTCTGGTGTTTACAAGAATGTTCTTCAAATATCACTCACTGTGGTCTCAGACATTTCAACACGATGGAAGGTGGTTTATAAATGCAAGCATATTGAACTCAGAATAAAGAAATTGCATGAAATAGTACCTTCAACAATTTGCTGAAAAATAATGACTTGTGAATACCGTTATCATCTGAAGAAATGTGACAAGCAATTAGCATATAGCAGGATCACAAACAGCAAAAGAGATGAAGAATCAGTTAATCCATTTTTGTCAAAGAAAGCCAGGAGAGTTTTAATACAAATGCGAAATTCTGGAGATGTGAGAAATCTTAAATGACATCAAGCAAAAATATTTAACTCTCTTTTTATCTCCCTACAGTATATGCTGCCTGTTCTTTCAATATTTTCTGTTTTTGTACCAGAACAACTTCTTGCTCTCCTTCAAATGGTATTATGGATTTTCTTTTAATATCTGGCTGAACAAGCAAATGGGGCAGGATTCAATATCTCACCCAAAGGGTGACACACACGACAATGTAACAACTCCTTCAACTGACTGCACATTTTCAAAATTTGGAGTGGAATTTTAACCTACAACCTTCAGATTCAGAGGACAGCATTATCAGCTGAGCCAAGCTGCCACGCGAGGGATAAGATAAGCACAAGCATTTTCAACACATATTTTTGCATTTCATTTCCTGCCTTAGATTTGTGCCTGAAGTAAAACCTGAAAACATTAAATGTTCATGTAAACTGGAGCCTTTTATAGATATAAATCAGCTTCAGCTGGACATGGTTTCAAAGGGAATTTTGGGGGATTGTGAATTCGCTATGAACCATTACATAGGTTAAAACGTGGCTTAAATAACATTTTAAAGTTTGATCTGCTTAATGGCTCAGTTGGTCAAGATAGTCCAATGCCATAAAATCCAAAGTCTGGAGTTTCTGCTGGGCGTGCAATCAGCATCTGCTGATAATA
Organism: Chiloscyllium plagiosum; assembly: GCF_004010195.1. Classification (NCBI taxonomy): domain Eukaryota; kingdom Metazoa; phylum Chordata; class Chondrichthyes; order Orectolobiformes; family Hemiscylliidae; genus Chiloscyllium; species Chiloscyllium plagiosum. Next base: position 26,924,086 of record NC_057731.1, on the reverse strand, counting down.
TGTTGGTTACAGTTAGTTTTACCAAGATAAAAGTTGCACCCTGATTTATTTGAAGAAATGTATTAAGACAATACCAAACATAAAGTCTGCATGTATCAGTGTAAATTTCAATTTCTAAACAGAATAGAGTCAATTGTGCCTCAATGGTCCGGGGTGGAATGGTATAAAAGGGCAGTAAAAAACATTCTAAACCAATTATTATTTCAGTTGCTGAAGGACTGATTTTGTCTCAATTGTCTGGTGGTCAGGTAACACACGCTGGATTCATGTGACGATGGAGCGCTTTTACACTTGAGAATATGAATACAGTGTGATGAACACTCCCCTCTCCCAAATAAAAAGTACAAGTGGAAACAATTCATTTTCCCAAGCTGGAGGCAGTCAATTAAGACCAAATCAGTCCTTCAGCAACAGAAATAATAATTGGTTTAGAACAGTTTTTTTTGCTGCCCTTTTATACCATTCCACCCCGGACCATTGAGGCACAATTGGCTCTGTTCTGTTTAGAAATTGAAATTTACACTGATACATGCAGACTTTATATTTGGTATTGTGCTAATACATATCTTCAAATAAGTCAGAGTGCAACTTCATCTTGGTAAAACTAACTATTTTGTGGATAAGGACAGTTTCAGGCAAGGGAAGTGTGAAACAAAATAAGGAAACTGCGGATTCTGGAAATCTGAAACACAAACAGAAGGTAGTGGAGAAACTCATCACATTTGGCAGCATCTGTGCAGAGAGAAGCCCTGTTAATATTTCAAAATAGCTGTGGTCTTTATGCCAATGATGGGGGTGGAGTGGAAGAATGTTGGGAGACAACAGAGTACATGGAGGTAGTGACCAGAGAGAGAGAGAGAGAGAGGGAGAGAGAAAAAAAGGGATAGGCAAACAAAGAGATTACTCTTGACAAACCAAGGGAGAGATAATCTGCAAAGCGGTCACTTCTCAATTGCACCTTCCAAGCAAACACATATGCCCTGTCCATAAAATGACCCTGAGTTTCTAGTTGCTTGCCGCTTTAGCACACCGCCATGTTCCTGTGCCAACATTTCTATCTTAGGCTTGCTGCAGTGCTCCAATGAGGCTCAATAAAAGCTGGAGGAATAACTACTTGTCTTCTGCCTTGCACCTTACAGCCTTCAGAAGTCAACACTGAGGTTAACAATTTGAGGACATGAACATCCTCTCCATGTTCATTACCTTTCGCCAAACCCCTAAATCCTGTTGTGTATAGGCTGCTCCACTCATAGCCAACTCACTTTCAACCATTTACACTTTTCGTTTGCATCTTTCGAGCGATTATCTCTCTTGACTCATCATCAACAATGTCTTTATTTGCCTGTCCTTTTTTCTCTCTTTGTTTCTGAGCAGTGTCTCCACATACTCTATTTTCTTCCAACCCTCCTTAACCTCACCCCCACCTTCAGCATAAATGCCATCTTTACCCTGCTATTTTGAACTCCAACAAAGGATCACTGTAATTGAAATGTTTTTTCTGCCCTGATTCTACAAACGGAGTGTTGAACTTGTGCAAGGATATAAATGGTTAGTCATAAGGTTCTCTTGATTTGCCTTCACCCGGGTTTGAAAGGTTTGCTGAAACTCCAAGCCCCAGAAACTGTAGTTTTGGTTCTTTGTATGGTAAGCTCAACAATCACAACCATGTGTGATGAGCACACACTGCAACTGATTTCAGTAAACCTGGGCTAGAGTACAGAGAATCTATCCATGTTTTCACTACTGGTTGCCACTGACTGATTTCTGTTGCAACTGCATGTGTGGATATTTGATGAGGACAGGATTAGACTCAACTATGATGCCCTCATACCAAAATAGCATTTGGATACAATCTAGGTATATTGAGGGAATAACAGTTTTATGCAAATGATTTTTCAATTTTGCATCAATGGTTCCAATCTGACTTGTATGTAATCCTTGTGTAAATCTGTCTACACCAACTAGAAATGATCATGCAAGTGGAGATTCTCACCTCAATGTTATATAAAACATCAAACCAAAAACCTTAGTCACAGTGGACAAGGAACATCATCACAAAGGACAGCCTCACAGTGAAAGGCAAGGAACAAGCAAGACTGCTTGACGAGTTCTAGAAAGCTCCACCATTCACAAGTGGGAAGCAAAGTTTGTCTGAGCCTGCACATGGTTTGTAAGGATTGAGAATTTTGTGCTTTTAAAAGAAACTCTCTGACTTGTTGCAAGTTGACTCATCTCAGTGTCAATTCTTCGTTAGGTTCAAGACTAAATTCCTTGCATATAGTCATGAAGAATGACCACTTGGATGAAATACCAGATACCACCCTAGGTCTTTGGAGCCAGGGGCCCACAATGATTCAATACACACAGACTCGTAAGGAGAAGACAACAGAAATGTAAAAAAAAACAAACAGGTGATAGCACAATGAACCAAAAACCATGTCAAGAACATTACTTTTTTTGTTGTAATTCAAACTTGGTAGTTACAAGAAAATGTTGGGATATTGTGGGACAAACATTTTAAGAATCTTAAAATACATTCTTCCTTTTGCCAAAACGTTTGGCAAAATGTTTGATAATATAGAGGTTTTTCACAATCACATCAAGACATTTTAACCAGAAATAATGTAAAATGGCAAGACTCTACAAAATATTCAAGGATCTGGACTACTTCTTTTGTAATAATCTTTTCATTGTTGTAATTCCAAGGTAAACTGCAATGAATATACTGATAAAGAATATTACTTCACTAAGAGCAACACACACACAAAGCACAATTAGGTCAAATGGCTAATGAATGGTTTATTAAGATGCCAACAGCATGGATTTGCTTCCCATTCCAAATGAGGTGATCTTGGGATCTGCCTTCTCACCTTACCTCTGAGAATGAAAGACATTGACAAGTCACCACTAGCAAAAAGTGCCCTAAAATGGCTGAGAATTAAGTACCTTGACTATGAACCAAGGATCCACCTTTCAGCACAGCGCATACAATATATAGTATAGAAAGCTATAACTGAAATTGTTAGAAACAGAATTTTTTTTATTTTGTATCTTAAGTGAGTCTCTTCTAATATTAATGATTTATTGCTCTTCAAAAAAGTGATGACTCTATGCACAACATGCTTGCCAGCTTTGGTATTTTAGGTTTAACATCTAACACATCTGGGGTTGATCAACAAGCTTTGAACATGTTCTGTAAGGATCTGAGTTAGAGAAGACTCCTTGGATGGGCATCTTAAGTGGAATTAAAGGTAAGAAAGACTGACTTACGTAAAACATTTTATTTCACAATGCTATATACTTAACGTCATATTTTTATGAACGTTGATAAGCATATTATGATCTTAGAAACATAGAAGAATAGTTCCTTCGTCAAAAGTTAATAACGTCTGGATTATTATCTTTTTCACTGAATTTCTCACTACCAATAATCGTATACTACCTTGTTAAAATTTTGAGAAGTCTATTTGAAGAATTCAGCTACAAATTAATTTTTGTTTTTTTAATATTTCTCCTGCATTCATATAAATTTCACTATGCTTCATGAGTATTTCAATTCTTATTTTGTATTCCATTTTTTGAATTTGTACCTAATACATTCTTTGCAATAAAATCTATTATTCTACTCTAGCATTTGAATATTAAATGATCGACTGTAATATTAATTAGCTACAGTGTATTCTTCTACCAGTTATAAATTGGTTAAATTTCTATAAGCAAATGTGAATGCTAATAAAATGATAACAGAGAAGCAGCATTGAGGTAATTTTGGGTTATTATGCAGTACAATAATGGACATGAAATCAATCAACTATCATACACTTTGGATAAATTTCTTTAACAGGGAAGCAAATAGAGCTAGAATTTTACAGGACATCAAACTGATCAATCAGCTTGATAGATCCATCTTGGTTTTCAGCTCCATAGAGTCTCCTATTAGTACCCTGTGATCTACATCATACCTCTAGTTCTTCAGGTGGATTGCTGGAGTATTATAATGTAAAATATTTGTGGGTTTTTTGAGACAAACAAAAGAGGGAGGAATTTGAAAACAAGGATGAGAATTTTTAATATCAAGCTGTTGATTGGTCAGTGTGGCTCAGTGAACACAGGGCTAATAGGCAAACAAAGCTTGATGTGAATGAGGATAATGGCAACAGAGTTTCATATGACCTTGGATTTACAAACGATTTCACACAGGAAGCCAATCAAAGTTGAGTTATAGAGTCATAGAGATGTACAGCATGGAAACAGACCCTTTGGTTCAACTTGTCCATGCCGACCAGATATCCCAACCCAATCTAGTCCCACCTGTCAGCACCTGGCCCATATTCCTCCAAACTCTTCCTATTCATATACCCATCCAAATGCCTTTAAAATGTTGCAACTGTACTAGCCTCCACCACTTCCTCTGGCAGATCATTTCATACACGTGCCACCCTCTGTGTGAAATAAGTTGCCCCTTAGGTTACTTATACCTTTCCCCTCTCACCCTAAACCTATGCCTTCTAGTTCTGGTCACTCCAACCCCAGGGAAAAGACTTTGTCTATTTATCCTATCCATGCCCCTCATGATTTTGTAAACCTCTACAAGGTCACCCCTCAACCTCCGACACTCCAGGGAAAACAGCCCCAGCCTGTTCAGCCTCTCCTTATAGCTCAAATCCTCCAACCCTGTCAACATCCTTGTAATTCTTTTCTGGACCCTTTCAAGTTTCACAACACCTTTCCGATAGGAAGGAGACCAGAATTGCATGCAATATTTCTACAATGTAAATGAAGAGGTAGAAAGGCAGGGATAAGGGTTTTTGAGTCAGAACAATGGTGGCAACATCAGAACAGGGCAATATTACAAAGGTACATATATACAATCTTAATGGTAGTGTAGGTATGTGTCTGGAAGCTCATTATCTTGCCCGCTTTGACACCAAATTTACAAACTGTCTGATTCAGCCTCAGACAGTTATCAGGAAGAGGAATAGAGCTGGGTCTGAAGAGTAGTGTTTGCGGAGGGGCCAAAGACAATGACAGTAGTTGGAAAAAAATGCAGCTCATTGTGTTCTGGATGACTGTTAAGCAGTTCACAAATTTAGAGGTGGTTCAAGATCAAGAGGAATGAGATGCTGTCAGCATACTTGTGGAATCTGACGCTGAGTACTCAGAGATGGTGCTAACGGTCAGTATGTGGACAAAAAGGATGACAGAACCTTCGGGAACTAATAAATAACAATATAGAAGCTGGAAGAGAAGCTATTGCAGGTGACTCTTTTGCTAGAATTAAACAGACAAGAACTGAACTAAGTAACAGCAGTCCCACTCAGCTGAATAACATTTGCTAGGTTTGTAGTGAGAGTGTGAGATCAATCTTGCAAACAGGTCAAGGAAGAAGAGGGGGGATTTTATTACATTTTGATTTTGATAAGAGCCATTATAATAATATAACAGAGATGAAAACCTTGGGTGGAATCTGATCAGGCTCTGAGTGATGTGGGGTACAGCGAGAAATTTGCAGAAATAACTGAGATGTTCAATGAAAGCCATCGTAATGTCGCGATCATCTCACTGTATTTTGTACACTTTTCTCAAGGGGCATAGTGAGATTCCTGCTAGCAAGTTCCCCAATTACATCCATTACTGCTTATTAAATACCTTGTTAACGACCCAACAGGTTACAACTTTACCAAACTCACCATACAAACCAGCTGTCGGAAAATCTCAACATGGAATCCAGGGTATGTATATCGTGAATTCAACTCACTACTAGCTGCAAGACCCCCATTTTAGTCACTGACCATCATCTCGGATATACTCCATAGGTACCTGCCACATGCATCCCATGGCCATAGACCCCGGCATCTAACATGTGCCAGCCTCTATGAATCTTCATGTCATATCTCTAATCCACTTGCAGGATGCTTCTGCACTTCACTGTAGCACCTGTGCTACAACTACAACTCTCATGGTAATACTGTAGCAAGGACATTGTGCAATCATGGACTTGACCCGGCTACAACTCCGGGCTCTTCACTCAGTGTTGTAGCATTCACTCAATCTGACCTAATCTGGATGCCTTTCCTATTTGCACACTGACCCATCAGCCAAAAATACCAAGTTCAAATTACTGCTGTCTTGCTGGGCCATTTAGTGCAGACATAAAGTCAGGAAACTTGACATGGATGTCAGTAGGTCTCAGTCCAGTCAAGGGAGATATCCATCGCTCAGGGTTCCTGACACAGTAAATCAAGTGCAGCCTTTGATATCAGTCAAGGTCCTGCTTGGGGCAGTCAGAGTCAGGTTCCTCTGCTCATAAGGAAATGAGGAACTGAATAATGAGCAGCACATCACTGGTCTTGACTCTTTCTGCCTTACCGTGGGCTGCTTTGCTCCTGGAATGAGACAGAACAAGATTTTATGGAAGATGAATGTTGGCGGCGCAGGTGGGGAGGTATCCCAAGTGAGTGAGAAGATCATGCAGAGGACATGCAGGGTGAATGGTACCACCGTTTGAGGTGGATGAGGGTAGTTAGGAAGATGTTGCAAGCATGAGTGAAAATGGTGGAGTATAGGATTTGGTGGGGGAGGTGGGTACAGTAGCAGAGATAGAGTGTGAGATTTTAGAAAGAAAATCATGACATTTATATAGGTGAAATGCAGCAGGTCATTGAACTTCTACCTACAATGCTGGGTATCCCTCCAAATGAATGAAATTGCTTTAATCTGGGTAGGAACCCCAGAACAGCTGGCATGGTTTGGTATAGTGGCTTCCACTGCTCATCCTGGGGGAAAAGAAAGGTACCCCTGCGCATGACCCCATCAGCAGGGGCTCTAGGATAATGCCCACAAAGCAGGGCATTTCTCCCTATCTGCCATGTCCAGGGCAAATGTCAGGAACCCATGAAGGGCAGCTCTAGCCTGACAGTGCTTGTACAGGGGCACAACAGCCTTTTAAAAATGGTGCTGGCACCAGGGTTGCTGGTCAATTCTGGGATTGATGGAGAGTGAAAAGTTGCTCCAAGAATGGCACATGGTAAGATGGGTGGAAATTAAACATGGTACTCACCATAAGGGCAGACATGCCAATTAATATGGTGAGTTTGGTAAGGTACAGTGAGAAAACTCACCTGACCTTGCAGCAAGAATCATTATAACAAATTCAATATAACTTACACTGAGCTAAAGCAAAAAATTCAACCCTTTATTGAAGAGATTCAAATATAGATTTCCAAGAACAATAACATGAAATTGGGGCACAACAATGGGCTGTACCTTATTATTTTTGGCTTAGTGTAAGTTTTTTTTATTCACTTGTGGGATACCCATCCCTAATGGCCCAGAAGGCAGTTAAGAGTCAACCACATTGCTGTGGGTCTGGACTCACATGTAGGCCAAACCAGGTAAGGATAGCAGTTTCCTTCCCTAAAGGACACCTAGTGAACCAGATGGTTTTTTTTCCTGACAATCAGCAATGGTTTCATGGTTATTACAACTCTTAATTCTAGATGTGCGTTGAGTATTTTGGACGGAATTGTACCATGAGGCCCAAAAAAGATTTCTCATCATATCTTACCAAACAAACCTCACTGAGTATCTCATCTGCCCCCATGGGATCCCTAATGTCCGATTTCAGTTCCATTTATCACGTGCTACAAGCATGACATAAAGGCAAGCATTAAGACAAGTCCAAATATGAGCTTTTATTGATATCCAGCTGTCACCAATAGGACAACCAGCAGGCCATCAAGGGAATCTGGAAGCTGAATGTGAAACCTTTGACCCCAGAACACATTAGGGAATTTGAAAGGGAATACACAGATTGGGGAACCATGAAACCCCTCTTTGAATCTCCAGTGAACTGGTGGGAAACAGTCAAGGGGAACATCAAGAGGGTCTTCATCCTCAAAGATATTCAAAAGGCAAGAGATATCAGGAAAACTGTCCAAACTCCAGAAAAGCCTGCAGAACCTACTCCTGCTGCAGACAATGGGTGTTGATGTCAAGGAGAATCTCTAAGAGGTGAAGAGCCAGCAAGCCTCAATCTTTGCCTTTGAGGTCTTCAACATAATCTCCTGGTTCAGGGTCCATTCCACGGAGCAAGATCAGATATGCTTGTGTTTCTTCTTCCAGAAGGTACACAAGGAGAGCTCTGTGATCAGTAACCTGAAGGAAGAAGATGGCTCAGTAACGTCATCTCAGGCTGACATCCTGAGGGTCAGCAAATCCTTTTATGCCAGACTGTATGACATGACGCCCATAGACAATGTGGCCTCCCAATTATTCCTGTCCTCTATCATGATTTTTATGCAGGACAGATTGGACCAGCCATTATGGTGAGCTCAATGAGCTGACCAATGCCCTCGGGTCCTTTGAGAAGACTGAAACTTCCAGAACTGACAGCTTACCAGCTGTGTTATGTTCAGCTCTGTGGGACTTGATTGGCTAAGACCTGCTGAAGGTGTACAGCAGTAAGCTTCTGGTAGCATGTGCGAATCCATGAGGAAATGTATCATCACCCTCAACTACAGGCGGAGAGGGATGAAATCAGAAATTGATGACCAATTACAAAATTCTACCAATCGCATCAGGTCTGTAGTGGGTCGGTGATTCACTGCCACCAAACCAGTGCAGTACTGAAACAGAAGATTTCTTAGAGCCTAAGTGTATGACAGGCAGATGGATGTCTGCTTCATCATCCTAGACCTTTGACAGGATATCACACACCTACATGACGGATGTGCTCTCCAAAATGAGCCTCAGAGGGATTGCTACTCCAGGCAGCGGAGGCCTGCAGGTCAAAGCCTCCCTGTTCATGGAGGGAAAACAACATCCTGTTTTCTGCTCAGATCTGCTGTCAGTGCACAGACTCATGAGCAACTGAGACCAGAGCCATCTTCCACTTCATCTGGAGGTCAAAGATAGACTGCGTCCACAGTGACACCATATACAACACTCTGAATAAAGTGGGGGAAAGGACATATCCAATGCTGCCCTCATCCTGACTGCCACCTTTGTATGTGGCTGCATCAAGCTGTGCATACCCTCTTGGGATGCAAAATCAAGTGTCACTACATACTAAGGTTCTACTTACCCCCGGTGTTGTGATGGGTCTGGCCTCTGGCCTTGGCACTGTGGAATGCTCCAAGCAGTTGGACCATTCCATATCACCTGTGCCTTGTGGAAAAATGTGCAAAGAAAAAGCCTTTGACCACAAGTCCAACTGGCAGTGGTCAGCACGTAGCTTCCTTGAGACTCTGTGGGCAAAGGAGAGAGTGTGAATCTTGTTGAGGGTGGTTCGGGGGCATCCCTGAGCAGACTGTTAAAGTCGTTTGGTCGAATTCTTCATCACCAGTACTTTCCAACAGGTACCAAGACGTAGCTTGGTTGGTGGTGAGAAGGGCACTATCCATCAGATACTTCATGAATGCCCAATTTCTGTGTGACACTGCAAGCTGCCCTTGAAGCAGCTGCACTGCTGAAGAAACTGTCAGTCACCTCCTTGCGGAATGTGCTTTTGCAAAGGACGTCAGGAGAGAAATGCAATGGGTTTTTTCGAGATTTGTTCTGAGCAGTTCTGTGATGTAGGACTCTATTTATGGGCTGTTCGCCAAGACACACACCAAGACAAACACTGACTGCACCTGGAGGACTATCAACTTGGTGAAAGATGCCCTTTCATCTGCCTGAAACTCGTTGGTCTTCCCGAGTGCTTCAGACTTGCTCATTCCATGCGACCATGTGCTGAGGGACGTGCTGAAGTGCAGTGGGGAAAGACCACTGTCTATAGACTTTTTGCCAAATATAACAAGGGTCTATTCAGTTGGTGCCTCAAAATGAACATAAATCGTTACCTGCATAAGTAGGAAATGCCTTTGATTTTTTTTAAATGTTAAGAACTCGGAGATATGTCAAAACTCCAATCTTTTGTTTATTTTTTCTCTGCAAAGACTGTACAGATATGATTTAGAACTTTTGTATGTACTAATACATGATTTTTATGAACAAAGCACATTTTTGAAATAAAAAACTATGCAAGACTTGCATTTATATATTTTTTTCAAACCTCAAGACTTCCTAAAATGTTGTGCAGTTGATTAAGTATTTTCAAACTGTAGTTGTGATTGCAAAACACAAAGTGAGGTCCCACCTTAGAAATATGATTATGACTATGTTAACTGTTTCTTAGAAAAGCAAAATACTGCAAAGGATGGAGAACAAAAATAAAACAGAAAATATGAGTAATACTCAGGAAGTCTGGCAGCATCTGTAGAGAGAGAAAAAAACAGAGTTTATGTTTTGCGATGCTGCCAAATGTGTCGAGTATTTCAAAATTTTCTGATCTGGTTCTCAGTCACGTTTAAACATTGGCCTGAAAACCATAAATATAACTTTCCTGCTCCTCTTTGATATAGTGTCATGCAATCTTTTACATCCACCCAAGAGGAAGGTAAAACCTCAGTTTAGCATCTCATCCAAGTGAGGATGCCATTGACAGTGTAACACCCCTTCAGTATTGTACTGGACAGTCAGCTTCATTTGTGCTCTGGAGTGGCTGGTGAAGGTGCTTGGCAATATTCTCCTAAATAATTGCTGTAGTGCCATGATAATGTTCCTATCATTCTCTGATTAAGAAATAACCCTCAAAATTCAATGAGACTGAAGGAAAACTAGTACTAGTTCTTTGTAAACGTGGTGGCAACAAGATATAAAATATAATATTCTTTCTCTGAAGAATTTCAAAGTGCTTGTTTGTCTTCCCTATAATGATGCAAAGCATATTATTTATGAATTAGAAAGGGCAGCAGCTCATACGCTTCTGTCATGTCATTGTGTAACCAATTCAAGATTTCTTACTGACTTTCCAGTGAGTTTCTTTTAGAATTTGTCATATTCTTGTGCAGGAGAGTGTTTGCGCTGATATCAGCATCTCCTATACTAACCCACCAAGGGTTGAAAGCTCATTGTTTGCTGAGTCTGGGAAAGAATTTGAAACAGTCTGTGATATGGAACATTGAGGTTCCATGACCACATACAAAAATGGTATTTCATCTATGAATATTAATCTCACTGACATTGAAATAAAAAAAATTGGATTTCACACACAAAAACAATTCATTGGTTTCTATTATTGTCTACAGAACTGACAATATTGTTTCCAAAGGAGTTGGACAATCGTCTATAATTAAATATTTCATCCTTTTTGATTTCCTTGTGTAAGACATTGAAAAAATCCTTATGGCACCTAATTAGATTCTAGCCTTCTTCAAAAGGATATGTTCAAACAATTCAGAATCATGCAGCTTGCAAAAGTCCAGATTTCTGCTTTGAAGAGAGGGATTATTTGAACGATTTTATTCAGACATAAAGGTGGAGGAAATTCTAAATCCTAACAGCATTCACTATCATTGCAGGGAAAATAATCAGCTGATTACTGCAACTGCTTGAACTGGAGAAGCAATTAGCCTGTGATGCTGAACTAATTCATAAATTCTGAGGTAATTTGTCCAAGTGAAGAAATAAACGGAATATTTTATTGTCTGTCCAGCCTTGGAAGCAGTAATGTTTTGTCCCAGCTTTTGATAAAAGATGAAGAGTATATTTCAACAAAAAGAAGACCTGAAGACTTTACAGTCATGCACAAGGAACACATCAAGTGACTCCTGTTGTGTAACCAGTTGAGCTGAGACATGTGCCCTACAGTAATTTCATAGAGTACTGGAAGATATTTTAAGTCCATACATTTTCACTGGGAGAATACCAGTGAGCATTTCTCTAACTATAACAGATAAGAAAAGGATGTTGCCCTTGGAGCATTAAGCCAGAGGTTTGGGGCAAAAACTGACATTTGGTACTGATGTCTGAAGGCAACTATTGTTGCTAGCACATGTAAGTCTGAATCACTGCTGGTCACACTAGTAAGGAAGAGATGGATGACAGGTGATGTAATGACGACATTTAATTAGGATACCTATAGTAAAGTTCTACACAGTGCTAAATGTATTTGTTTCATATTTCTAAACCAGAATGTTAGTGAGGTACACAGAACATTGCATTTAAAAGCTGATTCTATTCAAAGGTGCAATCAAAGCCACTCTGTTCAGTATCCTGTTATTTTACAAGTAAAATGCTGAGGTCCTATTATTATGCATGAGTTAACTGGACAAACGTTACAAGGAGAATATTTGGTTTGAAGATACTTCCAACTTTTAGCACCTAAAAATGGTCATTAGATTTTCCAGAGTGCAGAGTGTAACAAACTGGAACTGCTTTGCGCTGTAAACGATGCAGACGAGACTGGGGAACAGAGTAATTATTAGATCTGGCAATCAAATTCTTAACAGTCAACAATCTGATACTGGAAATTAACCAAGAGGCAGAAAGCCAGTCTAGTTCATTGTTACCAGGGCACGAATCACCTCGATTGAATCCATATCTCCCAGGATACCAAGTAAACGGTCTCGCTGATGGAGTACACAGGAGAGAAGTTTGTTCCCAATGTATTTTGATTAATTCAAATAGGAGCCAGATGCTGCAACGGCCACTGGATGGCTGCAACTAACGTGAATTAGTAGCAGTGGGCACAGCGCGGTAGCAAGAGGGTTGCATTGCACATAAAATACAAGGAAAAGCAATACACAAAAAGTTATAATTCTTCTGGGGTTCTATACAAATATAGATTGTTTGTTTTAAAAAAAATCTCACCATCGGTCGATGCTACGAAGGCATCGGTTACGTTGATCAGAACATAAAGTATTTGCAGCCTTGCTGCCAAACCATTGCGTCCAAGTCTTCTTGTCATCTTGTGCAGACTGTGAGATAACTTTGCGATCGTTTCATGTGACTGGAGGAGGGAGATCAGCACCATAATATAGAGGGAGCCGAGATCAGGACGTGGGAGATTTCCGGCAGAGGGTGACTCGCCTCATTCAGCCCTCCCAGACTAGGCAGGATCACGGTTACTGTCACAAAGTTCACTAGGGACAAGGGCTGGAGAGACATGTGTTCCCAAAGCAGCAGGACACGGCTCAGATGCCCGATTCATGTGCTCCAGACCCAGACGGGAAACCCCGCTCTGAAAATGCCACTTTAGCAGCTTCTGTCCTCCCAGGGAAGCTGTCCGCCCGACCACAAATGCACGTCTCCGCGTGGTCCTAAAGCCCGGCCACTTCAATGATCAGTTTGAAAATATGAATGGGCCAATCCTGCTGACGTAATCAAAATAAAACGTCCTCTTAAACGGCTCTTTGAGCAGAAAGAGAGAGACTTTTTCCTAAAGCCTGAAAGGAGAGCAGCAATTTGTCCTACGGACTGGCCAGTATCTCTCCACACCTGATGGCGGATTTCTGAAACTTTTACAAACAGCAAAAAATCCGAGGGATTGGGATTGCAGCGGTATTTTTAACAAGTTCAAAAAGCTCCCTGGCGCGGGTTTGATGGTAGTGTACAACAATGTTTCATGGCTCAGTCACAACGCGCGCACAGTAGTACAGATAAGTGAAGCTGAAAGGATCGAGGCGGTAGGCAGTGCGCGTATCTTTAGTAATCGGAAGCCTCAACTCGGTTTTTGTTCACTTTTTGGAAGTGTGGAGGGGGAGGGGAGTTCCTATTACACTCCACAACAAACTTTTCCAAACTTCACAGAAAAATTAAGATAAGTTTGAGACACAAATACCAGCGACACAAACTATCTGTGCGCCCACCATGACTCCCTCCCCCAAAACAGTGGCACCGAGCAAGAATGTTTTCACCCTGTTTGTGATCACACCCTCAATTATACTTTTAATGAAATACTCAATATTCTTCTTACATTGAAACAGTTTTTGTCCTGGAAGAGAGATAAATGTCTATAACTTGGAGATGTAATTAGCATTTTTACGTACAGTATTTTACTGCAATCTTCAGTAAAGTAGGTGATTTAATACCAGGATTCCCCTGTTCTGAGTGCCACTTATCCCATGGCACTATCGGAGGGACGTTTCCCGGTTTGAACCACATCCTATTAAAAAGGATCGCCAAAAGTCAAATTATCTGGTCATTGGTGATTATGTAAAATTGCTGCCGCATGTCTGCGCAATTTCAGAATAATTCATTCTCTGAATTGCTTTGGAATCGGTCTGGAAAGTGTGATGCAGTGATGTATAAATAAAATTGTTATAATTTCACCATCAGTCTCAAAATAGTTACAATTGCATTATGTTGTACATATGGCATTGTCCCAGTTTTCCATCTTGTTTGTGATGTGATTTTGTCCCAGCAGAGTATTTTACCTGATGTGCCAATGTTTGTTATCTCGCTTAACAAAATAAACTGGGCCTGGATATTGCAGTATAAAATAATCCAACACGTATCTATTATAGCTAACTATTATATACAAATATTCCAATACAGGACCATGAGTACCTGGACTAACATTAAGTCATTAAAACAGAGTGTGGTTTCAATAACATGTCATGCTTCAAGTACTCCAAAGTAAGGTTGATTTTGAGACCTTTATATCCTCAAGTTACATGCTGTGGTACAGTGATAATATCAGGAGCAAAGATATCTGACCATGATACATAACACAACCTTATTTTCCCACAAAGACAAAAGCATAACATGTTGCCAAATCACTAATTATACAAACAAGTAAGAAAGAGTTTACAAGACTAACATGTAATGCTATGGAGTTCAGACAAGTCATCCTGATCTGGTAACCATGTACCCTTCTGGAGAGATACCTGTTGTTCTCTGTTGAACTTGTTTAACAACTTGGTTTTCTTGTTTACTTGGTTACTGTCACTCAACATCACTACACAAGACAACCACCTGATGAAGGAGCAGCGCTCCAAAAGCTAGTGCTTCCAAATAAACCTGTTGGACTATAACCTGGTGTTGTGTGATTTTTAACTTTGTACACCCCAGTCCAACACTGGCATCTCCCCTTGGTGTGTTCTTCTTCACTCTCTTTGTGCATAATAGGAATGTCATTCATTAATCTGAGCTGGCTTCTGTTCCATTGTAATGTGATACCATGATCAGAGAGAGGCAGGTTATGATAGGCAGTCAGCAGCACCCAGATGAGAGGGACTAAATGCTTGCAGATGGTGGGTAAAAGTCTAAATATTTTATATCGTCTTATTTTGTTTGTAGTGAAACAAATAGTTAAATTTCAGTTAAATATTAAGTTGTAAAGTTCCTAGCCTTAAGCTTGGTTCTAACAAGGTTTCCAGTGAAAAAGCAGTTGTAAACAAAAACAGAAAATGTCAGAAAATGTGGCAGCATCTGTGGAGAGAAAGCAGAGTTAATGTTGCAGATGGAGCGACCCTTCTTCAGAATGAGTAGAGAGAGCAGTTGAGCTTAGTTAGTAAAGAAGCAAGTGTGACTTAGCACTTGACTGCAAGTTCTAATTGAGTACTGGGAGTGAGCGATTAAAGGAACGAGGAAAGGAAGATTCAAAGGTGTTCCTTTGGTTTTGCTTTTCCTGAAATTTTCAGCCTCATGGAATTGGTTCTTATTCTGCTACTGGAGGAAAATCTAGTTATTTGATGAGTATTTGGTAACTGATTAAATTTTATTCTATTTCTCAGGTCTAAAGTAATACAGCAACTGGTGGTATAGTTATTAAAATATGTAAAAACATAAGTTTCTAATTGAAAATAATAATAAAGTATTTTCTCAGAACACATTAACGATGGCTAGACAGGGATGGATCACAGCTAAAGCATGTCAGAATTCCTGGATCCAAGATAAACATGTCTGCGGTAAGCCATAGGCTCAGAGCTTATGTGCTGCAGGGTGAACTATGGTCACTGCAGTGCATCAGAGACTGGGAAAGTTGCCTGGATACTTTGTACCAGGATGCAGCCACAACTGTTTTGACAGGATCTTCTGAATAGGTCAGACCTCATGGACTGGAAATTGAGGCTTTGTGAGGTAGGTAAAGGGTCATGAAGGGCTGGAGACAGGAGCCTCAGCATTTGCAGTTGTCCAATGGGTTTGAGGTTCTTTCAGCTTGTTTTAATGTGAGTGAGCACTGCAGGGTGATGAGCAACTGGCCATGTCACTGTGATACAGGAAACCATTCAAATGGAGGAGCAAAAAGGAACGTATTAGTAAAGGGAGCAATATAGTCAGAGAGATTGACTGCATTCTCTGAGCAAAGACTGTGAATTCAGATGGTTATATTGCCTGTCTATTTCCAGGGTTCAGGATATCTGTTCAGAGATAGAGAGGAATGTTTGATGGGAGGGGAAGAATCCAGTGGTTATGGTCCACCTAGATACAAACCACATTGGCAGGACACAGGTAGAAATTCTGCATTGTCAGTATGAGAAGCTAGGTGCGAGGTACCACTTTAAGAACTTCAAAGGTCATGATATTTGGATTATTACTTGAGCCATATGTAAATTGGTTCAGAGAAAATCTGAATTGGGAGAATAATGTGTGGCTTAACAATTGGTGGGAGAGAAGTAGGTTCTGGTTTGTGGAGCACTGGTACCAGTCCTGGGTACTAATGGAATGGTCTCCATGAGCCATGTTGAGCTGATGTTCTTGCAAGTTGCATAATGAAGGAATTATACAGGCTTTTAAACTAAGTAGAAAGGGCAAGGGATCAAATCTGAGAAGATGTGATAAATCAGAGTGTGATACAGGAAGAGAGAAAGATATTAACACAGGAAGTGTTAAACCGACTGTGACAGGAAAGAATAGAGAGGACAAATCTGATAGAAAATCAACATATGACAAGAGTTACAAAAAGAATAAAACAATATAACTAAAGCGTCTGTATCTGAATGCATTTGAAACAAAACATGAACTGAGAGCACAAATAGAATAAATAAGTGCAATCTGGTAACAATTGCAGAGACATGGCTGCAGGGTGACGTGGATTTGTACCTGGATATTGAAGGATATAGAACATTTAGAAGTATAGGGAGTTAGGAAAATGCTTGGTGTGACTCAGTTAGTTAATTATGGTATTATCCTAATAGAATCGAATGGCTTAAATTAAGGAAGCCAGGATGTGGAACCAACCCCCTAACAGTAAACACACGGTACAATGGAGTGTAAAGAAAGAAAGAGTAAGAACTTGTCAGAAAGACATGAGGATAATCATAGGACATTTTAATCTACATATTGACTAGATAAATCAAATATGCAAACGTAGCCTAGATGAAGAGTTCACAGAATGTTTTCAGAATAGTTTCTTAGCACAGTATATTCTACAGCTAGTCAGAGAGTAAGCTGCACTAAACCTAATAATGTGCAACAAGCAGCATTGATTAAGTAGCCTATTCCTGATGAAGGGCTTTTGCCTGAAATGTCGATTTTCCTGCTCCTCGGATGCTGCCTAACCTGCTGTGCTTTTCCAGCACCACTCTAATCTAGACTCCATTGATTAAGTAGCTCCTAGTGAAGGCACCCAGGTAGTAGCAACCAAAATCTGACTAAATTTTGCATTGAGTTTGTGGGGGGAGATGAGTGGGTCCAAGACTGTTATTTTTCAAGAAATAAGGACAATTAGAAAGTCAAGAAAGCAGAGGTGATTACATGAATTGACACATTAGCTTAAAGGATAGGTAAATAGAGAAGCAATAGTAGGCATTTAAGGGGATATGGGCAGCAGGTCAGGCAGCATCCAAGGAACAGGAGAATCGACGTTTCGGGCATAAGCCCTTCTTCAGGGCTTATGCCCGAAACGTCGATTCTCCTGTTCCTTGGATGCTGCCTGACCTGCTGCGCTTTTCCAGCAACACATTTTCAGCTCTGATCTCCAGCATCTGCAGCCCTCACTTTCTCCATTTAAGGGGATATTTCAGAGTTGCAGAATAGATTAATTCCAATGAGTAAGAAGAACTCTAAGTAAGGGACCTATCATGTGTAGTTCATTGAAAAGGTTAAAGATCATATGCAAATTAAAGAAAAAATATATAACAGTGCAAAGACAAGTGGCACTTCAAGAGATTGGACAGAGTACAAAACAGCAAAGAATGGCCAAAAAAAATGAGGGAGGGGACAGAAATTAGAATATACTAGAAAGATAGCAAGAAATATAAAAAACATTGGTTTCTATAAATATTTATAGAAGAGGAGTCCTATAGAAAATGAGTCTGGAGAATTGATAATAGAATACGAAAAGATGGCAACTGAATAGAATAGGTATTTTGCATCAGTCCCCATCATAGACGATACAAAATCCCAGAAGCTGCTTTAGATCAGAAAATGGAAGGGGAGGGTCTCAGGAAAACTACAAACACCAGAGAAGTCATACTGAGTAAATTATTTGAACTGTGGGTTGACAAAATATTTCAATCCTGATGGAATTAATCTTAAGATTTTAAAAGACGTGGCTAGTGTAATAATTGATGCATTGCTCTTAGTTTTCCCAAATTCCCTTGATTCAGGGAAGGTCCCATTCGATTGGGAGACAGAAAATGTAAATATTATTTTCTAAAAGGAGTGAAACAGAAAACAGGAAACTACATGCCAGTTAGCTTAACATCTGTCATAAGGAACATAATAAAAGCTGTCATTCACTAAATTGTAGCAGGACGCATAGATTAGTTTAAGGCAGATTCAACATGGTTTTGTGAAGGGAAATCACGTTTAACTGGTCTGTTGGAGTTCCTTAAAGGGGAAATGGTGGGTGTATTAGGATTTCCAAAAGGTATTTGATAAAGTATTATGTTAAAGGTTATTGGGTATTTAAGAAAAACCCATGGTATGGGGGTAATATATTGACATGGATAGAAGATTAGCTGCTTAGTAAGAAACACAGAATAGACATAAAAAGGTATTTTTCATACTGACAGGACATAATGAGCAATGTGCCCCAGGAGTCAGTGTTGGAACCTCAACTGTTTACAATAAATAGCTTGGATGAAAGAACAGAAGGTATGTTTGCCAATTTACTGATGACAAAAAGATGTGGTTAGGTTTAGTAAGATAATTAGGAAAGTTAGCGATGTAGATTCATACAATCATAGAGATATACAGCACGGAAACAGACCTTTAGATCCAACCCCTCTATGTCAACCAGATATCTGATATAAATTTAGTCCCATTTGCCAGCAAATAGGCCCATACCCCTCTAAACACTTCCTATTCATATACCCATCCAGATGCCTTTTAAATGTTGTAAACGTACCAAACCCCACCACTTCCTGTGGCAGCTCATTCCATTCACCCACCACCATCTGCGTGGAAAAGTTGCTCTTTAGGTCCCTTTTATATCTTTCCCTTCTCACCTTAGACGTATGCCCTTTAATTTTAGACTCCCCAACCCTGGGGAAAAGGTCTTGCCTACTTACTTTATCCGTGCCCCTCGTGATTTTATAAACCTCTATAAAGTCACCCCTCGGCCTCTGACACTCCAAAGAAAATAGCTCCAGCCTATTTAGCCTCTTGCTATAACTCAAACCCTCCAACCCTGGTAACATCCTTGTAAATCTTTTCTGAACCCTTTCACGTTTCACAATGTCCTTCCTATAGCAGGGAGACCAGAATCACATGCAGTACTCTAAAAGCGGTCTAACCAATGTCATATACAGTCACAACATGACCTCCAAACTCAATGCACTGACCAATAAAGGCAAGCATACCAAACGCCTTCTTCACTATCCCGTCTACCTTCACTATCCTGTCTACTTTCAAGGAACTATGAACCTGCACTCCACGATCTCTTTGTTCAGCAACACTCCCTAGAACCTTACCATTAAGTGTATAAGCCCTGCCCTAATTTACCTTTCCAAACTGCAGCATCTCACATTTATCTAAATTAAACTCCATCTACAGCCCATTGGCCAATCTGATCAAGATCCCCATTGTACTCTGAGATAACCTTCTTCGCTATTGACTACACCTCCAATTTTGGTGTCATCTGCAAACTTACTAACTATACCTCTTGTGTTCACATCCAAAGCATTTATATAAATGACAAAATGTACTGAACCCAGCACCAATCCTTGTAGCACGCTACTGGTCAAGGACCTCCAGTCTGCAAAGCAACCCTCCACCACCATCCTCTGTCTTCTGTCTTTGAGCCAGTTCTGTATCCAAATGGCTAGTTCTCCCTGTATTCTATGTAATCTAACCTTGCTAACCAGTCTACATGAGAAACCTTATTGAATGCTTTACTGAAGTACATATAGATGTCATCCACCGCTCTGCCTTCATCAATCCCCTTCATTACGTCTTCAAAACAATTCAATCAAGTTAGTGAGACACAATCTGCCAAGCACAAAGCCATGTTCACTATCCCTAATCAGTCCTTGCCTTTCCAAATATGTATAAATCCTGTCGCTCAGGATGCCCTCCAACAATGTGCCCACCATAGGGGTCAGGTTCACCGGTCTATACTTCCTTAGCTTTTCCTTACCACCTTTCTTCAATAGTGGCACATTCTTAGTCAACTTCCAGTCTTTTGGTGTAGGGCAGATGACATAGGAGGCTACAAGAGGTTTGGGATAGGTTGAGAGAATGGATAAAAATCTGCCAAATGGAGAATAATGTAGAAAATATGAAATTGTCCATTTTTACAGGATAAATGAAAAGCAAGCATATTATCTAAATGGTGAGAGATTGCAAAGCTCTGACATGCACTGGGATTAGAGTGTCCTAGTACATGGATCACAAAAGGTTAGTCTGCAGATACAGCAAGTAATGAGGAAAGCAAATCAAACTTATCAGATATTGTGAAGGGAATTGAATACAAAAATAGTGAGTTTATGCATCAGTTATGTAGGGCACTGGTAAGACTACATGTGGAGTACTATGTACAGGACTGGACACCTTATTTAAGAAAGGATATAAATGTGTTGGAACTAGTTCAGCAATATTTTGTTGGTCTAATACTTTAAATGGGCAGGTTGTCTAATGAGGAAAGGTTTGTCAGACTAAGCTTGTATCTGCTAGAGTTTAGAAGACTAAGAGTTGACTTGATTGAAACATACAAGATCCTCAGTGTTCTTGACGAGGTAAATGTGGAGAGAATGTTTCTTGTTATGACAGAATCTTGTATTAGGGATAACTGCTGAAAGAGTTGCACATTTAAAACAGAGATGAGATTAATTTGTTTATCTCACAAGGGTCATGAATATTTGGAATACTGTTCCTGAGAAAATAATAAAAGCAGAAAGTTTGAATATTTTTAAGGCAGAGACAAATTCGTGTGAAGCAAGGGGATAGCATATTATTATGAGATGAAAGCCATGATTTTATAAAATGGGGAAGCGAACTTGAAGGGCCAAATGGCATAATCCTCCACCTTAGTCCTATATTCCTCTATGGTTACAGCAGAAAATGTGAAGTATATTCTTAAAGGATTCTCAGTTCACTTATCTTTCATGAGCTTGGATTTGAAAATGAGACCTAATACTTCTGTCATGACTAATTCTGTCATAATCACATTAATGTGTTTCTGAAGTTAACTTACATCACAAGAAGGTAGCAGTGTAATGAAGCTACAACACCAGTTACATGTGTTGCCAATTTAAAACACCAACTATAAATAGAAACTGAAACACAAAAATGAAACAGAACTCATTGGGGTAACAATAAATCAGCATAAGGTTCTATGACTCTAATGCATCCTCAAAATGGTGGTGGCAAGAAACCAGTCAAATAATGCAAGAGGAAATTCCATGAACATTTCCCATCTTCAACGATAGTAAAACCCAGCATGTGAGTCCAAAAGACAAGTAAAGAGGTTTTCAGGTATCTTCAGTCAAAAGTTTAAAGCAAGCAATCTTAGCTTGGTTTCTTCCTAAAACTCCCACCAGCTTAGATGCCAGTGACTAGCTAACTAAGCTCATGTCACAGAACATTAGGATCTAGTGGACACAATGAAAGCAATGTGCCCTCGCAACACTTCAATTTTTGTGCCGAAGATTGATTCACAATATCTAGCAGCTGTGTGGAGAATATGTTAAGAATGACTGACAGGTTACAACATTCCATTTCAAAATGTAGGAAAACACTTATGTCAACCAGTAAAATCCTATTCTATAATAAAAGCATCCATATTTGTCTGTAATGTTGGTAACATTCTCTCATTGACATTCTTTTCTTTCAGATCATAGAGTCATAAAGTCAAAGAGATGTACAGCATGGGAACAGATCCTTCTGTCCAATTCATCCATACCGCCAAGATATCCCAACTCAATCTAGTCCCACCTGCCAGCATCTGGCCCATTTCCCTCCAAACCCTTCCTATTCAGATACCCATCCAGATGTTTTTAAATGTTGCAATCATACAAGCCTCCCCCACTTCCTCTGGCAGCTCATTCTATACATGTACCACCCTCTGCATGATAAAGTTGCCCCTTAGGTCTCTTTTATATCTTTCCCCTCTCAACCTAAACCTATGCCCTCTAGTTCTGGACTCCCCTACCACAGGGAAAAGACTGTGTCTATTTATCCTATCCAGGCCCCTTATGGTTTTATATAGACCTTAGACTATTTAGAGGTCTATATTACAATCCCAATAAGGTGATCATACATTTCTTTTTTCTCAGTTCAACCCAAATAACTTCCCTGGATGTATTTCTGGGAATATCCTCCCTCAGTACAGCTATAATGCTATCCCTTATCAAAAATGCCACTCCCCTTTTTCTCTTGCTTCCCTTTCTGTCCTTCCTGTAAAATTTATATCCTGGAACATTAAGCTGCTGGTCCTGTCCATCCCTGAGCCATGTTTCTATAATTGCTATGATATCCCAGCCCCATGTTCCTACTCATGCTCTGAGTTTATCTGCCTTCCCTCTTGCATTGAAATAAATGCAGTTTAATTTATCAGTCCTACCTTGTTCTCTGCTTGTCCCTGCCTGCCTTAACTGTTTGACTCGCTTCTTTTCTCAACTGATTGATCTTTTTCCTCACTATCTCCCTGGATTCCCCCGCACCACCTTAATAGTTTAAATCCTCCCAAGCAGCTCTTGCAAATCTCCCTGCCAGTATATTAGTCCACTTCCAATTCAAGTGCATTCTATCCTTCCTGTACATGTCACTTCTACCCCAGATGAGATTCTAATGATCCAAAAATGTGAATCCTTCTCCCATACACCAGCTCCTCAGCCATGCATTCATTTGCTCTCGCCTCCTATTCCTACTCCCACTAGCTCGCAGCACCGGGAGTAATCCAGATATTACTACTGTCAAGGAGCTCCTTTTTAAATTCCTGCCTAACACTCCATATTCTCCCTTCAGAATCTCATCCTTTTCCCTTCCTATGTTGTTGGTTCCAATGTGTACAATGACTTCCTGATGGTCCCTCTCATCCTTGAGAACATTGTGCATTCTCCTTGAACATCCTTAATCCTGTCACCAGGGAAGCAATGCATCATTCTAATTTTTCACTGCTAGCCACAGAAAAGTCTGTCTGTGCCTCAGACTAGAGAGTCCCCGAACACAATTGATTTCTTGGAACCCGACATACCCCTCATTGCATTTGAGCCAGTCTCGATACCAGAAACCTGGCTGTTTTGCTACACTCCTCTGAAAATCCATCACCCCCTACATTTTCCAAAACACATACTTGTGTGAAATGGGGATAGCCACAGAACACCTCTGCACTACCTGCTTAGCTCTCTTACCTTTCCTGGAGTTAACCCATCCATGAGACTGTATCTGCAGTTTTTTCCCCTTCCTGCCATCCATCACATCCCCTTGTTCTTGTAAATTCATCATTGTCTCTAACTGTCTCTCCAACCAATCCATTCGATCTGATAGGATTCGCAACCAACCATATTGCAGATATAATCCTCAATAATAACACGTAAACTCTCCCTAAACTCCCACATCCGACAAGAAGAGCCAATCACTCTACTAAAGGTCATTTTTCCTTCTTCCAATCTACAGTCCCAGAAAATAGCACTGTCTTATTCCTCTACAAAACACTGCTCCAGGCTAACTTAATACTTATGGCTTAGATTTTTAAGTTTAATCAAAAGACATAGCTCAATAAAACCTATAATCAAGAAAAAACCCACTCTACTCACTACTGCAGACTTACTGTAAGGCCACACTTAAAAATATCCACTTATCTTTTTATGTGCTGTGACCTCTTCTAAACAGTTCCTCCAAGATTAGTTGTGAATTTCAATGTTTGTTAATTATCCCAGACACACTCCATTGTCCAGCAATACGTGAATTCAAACAGCAAAGGCAGTAACTGCGCAGGTTCACTGCTGTGTTGATTAGCAGTGTGTGAGTTTCTTTCTTTCTCTCTCTCTCTCTCTCTCTCCCCCTCCTGCCTCTCTCCTACACAGACCTCATCATGTTGCTACTTTTGTCTGTTCCTCTCCCTTTTAAAAGTGCGGTTGTTTTGACTTTTTTTCTCCAACGTTCCAAAACAATGCAACAGCGTATAAAGCAGTCATTGCTGCTCCTGGAATTTGAGGAAATCATCTCCGCACCTAAAATACCTCAACTAGATACAACTAGAAATTTTTCCCGCCCTCCATCTTGGATTACCCAGAATCCTATCTCTCAGCCAATTTACTCACAGCCTGTCATGTATATTTTCGCTTTCTTTATATGGATCCCCTTCATCCCCATTCGTGACTTAGGTCTCTCTAATTGCATCTGGTTTATAGTATTTGATCGGGAGCAATGATTGAGGGGGCATCAAGGAAGTGGGTACAGAACTGCGATACAGGTTTGCTACTAAGTGTAGGGTCATCAACTATAAAACAGGCGCCTCTTTGGTCTCCTTGTCTCTTATGGTAGAACTTGTATACCTGTGAGGTGGCCCATGCATTGCCCTTTCCTTCTGGCTTGGCTGAGCCTCTATGTGCCCAGTGACATACCATATGCAGATCCTACATTGATACTCTGTTTGGCACAGTGCCAGTTTCTGAACTGATGGTTGCAAGCCTCCGATCATGAAACAATGCTTCTTCATCAGATGTCTTTTTTCCACTTCCCCTTCTTTCTCAAATTGCACTGTCTGGCCATGGAACATGTTGATGTCTGAAATAATCGATGCAGAAAGGAGTGTTTGCTGGGTTTGGGGACATGAGGGTGGATATAAAGCAAAAGGTTTGTATTTCATACACAATTACAAGATGTGAATAAACAGCAATTTTGAAGGAACGTAAGACAGGAAAATACCATCATTCTGGGTGGTTTCTGTGATGCTATTGGAAAGGCCTCAGAGACTGCCCAACCAATAATTTGGAAAATCATCCCTTCTAAGGTGCCAAGGAAATGCAATGATCCATGTTCCATGCTAGTTCTTCATTCCTACCTCCTGCTGTGTACTATCTTGACCTCCAAGAGAGAGGAAAAGGGACAGTGCATAACGTGTAATATGTTTTATTGATGTATCTGAATAGCTGGAAGTGTGTGGAAGTTCAGGATGTGGGTGTAAGGTTTGCAGCATTAATAATTGCTTGAAGGCGAGGTAGGCACAGCTGCTTATTGGTAGATGTGGTGAATGGTAGTGTGGTTCATTGAGAAGTGTTGAGTAGAAGATAACATTTCCTAACCTTAACCACTCCTGTGAAGTTTTTGATCATTTTCCAATACAATGTTATTAGGTCTCAGACTAACTCTGATCTCACTATCTGCTAAATACTTGTCTGGAGGATTGTATGGCTCCCTACACAAATAGCTTCGCACAAGCTGATTTGATTTGATTTGATTTGATTCATTTTTGTCACGTGTACTAAGAAACAGTGAAAAATATTGTTTTGCATGCTAACCAGACAAATCATACCCTACATAAGTGCATCAGAGTAATAGATCAGAATGCAGAATATAGTCTTACAGCTACAAAGAAGGTATGGAGAAAGATCAACCCTAAAATATGAGAAGCCCATTCATAAGACTGATAACAGCAGGGAGGAAACTGCTTATATATCTGTTGGAACATGTTTTAAAACTTTTGTATCTTCTGCCTGATGGAAGAGAGTATAACTGGGGTAGGAGGGCTCTTTAATTATGTTGGCTACTTTCTCGAGGCAGCGGAAAGTGTATATGGAGTCAAGGGAAAGAAGGCTGGTTTTCGTGATGGACTGGACTATGTTCACAACACTATAATTTTTTGCAGTCTTGGGTAGAGCAGTTTCAATACCAAGGTGTGATACATCCTAATAGGATGTTGTCTATGGTGCATCTATAATAATTGATAACAGTCATTGTGGACATACTGAGTTTCCTTAGCCTTCTGAGGAAGTAGAGGCATTGGTATGCTTTCCTGACTGTAGCCAGGATTAAGAGTTCCAAAACCCGTGTTGCCTGCCTGGTGCCTGGGTTCAGGAGGTCTCATTTAGTCTCCAAAGAAACATAGAATGAGAGTGGAAAGATCCAGTTGTCAAAGTCCACATTGATAGCAACAATATAGATAGAAAGTGGACTATGAGCAGCTAGGGACTAAATGGAAAATCAGAACCACAGCAAATTGGAATAGGGTCAACAAGATTAAAGAGGTAAATGCATGACTCAAAAGATTGGTGTGAGAGAAATGGGTCCAAATTCGTGAGACTTTGGCATCAGTACTGAAGAAGGAGGGAGCCGATCTGATGGGGCAGGCTATACTGTTCTGAAGAAGGATCACTAACACTGAAAAGTCAACTCTGCTTTCTCTCCATCAGATACTGCCAGATCTGCTAAATTCTTCCAGCAATTTATTTGTCTCTGATTTCCAGCAACTACAATTCTGTAGGGTTTTTTTGCCACCTGAATCATGCTGGGCCAGAGTCCTAGCGAATCACATAACTAGGGCTGTGGATAGGGCTGTAAACTAAATAGTGGGGGTGTGCGTTCAGTTGTGTGGAAGATTATGGGAAAAGTTATGGGGGGGGTGGTGGGAGACGATTGCTCAGCGGGGTTATTAAAATGTCCAGAACAAGTAATAGAATATAGAGTATGGAAAGGATCAGGAATCTAATTTCAGGCACAGCAGATAGGGGGACAAATATGAGAAGAGGTCAGTCAATGCAAGACTGAGGATGTCATCTATGAAACAAGGTAAATGACCTTGTAGTGTAGATTTAAATTGGAAGGTGCGATGCTCTGGGTATCACAGACATGTGGCTGCAACGGAATCATGGCTGACAACAACAGAGCCAAAGATCCACATCCAATTGATATGACAGGCATATAGGCAGAGGGGACAAAGTTGCCTTGTTATTAAGAAATGAAATTAAATCAATCAGTCGGAAGGAGTAGAATCTGCATGGGTTCAGTTTAAGAGCCACAAAGGAAAAAGACCTTGATGCGAGTTATATATAGGGAGGAGAAAGTGAGAACTGCAGATGCTGGAGATCAGAGTCGAGAGTGTGGTGCTGGAAAAGCTCAGCAGATCAGGCAGCATCTGAGGAGCAGGAGAATCACTGTTTTGGGCATAAGCCCTTCATCAGGCCTCCTAACATTAATCAGGATGTGGGGAAAAAAATAAATCAGGAGATAGAATAGGCTTGTAAGAAAGGCACAATTACAATAATCATGGGGGACTTTAATATGAAAATCAGATTGGTGTAATGTCTATGAGATGGATCTTTGGAGTGGCTTGTGGTAGAGCCAATAGGAAACAGTCAATTCTGGATTTGATGATGTGAAATGAGGCAGGCTTGATTAGGGAACTTAAGGCAATGGAATCGCTAGGGGGTAGTGACCATAATATGATGGAATTCAACCCATAGTTTGAGAGGGATAAGTGGAATCAAATGTAACAGTATTATAATTGAGTAAAGGTAACTATGAAGACATGAGGGAGCAGCTGACCAGAGTTGATTGGAAGGGGAACCAAGCAGAGAAGATGATGAAGCAGCAATGGCAGGACTTTATGGGGGTAATTCAGGAGCAACAGCAGAAATTCATCCCAAGGAAGAAAAAATACACTAAGGGGAAGACGAGGCTACCATGGCTGATAAGGGAAGGCAGGGACAGCATAAAAGCAAAAGAAAAGACATACAACGTGGTGAAGACTAGTGGGAAACCAGACGATTCGGAACCTTTTAAAAAACAGCAGAAGATAATTAAAAAAGCAATAAGGAGAGTGAAGATGAAATATAAGAGTAAGGTAGATAGTAAAATAAAAGTTGATTGTAAGAGCTTTTTAGATTCTCTAAAAGGCAAGAAAGAGGCAAGAATGGATATTGGACTACTGAAAAATGAGGCTGGAGAAGTCGTAATGTGGAATGAAGAAATGGCAGAGGAACTGAAGAGGGACTTTTTATCAGGATGTGCTGGCATTGGAGGGCGTTCAGAGAAGTTTCACAAGAATGATCTTGGGATGAATGAATACGCAAAGCAGTTGAGGATGCTGAGTCTGTACTCAATGGAGTTTAGATTGATGTGGGGAGGGGGTGCAGAATCTTATTAAAACCCACAGAATGTTGAGATGCCTGGATAGAGTGGAGATGAGAAGATATTTCTATTAGTAGGAGAGACTTGGACCCGAAGGCACAGCCTCAGAGTGAAGGGATGACTCTTTCAAACTGAGATGAGGAGGAATTTCTCTCCACCCAGAGAGTGGTTCATCTATGGAACCTATTTCTGCAGAAGGCTCTGGAGGCCAAATCAGTGAGTGTGTTTAAGGCAGAGATAGATAGTTGCTTGATTGCTAAGGGAATCAAGGGTTACAGAGTGAAGGAAGGAGAATGGGTTTGAGAAACATATCAGTCATGATCAAATGGCATAGCAGACTTGATGGGCTAAAAGGCCTAATTCTGCTTCTATGTTTTATGGTCTTCTGACCACTGTCCTCCCTGCACTGAGGTCCCTTGCACTATTTCGAAGAATCTGGCAGCCTTGTCTCTGCCTTGCTGCTCCATTACTTTCTTTTCATCCCTCTAAGAAACACTTGCACAGGTTTGTCTAACACCACTTTCCGCCAGAATGCATATTCCTTTTAAGTGGTACCGGCTGGATTTGAGAGATGCAGGCTAGCTTTACTTGGTGCTCGTCTCATGTGAAACCGAGTCCCTGCTGAATGAATGAGTGCTATAATCAGATAGAAGAACAGGCATCATGGTATGCGTGAAGCCTGCATAACTTTTATTTGGTGAGGCAAATGTGTTTCACACTCCCTGTGCACCCTCAAGACCCTTATCTAAATTATAGTCCATAAAGTCAAAAATGGACTGTCTGCAACACTTATTAAAAAGAAGACAAACTGTTATAATCTCCCAATTTGTTTTCAATTACTGCCAGCCGCCATGTTTTCTTGTAATTGAAAATTTGTAGTGGTAAGTAGGATTTGTAAACTTACAAGCATCTAATGGACATCTAAATTTATAGGAAAATTCTTAATTGCCTATACAACATTAATTTCTGTATCACAAATAATTGTTACAATGTTTCCTACCAAAGGCCTGTGCTTAATTCAACCTCAGTACAGATTTTCTGATGGATCCCAGAAACATCATTTTCAGATGAGACTGACCAAACTAAAGCCATAGCTTCCGGCTTGCAGCTGTACCTTGAACTTAGACATTGTTTTGGTAATTGCTAACAGGAATTTCCATTCACAGCGTGTCCTGGATGTGCTGTTTGTAAGCTCAGTTGGTATTGCATTCTTTTGAACTAGTGGGAAGTTAATAAGATAATCGCCAGAAAAAAAAATTACTGAAAGTTGTTGAGGTAATTTAAATGTATTTAAAAATTCATAAATAAGGAAAAGTTTTAACTTTGTGGATTAATTTAGAAAGGAAAAATAGCAGATATGTATATATAGTTTTTGGAACTTGTATCTACTTATCTTGATTCATGTAGATGGCAGTACACGAGGAAGTTCAAGGGAACAGAGAGATCTTGGGGTGCTCAGAGTGTGCAGGACAAGTTATTAGGGTTGCTAAGAAGGCATATGTGATGCTTGCCTTCATCAGTCAAAGCATAGATTATAGCAACAAGGAGATCATGTTTGAGCTGTACCAGAGTTTGGTTAGGCCATACCTGCAGTACAATGTGGTGTTCCAGGAACTAATTTATAGGAAGGATTGAACTGGAGGGGATGCAAAGGAGACTCATCAGGATGTATTCCTGATGAAGGGCTTTTGCCCAAAATGTCGATTTTACTGCTCCTCAGATGCTGCCTGACCTGCTGTGCTTTTCCAGCACCACTCTAATCTAGATTCTGGTTTCCAGCATCTGCAGTCATTGTTTTTACCTTTCTCATCAGGATGTTGTCTGGGTTAGAAAATTTCAGCTATGAAGACAGGCTGGATAAGCTCAGGTTGTTTTCTTTGGAGCAGAGAAAGTTGAGGGGGGAGCCTGATAGAGATGTATAACATTATGATGGGCATTGAGAGGATGGTTAGAAAGCACCTGCTCCCCGTAGTTGAAGAGCAAGGGGACAGACTTTTAAAGTGAAAGGCAGGAGGTTTAGAATTGAAGAAAAGGTTTTTAACCCAGAGAGTGGTGGGACTGAGAATGCTCTGCCTGGAATGGTAGTTGGAGCGAGTAATATCACAGGATTAACAAAGCACTTGGATAAGCACTTTAAGTGTCAAAACATTCAAGGTTACGGGCCGAGGGCAGAAAAGTGTGACTAGTGCAGATAATGTTCTATTTTGGTACAGACCTAACGGGACAAAAGGCTTCTTCTTTACTGCATGATTCTATGGCTAATGCATTTGTATTCATAAAGCTGCATTAAATCATCACTGATTATATAGGGGATTTACCAAAATTAACGGAACAACCTCACAAGAAAACTATGAAGAATGTATGAAAGTGGAGCCAAACAAAAGTTGCAAAAGAAAAGGACATGATTAAAGTCATAGAGTCACAGAGATGTACAGCACAGAAACACACTGTTCGGTCCAACTTGTCCATGCCGACAGATATCCCAACCCAATCTAGTCCCACCAGCCAGCACCCGGTCCAAATCCCTCCAAACTCTTCCTATTCATATACCCATCCAGATGCCTTTTAAATGTTGTAATTATAGCAGCCTTGACCACATCCTCTGGCAGCCCATTCCACACACACATTACCCTCTGAGTGAAAAAGTTGTCCCTTAGGGTCTCTTTTATATCTTTCCCCTCTCACCATAAGCATATGCCCTCTAGTTCTGGACTCCGCTCACCCCCCCCCCCCACTGCCGCCACCACAGAGAAAAGACTGTGTCTATTGACCCTATCCATACCCATCATGATTTTGTAAACCTCTATAAGGTCACTCCTCAGCTACTGACGCTCCAGGGAAAACATGCCTAACCTATTCAACCTCTCTCTCTATATCTCAAATCCCCCATCCCTGGCAACATCCTTGTAAATCTTCTCTGAACTCTTTCAAGTTTCACAACATCCTTCCAATAGGAAGGAGACCAGAATTGCATGCAATATTCCAAAAATGGCTTAACCAATGTCTTATACAGCTGCAACATGATCTCCCAACTCCTGTACTCAATATTCTGACCAATAAAGGAAAGCATACCAAATGCCTTCTTCACTATCCTAACTACCTGCAACTCTACTTTCATGGAGCTATGAATCTGCACTCCATGGTCTCTTTGTTCAGCAACACTCCCTAGCACCTTACCATTAACTGTATAAGTCCTGCTAAGATTTGCTTTCCCAAAATGCAGCACCTCGCATTTATCTAAATTAAACTCCTCAACCCATTGGCCCATCTAATCAAGATTCCTTTATAATCTGAAGTAACCTTCTTCACTGTTCACTACACCTCCAATGTCATCCGCAAACTTACTAACTAAACCTCGTATGCTCACAATCAAATTATTTATATAAATGATGAAAAGTAGTGGACGCAGCAACGATTCTTGTGGCACTCCACTGGTCACAGGCCTCCAGTCTGAAAAACAACCATCCACCACCACCCTGTCTTCTACCTTTGAGCCAGTTCTGTATCCAAATGGCTAGTTCTCCCTGTATTCCATGAGATCTAACCTTGCTAATCAGTCTCCCATTGAACCTTGTCGAACACCTTACTGAAGTCCATGTAGATCACGGATATGGCTCTGCTCTCATCAATCCTCTTTGTTACTTCTTCAAAAGACTCAATCAGGCTTGTGAGAAATGATTTCCCACGCACAATGCCATGTTGACTATCCCTAATCAGTCCTTGCCTTTCCAAATACATGTAGATCCTGTCCCTCAGAACTCCCTCCAACAACTTGCCCAGCACCAACGTCAGGCTCACCGGTCTATAGTTCCCTGGCTTGTCCTTACCACCTTTCTTAAATAGTGGCACCATGTTAGCCAACCTCAAGTCTTCTGGCACCTCACCTGTGATTATCGATGATATAAATATCTCAGTAAGATACTCAGCAATCACTTCCCCAGCTTCCCACAGAGTTCTCGGGTACACCTGATCAGATGCTGGCGATTTATCCACTTTTATGCGTTTCAAGATGTCCAGCACTTCCTCCTCTGTAATATGGACATTTTTAAAGATGTCACCATCTTTTTCCCTACATTCTATATCTTCCATATCCTTTTCCACAGTAAATATTGATGCAAAATACTCGTTTAGTATCTACCCCATCTCCTGAGTCTCCACACAAAGGCCGCCTTACTGATCTTTAAAGGGCCCTATTCTCTCTCTAGTTACCCTTTCGTCCTTAATGTATTTGTAAAAACCCTTTGTATTCTCCTTAACTCTATTTGCCAAAGCTATCTCATGTCCCTTTTTTGCCCTCCTGATTTCCCTCTTAAGTATACTCCGACTGCTTTTATACCATTCTAAGGATTCACTCGATCTATCTTGTCTATACCTGATATATGCGTCCTTCTTTTTCTTAACCAAACTCTCAATTTGTTTAGTCATCCAGCATTCCCTATACATATCAGCCTTTCCTTTCACCATAATGGGAATATACTGTCTCTGGACTCTCGTTATCTCATTTATGAAGGCTTCCCATTTTCCAGCCATCCCTATACCTGCTCCCAATCAGCTTTTGAAAGTTCTTGCCTAATACCATCCACATTCACGTTTTTGTATCATTGTAATCTCTTCTGGGGTAGAAGTGACCTGGACAAGAAGGATGGATTCTACCTGAATCGGAAGGGGACTAATATACTGGCAGGGAGATTTGCTAGAGCTGCTCATGAGGATTTAAAACTAGTAAAGTGGAGGGTTGAGACACAGGTCTTTCTCCAATTTAGAACTTCAAATTTTAGATCTGGTCTATCTTTTTCCATCGTTATTTTAAGACTAAGAGAATTATAGTTTCTGGCCCCAACGTGCTCCCCCACTGACACCTCAGTCACTTGCCCTGCCTTACTTCCCAAGAGGAGAAAGTGAGGTCTGCAGATGCTGGAGATCAGAGCTGGAAATGTGTTGCTGGAAAAGTGCAGCAGGTCAGGCAGCATCCAGGGAACAGGAGAGCTATTCAAGTTTTGCACCTTCGCTAGGAGGTACATCCACAAATTGAATCAGAAAATTTCCTTGTACACACTTAAATTCCTTTCCATCTAAACCCTTAACACTATAGCAGTCCCAGTCAATGTTTGGAAAGTTAAAATCCCCTACCATAACCACCCTATTAATCTTACAGATAATTGAAATCTCCTTAGGAATTTGTTTCTCAACTTCCCACTGACTATTAGGAAGTCTATATTATAATCCCAATAAGGTGATCATCCCTTTCTTATTTCTCTGTTCCACCCAAATAACTTCCCTAGATATATTTCTGGGAATATCCTCCTTCAGTACAGCTATAACACTATCCCTTATCAAATATGCCACTCCCCCTCCTCTCTTGCTTCCCTTTCTGTCCTACATGTAGCATTTGTATCCTGGAACATTAATCTGCCAGTCCTGTCCATCCCTGAGCCATGTTTCTGTAATTGCTATGATATCCCAGTCCCATGTTCCTAACCATGCCCTGAGTTCATCTGCCTTCCCTGTTAGGCCTCTTGCATTGAAATAAATGCAGTTTAATTTATCAGTCCTATCTTGTTCTCTGCTTTGTCCCTGCCTGCCCTGACTGTTTTACTCGCTTCTTTTCTCAACTGTACCAGTCTCAGATTGATCTCTTTCCTCACTATCTCCCTGGGTCCTCCCTCCCTCCACCACCTTACTAGTTTAAATCCTCCTGAGCAGCCCTTGCAAATCTTCCTGCCAGTATGTTAGTCCCCTTCCAATTCAGGTGTAATCTGTCCTTCTTGAACAGGCCACGTCTACCCCAGAAGAGATTCCAATGATCCAAAAATATGAATCCTTCTCCCATACACCAGCTCCTCAGCCACGCATTCATCTGCTCTCTCCTCTTATTCCTGCCCTCACTAGCTCGCAACACTCTCCTCTTATTCCTGCCCTCACTAGCTCGCAACACTGGGTGTAATCCAGATATTACTACTTTCGAGGACCTCCTTTTCAAATTCCTGCCTAACTCTCTGTAACCTCCCTTCAGAATCTCATCGTTTTCCCTTCCTATGTCATTGGTTC
This sequence comes from Chiloscyllium plagiosum, assembly GCF_004010195.1. Taxonomy (NCBI): domain Eukaryota; kingdom Metazoa; phylum Chordata; class Chondrichthyes; order Orectolobiformes; family Hemiscylliidae; genus Chiloscyllium; species Chiloscyllium plagiosum. Next base: position 26,889,751 of record NC_057731.1, on the reverse strand, counting down.
CAGTGTGTATAATGACCTCCTGCTGGGCCATCTCCCCCTTGAGAGCATTCTGCATTCTCTCTGAGACATCCTTAATCCTGGCACCAGGGAGGCAACACACCATTCTGATTTTTCGCTGCTGGCCACAGAAACGTCTGTCTGTGCCTCGGACTAGAGAGTCCCCTAACACAACCGATCTCTTGGAACTTACCATTTTTTTCTCTCTAATTGAGAAATGTACTAGAAATAAGATTTGCAACTTAATTGAATGAAAGATATCAATCTTTACATGAAAATCATTCAACCTATTTATACAGAAGTCTTTTGATTGTCTGAGTTTTCTCTAATAGAATTTTTTTCATGGGTGTTTTAAAGCCTGAGGTGAAGGACTGAATAAGAAGACTGGAACATTCTGAATCGATCTTACAGTCACCGAGGGTTATTGCACCATTGACAGTGAGATTGGTTATGTACAAAGTGGATTCAGACTTGCTGTTAATGATTTCCAATGTCTCTCCCTGCTATCAATGATGAACAATTGACCAGGAAATTAGGACTAAAAGCCCTGGAAAATCTTAAAAGCAGGGCAGGACATTGCATTTTTTTAAAAAATGACAGAACACCATAAAAGCATGACCTGAAACATTTTATCTGAGGCAAGTTTCTAAAGAGATCAAAGCCCTGAGAATTCCAGCAGAAGACTATTAGAATTTCCCAAATAATGGTGGAGACCTAGAACAATTGGGTCTTGTATCATTTCTGAGTACCTTGTGAGGGGAAAGAAAAGCTTCCTCTCCATTAACAAAGCAAGTGTAGCTCAGTACAGAACTCTAACTATCTGGAAATTTGAATAGGAATCCAGCATATCTGTTGGGGGGTGGTGGGGGGGGGAGGGGGCAATATCCTGAATTTAAGATTCAATATATCAGCATCCAAAAGGGAGTATTATGGCTTCATCAGTTGGACATATGCAAGACTGGGACCCTTACTCTCAACGGAAGGAAGTTTTCAAAACTTCCAGATGAACCTTCTTATTTGTGATGCTGAGGGAAACCTAGCCAGGATTGGATGGGGGGACAGGACATTGGTTCCTTACCATGAATTTGTGAATGTCAAGGTTTCTGGGGACATGGACAAGAGAGGCACTGGAGATTTGCTAATGGAAATACTTGTGTGTGTATATATCATCTGCTAATTAGGTACTCTTCCACTAATCCCACCAACTCTGGTTTAATGATTAATTCAATAATAATAAGGGTGACACGGTGGCTCACAGCGCCAGGGACTGGGGTTCGATTCCTGTCTTGGGTGACTGTGTGGAGTTTGCACGTTCTCTCTGTGTCTGAATGGGTTTCCTCCGGGTGCTCCAGTTTCCTCCCACAGTCCAAAGATGTGCAGGTCAGGTGAATTGGAGATGCTAAATTGCCCATAGTGTTAGGTGCATTAGTTAGGGGTAAATGTAGGGCATTGGGTCTGGGTGGATTCCTCTTCAGAGGATCAGTGTTGGGCCAAATGGTCTGTTTCCACATTGTAGGGAAACTAATCTAATCTAATCATTCCTTCAAAACATTGCACATGAAGAACTGGATTTAGTAACTGTGCCAATGATACTGCCCTGTTAAGCCAGTCGTAACATTCTGGGAACACTGACATGACTAAATGATAATGAGCCATTTAACTGCTGTGCTGTCAGGAATCCTGGACTTTTAAGTGTGAAGAGTCTGCTTCTGAAAGCTAGAAACCAATCAGTGGGCTGACTGCTCTTTATCCCAGCAGGACCACCAGGAGTACTGGCCACTGCTAGTTTCTGCAACAGGACCAGTCTGGCAACCAGTGATGGAGGTCCAAGACATTACCTGTGTGGGGATCATCAGGGCAGACAGCAATGGAGTGGAGTAGATTCTCCAGTCGAGATGCCCTTCCTACTTGAGAGACCCTCTGTGATGTGCAGGATGCCTGATCAGAAGTCCATGTGGTGACTGCAAAGATAAGAGCCTCGCTTGCTTTAGGAGTAGGTAAGCCAACCGCAACCTCTTCTGCCTTTGACTTGATCGGGGGTGGTCAGGAAGTTGATGGTCTCTCTACCACCCCGTATATTTTATGATACATTGGTCCTTTCACTTACTCAACTGCTTCAAAGAGGGTCATGAAATCCTACCTGATAAGTCAAAGAATGTAAGCACTTCTCTGAAAGGTCATTGATGCCTTCACGCTGCTTATTATCTCTTTTTTCTTTGGCATGTTGGCTATCTTTATGTTCTTTGTGCCTTTTTGGTGTTATTTCTTTTTCTATTAGTGATTTTTTTTTTCTTTCTGGATTTAAAATATGTGATTGTAAGCAGCCCATTTCCTATCTTATCCACACATACTTCCTCCCACTGCCTCATTTCAGCTGCATCCTGTTCCTGTCACCTTTCCAAACTGCATTTCCCTTCCAACCAACCCTATGTTTCCCTCACTAATTCATGTCTTTCAGTGACCCAAAGTTCTGTATCCTCCTGTCCCTCCCCTTTGCTGCATTGTCACTTACTCTACCTTTATCCTTCCATGCACTCTTGCCTCCTGGTTTTTCTTCATTGAATGTGCATTACAAAAGACTCATATGATCATCTAAATCTCAACTAAATTCTTTAGCTCCTCTCCCTACTACTGTACCCTTTTATGTATTTACCTCAAATTTTCTGTTTAAAATACAGCCCTCTTCTAAGAAAGCATTTCAGGATAATAATTAAACTCTAATACAGTAATGTACAAATATATATAAAATGTTGCCTGCTAATGTTAGACACATTTGGAGCCAGGACAAAACCAACATGGTTCAAAGAATGCTCTGTCTTATCCAATTATGGATATAGTCTAAGCAGTTAATAAAGGCTCCTTTTTATAAGAATGAATTCACCTCTCTCCGTGGTGTGGTCCCACCACAAACATATCTTCTTTATTTTATTCTTCCCTTCTTCACCTGTAAGGCTCTCAAGCTTAAGTTTAATTTAGATTTCTTGAACGCAGATGAGCATAGTAGATATCAATGCAGAAACAGATCAAAATGCAAAATACTGCAATTGCTGGAAATCTGAGATAAAAACAGAAATTTCTAGAAATACCCAGTAGTCCACTGGTAACTCTGGAGAAGGGAAAATTGGGTTAATATTGCAGATAAGAACTGAAACATAGGGTAGATCTTCTGAGTTAGATGGGTGTCTTGTGCACTGCCTTGAAAAGTGCTGAAAGACTCAGGTTCGCTCTTAGAAAGAAGGCACTGAGGTGAACACTAGCCAGACCTCTTCCTGTCTGAGGAACCCAGAATATGATGTTCCTCCCAGCTGGAGCTGCCAGGCAATCAGAGGTCAGCAGCATTACAGACAAAGTCATGGTTACTGCTGTTTCTGATGAATCAGCTAAAGATGTTGGCCTAGAGCATTATCCTGAAGAGTTCCTGATGCAATATCCTGGGACTCAGATGATTGCCCTGCAATAATCATTCTCATCATCCTGAGTATTAAATATGATCCTAATCAGTGCAGAGTTTTCCCCTAGATTCTCATTGTCTTAACTTTTCCTAAGGTTCCTTGATGTCAAGACCAGTCATTCATAACTTGCCTCTTGAGTTCATGTCTTGCCCACGTCAGGATCTGTCAGAGGTCAGGTGTTGAATGGCTGTGGTGGAAACTTTTAATATGAATGAGCAGGTGGATCTGTGCAAGTGCCACTTGACAGTACCGTTGATGATACCTTTCTTCATGTTACTGATGATCTAGAGTAAACAATAATTGGCCAGAGTGGATTTGTCCTATTTTTTGTATACAGGACAGACCTATGCCATCTTCCACAATTTCAAGTAGGCGGCATGTTGTAGCTGTACTGGAAGAGCTTGGCTTGGGGCACAGCTCTTTCCGAACCACAAGTCTTTAGTTTTCACAGCTCATAGCCTTTGCAATATCCAGTGCCATCAGGCATTTCTTGACATCAATGGATTGTGCCAAATTGGCTGAAGATTGGCATTCCCTTGTGCACTCTTCACTGAACCAGTATTGACCCTTTAGCTTGACAGTGTGGGGGAGTGGGGGATATACTGGGACATGAGGTTACACATTGTGGTTGAATACAATTCTGCTTTTACTGATGGCCCACAGCACCTCATGGATACCCAGGTGATTTCATTTAGGAGCTGAGTATCAATTAACTTTTGTCTGGCTTGTTATGCATGACACTGCTGCACTCTATCAGGCAGGAAGTTACTTTCTTCCTACGCAATGTCCTCATCTTCCTCTTTGGAAGACTGCTCCATCTGTCCCAGATCCTCTAACTCCGTCACATTCCCTCTTTGCCTACTCCAATTATGCAGAGCCTGGCACACTAGAATTATGAGGCATTATCTGTTTGGAGTGTACTACAAAACCTCCTACCCTGTCCTAGAGTGGTTGAAGCAACAGAATCCATTTTCAGGTGGTTTATAGTATTATCCACAATCACTCTAGTTGAAGAATGAACTACATTATATCTATGCTCCACCTCTGTCAGCATGTTAGAGTCATGTTGAAATGGAGTCATTTCAGGTGCAGCTGATGAGGCAAAGCACTGGTAAAGCAAGGCAGGCATGCTGTGAGCGTCAAAGTAAGTACAAATTGAGTTAGCAATGTTAGAGCGAGCAAGCAGCCCTGAAACACTGTCTGATCCAAACCGTGAGCTGGGTGCTAGTCCCTGCACATGGAGTGTCCTTGCAGCAGCATTGCAATAAAAGATGCCAGTGCACTGAAAAGTACAACATTGAAGCTCAGAACTTTACTGAAAGCGTATTGGAGATGTGCCACAACAATGTGGTGAAGCTGCTGTCTGTGAGAAGCCAAGCTCTATGGACAGTCACTGTCCTTGGTATGTGCCTTGAGATGCTAATGCCGGGTGCCCAAAGATGTAAGTCCAGAGGAGCAGTAGGTGAGCTGGAGTCTCCAGGTAACTGCTTTGACTTTTGTGTTGGTAATTCTCACATCTAGTTTCTATCCAGCAGGTGGGAGTGTGAGAAACTGCATATTAATGAAGTGAGATTAGGTAGCAATGAGGGTTTTAATAAGTTATAATCTTCAATAATAGGTCTTCACCACTCATTAACAAGAATCTCATCTCACCATTCAATATTTGTATGGAAAATGGGATTGCATTTTTTCAACATCAAAAGGTCCTTGCTGAATATCTCACGCAATTTTCCCAACCTTTCCACCATGGTCCACATTATTCAGGGGTTAGAGAGAATACACCCAATGTATAAGTGTCAAGATTCCCATTTACAGAGCATTAGTTGGGACTTGGCTCATTTTCATAAAGGTTCAGTTATTAGGAGTATTTTATAACAGACACAGCAGAGGTTGTCTGCAATATGGTATAAGTTAATTTTGAGTTTCCAATAGTTTACCCCAAAAAATTGAAAGACCCATTAAAAATTCCAAAAGGTGGGTTGTTGGCAGAAGGAGATCAGATGTAAACAACACTTGAACAGCAGCAATATCCTGCAATTGAAATATGGCACCTATTCAGAAAATCTTGTAAATGGATTGTCGAAAGTTTGCAATTGCCCCCTTGGTGCTTAATCACTTATTTGGGAAAGTTAATATCCAAAATTTGTTCAACTTATACCTTTAAACATTTGTCTAAAAATAAAATGGCCAGGAACACCTTCCACAGTAACATGGTTGCACTTTTCTGATGTTATTGCTTAACATCTTGGACACGTACACAGAAGCAGATGGTTTCCAACACTACCTTTGCTCAAACCTACAAAATGGTCACAGTGGGAGACAGAATCTGGAAATTGTGGCAGTAACAATCCTGACATGTAAGGAGGATTTGGTCCAAGGTAAATATTAAAATATAAGCCAAGAGGATTTAGCTGGGAGACTTGAAGCCAGATTTTGACAGGCTGTTGCTTGTAGCACAGCTGTTAACAACTCATAATGGAGTGACTCATGCAGCAGAACTTCAGACACGTGACTTAAATGAAGGTAGCAAGAATATTGACCATATAATCTGTTTTATGTACCATAGCTGTTTGCTAAATGTTCTTAAAGGTTTGGTGGAGGAATAAATTCAAAACTAAAAGAAACTGGCAGAAAATTGTTACCTTAGTTTTTAAACAAATTCTAGGACATACCCAGGACTTGTGGGTCACCTGCTTGTTATTCTACTGGGGGTGACAAATTGAGAGGACACCTCCAACTATCTTGTCTTATGAAGCATGTCAAGGAGGATCTGTGGAAGCATCTTATGCTCTGGGTGTCTGCCAGGATCTCCGGGAGACCTGCCTATGTATAAGAAAGACCACGAGGGGCTTTAAGGTGAAGGACTCCTCTGAATACTTCAAAAGAAGGTTTAGTAAATTGCAAATGTAGCTACTGTGCCAGCATTGAGGAGTAGGAGCAACAGTTGTGGCCCTCTTTGGAGGTCACCTCCAGTCAGCAGCTAGACTTTAGTCTCAATAGCAAGATCCCAGTGATATCACCAATTTGAACCTAAGTGTGCACCTAACTGCTGATAACTAGTTACTTGTCACTGCCAGGCAAATATCACCCTGCCTCTCCTGCCTCCAAAGTCACCTTTGTAAGATTCTCTCGAATACTTCAGTGAGGGTATGATTAATTCAATTAATAGGCTCCACAGAAGATAGTGGAAAGAGTTACTATTGAAATATTGGTAAGTTCTATTTATGGACATCATTTGCTCTCTATACCTTCCCCAATACCTTTAGTCATGTGCAATCTTTGATAGTGTCTTTTGGTTGACTAGGAGATGGTGAGGACTGCAGATGCTGGAAAGTCCGAGTCAATAAAGTGAGGTGCAGGAGAAAGCACAGCAGGTCAGGCAGCATCTGTGGAGCAACAGAGTCGCCGCTTCAGGCACAACCCTTTCACTGTTTAACTAATGAGCATGGTAACCACGCACAGAACTATCATTGCACACAACACAGATGCATATCGTATGACTGGATGAAGATTGTTGTCATGACTATAGGTTTCTCCTCTCTCAGTAGGTGTGCCTTCACTTCATGATCCCATATGCCTCATACAATCTTATCTTTAATTAGATCATCCTTTAATTTTGCAAATTCACAGGCTTTTGTGAGTTGTGTCAATGATTTTATATATTGATCATTGATTTTTTTTTCACTTTTTTCCTTAGTATTGAATACATACTATTCACACATAACATTCACTTAGGATTCCAAATGTGCCTTCAAAGCTTGTTGAACAATTACTCATTTTTTTTCTGCTCTTCAGAAAGATTTAGAGTGAAATATGTTTTGAAACACCAATTGTGAAAACGTAACATCTTGAAACATTTCTGGTTTGCTCAATAAATCAGTTACTATTTCATAATTCTGCCATTGTATGTGGAAGGAAATCTGGTTTTGCTGCATATTGCCTGTCATTTGAACAGGACAGCATAGGGAAAACCCATTTTCTCTTCAGCTGTGTTTTAATGTGAGTTGCTTGTTGATCTTCAGTTTTGTTTACTTTGGTGGCAGCTCACAGCTCTGCACATACCTGTGTCTCTCTGCCTGTAACATGAAATATTTAGATGTGCACTTACAAAGCCAAGGCATGCAACATTATGGGCCAAGTGCTGGAACATGGATTAAATGGTTAGGTGCTTGCTTTTGACTGGCACAGACTTGGTGTACTGAAGGGCTTTTCTCTGTGCTGTAGATTTCTGTGACTTTATAACTGTGTTTTTTCATAGCTCTGCAATACTCACCATAGTGTCACTTCCGATACTATGATTTGTGTGTATAGTGCGTTTAACATAAAATCTTTATTGAAGTAAACTTAACATGTTTGGCTACAGTGTGTGTGTACCTCCTTGTAGATGTAACATGACCATTGCATCATTGCTTTTCCACACTTTGAATGCTTTCCAGGAAGTTGCTACAGCTCCTTCAAATTCCAGGCATCAACCCTGCTCTTCAATCCCACCTAAATTCTGAATAACAAGAGCTACCCACGCAGGAGGTGCCTTCTAATCCCACAAATGATCCTCAAGAGTTCCAACATTAGTTCACACAATAACATTTTTAACAATGTAGGTTCCTGTTGAATTCTATACATGAACAGAGGTAAACAATATTTCTTTATTTTTACACAGTTTCTCTGTTAATACCAGGAAAACAAGTATTCTTGGCTACTCGACTAACATTACAGCGCTTTTTCTTTAAAAAAAGATTTTATGAAGTGTACTCTATGATCAACAACAACATTACAAGGAGTGTACAACACCCCATGCTATGATATACAGCCAGTTTCCCAGCAGGGGAAAAGCAGTCACTCCTCTGGCATGTTGATATTCATTTTCTTTGATATCACAGCAAGTCAAAACAGCTGGGAAAGTGCTGGGTAACAGAATTCAATACTTTCTGATTCAGCATTGATTCTTCTCAAATTTAAACATACTTGAATTTCATTTCAATGATCTAATCTTAAACTACACCCTAACAGTTAGTGCACAAGCAAAATTGTGCCTCCAAAAGTGTTTACCTCTGATCTGAGTTAATATTAAAAGTGCATTCTGATTTAGACAGAATTAAGATTTGTATTCAGGACAATAATTTGGTTTTCATGATTTCTGCATGGTGTTTTTAATTTGGTTTTGTGCAGTGGGCAACAGTAACAAGGTTACATTTATTTCCCATGTCCTAAAAAAAAGGTGGAGACCCTTCCACAAACTGTTGCAGTCCTTTTGGTGTTGATGATCTCACACTGGTATTTCTCATAGGGACTTTCAGGATACTAGCAAGTGACAATGAAGTAGCACACATTACCAAGTCAGGACAGTGTGTAACTCTCCTCTACATCGGGGAGACAGGACACCTACTTGCGGATCATTTCAGAAGACATCTCTAGGACACATACCAACCAACCCCACCGCCCGTAGCTGAACATTTCAACTCCCCTTCCCAATCCGTCAAGGACATGCAGGTCCTGGGCCTCCTCCATTGCCAAACCCTTACCACCTGACGCCTGGAGGAAGAATGCGTCATATTCCACCTTGGGACCCTGCAACCGCACGGGATCAATGTGGATTTCAACAAGTTCCTCATTTCCCCTCTCCCCCCATATTATCCCAGTCCCAAGCCTCCAACTCAGCACCGCCCTCCTGACCTGTCCATCACCTTTCCCATCTATCCGCTCCACCCTCCTCTCCGACCTATCACCTTCTCCCTGACCTTCACCTACCATTCACATTCTCAGCTACCTTTCCCCCCCACTCCACCCCCTTCCCTTTATCTCTCAGCCCCCCAGCCCATAAGCTTCATTCCTGATGAAGGGCTTGTGTCCGAAATGTCGACCCTAGTGAGTTACTGCAGTGCATGGAACATACATTCTACAGCCTCAGTTGAACACTATTGGAGACAGTCAATTACTTACCTTGAATGTAAATGACAGACCCAACATTGGTGTCACAAATTAAATGATGAATCACTAGCTCTGACATTGCAGTTCTAAAGATAGTGATATTGTCAGTGTTCACTCTTTCAAATTGGCAGTATTTCTACCATCCAAACATTCACAGGTAAACTCCGAAATCAAGAAGTTGCTGTCAGGTTCTATTCCTCTCCAGGATACATTAGTGAAGGTCTCACAGATGGAAATCAATTAGATGTCACTGAACTGTCATTAATATCTTCTTTTAAGCTATTGTCCTCACTGTAGAAAGTCTTGAACATGCAATGAAGTTTCATAAGGATATTTTCTTTCTCACAATTTATTAAATCCTAATTGCTGTTGAACAACCTCTGCCTCTGAAAAACTAATTTGAGACTATAAAAATTTTATCAAGTAATAAAATTGTGACAGATCCTTAGAGTAATATTATTTTTTAAATGTTTGTATATAATATTGTGCAAGGTCAGTCAAGGCCCAATCATTATTCTGGCTGAGGTAGACATGGGGCCTGCCTCCTGTTCCTGCCCCAGAATGCAACTGGACACAAGTCTTGGATCAGCAACCTATGGGTAATCAAGGATGTGACCTGAAGAAGAAGAAATTTGGTGTCTCAGTTTCTACCTTTAATTGTATTTGTTTAATACACATATTGTTTCTTTAAAATTTATAATAAATGCATGATAAAACCAGTGTGTTGCTTCCTGTTTTGTTGTCTGGGGTGGATCCAAAGAGATTTCAAGTGGATTTAGACAGACTGCTTGAGTGGGCAAGAATAAAGCAGATGGAATACATTGTGGATAATTGTGAGATCATCCACCTTTTAGGAGGAATGGAGGTGCGAGGAACCTCTTGAAAGGTGAGAGATTGGAAAACGTTGATAGCTATAAAGAGTTAGGTGTCTTGATCCATCAGTCAGTGAAAACTTGCGTGCAGGTGTGGCTAACATTGTGTTAGCTTTTATCACAAGATTATTTAAGTAAAGGAGGAAATAAAACTCGCTTCAATCATATTTAACCCTGTTCAGGCTGCACCTGGCATGTTGTGCGCAGTTCATTCATTTGCCGAAGGAAGGGCATACTTGCTAAGGAGGATATGCAGCTGATTGATTCCTGGGAATGTAGAATGGTCTTATAAAATTGAAGAGATTGGGCCTGTATTCTCTAAAGTAAAGAAGAATGTGAGGTAATCTCATTGAAACTTACGAACTTCTTAAAGGGACGAACAGAGGAGATGCAGAAATAACGGTTCCAGCAATTGTAAGATCTGGAACCCAGGGACACAGTCTCAGAAGAAAAGGTAAACCATTTAGGACTGAGATGAGGAGGTTCGTTTTCACTCAGAGGGTGGTGAATCTTTGTAATTATCTACCCAAAGAACTGTGGAAACTCAGGCATTAAGTAAGTTCAAGATAGAGATTGCTAGATTTCTAGTTAGCAATGACAACAAGGGATATAAAGTTAGTGCAGGAAGATGGCATAGAGGTAGGTGATCATCTACAGTCTAGAATGGCAGTGCAGGAACTTAATGTCCAAATCTTGCTCTTATATTCCTCTGTGAGAATTCTTCAATGTGATTGACAGCTTAGCCTCTTCGATGGTGTCACTCTTCCTGGACCCAAACTAAAATTAGTTGCAAGGAAAGTGAAATCCATGCCACAGAGTTAGCTTGATTTTTGTGAACCCAGCTTATATTTTGAACCGAGCCTGGAATGGCTCACTACAATGTTATCCTGGCACTGTATATCACGCGTCTCCAAAAACAAGTGAACTACTGATTATATTAATAATTTACTGAGCAACCAACGGCTCTAACTGTTGTTATGAGAACAGAATAGCGGCTATTATTGAATTAAGAGAGCACTTAGAGAATTAAAAGTATAGAATTTGAGTCACTGTTAATTGGAATTAGTAAGCAAGAAGTAGAAGGGATATCAGAGAATTAATAGAGACCAGAGATCAGTTGAAGTGCAGCTTGGTGGTCAATAAGAGTTTAGATTCGACAACAAATTTGAATTCAATTTCATTTAATTATTTCCCTGTCAAACTGATGTTTGATTCAAGTAGCCGATAGTTCAAGTGAAGGCTAAAATGGCTTTTAAGTTAGTTGTATTATTTAAGTAAATATGGAAACACATTCGGCAAAAAATTAAATCTGCATAGATTTTGGGCAAATTTTCAAAACATTCATAACTTGACTGCCTAATTATTGTCAGGCCAGAAAGTATAATTTAGGTGTTAAAGATAATCGAAGTAGTGTTTGCATACTCAGCACATTCCTGTCTAGGTCGAGCACAGCAGCAGATGATTGCAGCTAGGCAACTAAAACACCAACCCAGCCAATTATTAGAGGGTGGATCCAATTAAATCAAGTAACTGAAACCATATTTCAAGCTTCAAAAAGACATACAAGACCTGATATTCATTGCTGGGCCAGATTATATATTGTGGCCAAATTTATTGAAATGGGACAGATTTTCTAAAATACCCCAGGGTGGCACGGTGGCTCAGTGGTTAGCATTGCTGCATCACAGCGCCAGGGTCGCTGGTTCGATCCCTTGGGCGACTGTCTGTGTAGAGTTTGCACATTCTCCCCATGACTGTGTGGGTTTCCTCTGCGTGCTTCAGTTTCCCCCCACTGTCCAAAGATGTGTAGGTCAAGTGAATTGCCCATAGGGTTAGGTGCATTAGTCAGGGGAAATGAGGCTGGGTGGGTTACTCTTCGGAGGGTCGGTGTGGACTTGTTGGGCCGAAGGGCCTGTTTCCACACTGTAGGGAATCTAATAAAAACCTCAACGTGTGGAAATTGTCCTACCTGAGGGAGCAGAAACAATTGAAGAATTGAGTGCAAGGACTGTTATGAGTAGAATTATTTAGTATTGCTATGCCATAGGATATTCATTTTAATGTTAGATTATAACCCAAACAATGCAAGATTTTATAGAAGGCCAGATTTCTTGTTCCGCTGTTGGAAATAAAATGTACCCTTGCTCTCAGGAGTCTTAAATGGCTTGAGGTAGGACTTACACTGCTACCCACCCCACCCCATCCTCCCTTTTTATACTTGTTGGCCTGGCAACCAGCTGGAGAGGTCAGTTCATGCCACAGAGCTGCCAGCCTGGATCCAGCTCTGAAGATAAAGGGTCAGATGTCGGATAATAGGTTAGTTTAATAGTGGAGAGTTCTCAGCAGATTCAGGGGAGGAGGAGGAGTGGATTGGGGGAGTGAGGGGGTTATAAACAAGAGCAGGCAGCATGTTTTGGAAGGGGGTCATCTTTGCTGTTTGTCTGCCCCTCTTCCACAGTTATGTTTGAGTCTGGATGACATTGGAAAGGGAATATGTAGTGTCCATCAATGCTCTCGATGCCTTTAGAGAGAGGATGGCATTGTTGCGGATAGACTGCTTTATTTTCCCCTCCAGCTCCATTTTGATTTAGTTCCTTCTTCTTGATGGTTTGCATTGCCCTTAGAGGGCTTTGCTTGTAAATACTTAATTGGTTACACAAGTGTTTTTAATTGGTTAGTGATTTATAAAGAAAATATATTTAAAAAGTCACAGTGATTTTGGTGATGGGAAAATCACCCACTTGTGTGTGATAGTACTTCTGGGTATATCGAAGAAAATTTAGCAATGGGCTTCTTTAGTGATAGCATCCTTGTCTCTGAAGCAGGAGACATGGATTCAAGTTCCACCTGCTCCAGAGGTGTGCAACAACTTTTCAGGAGCTCTCATGATGTGGTAATAATGTCCTTACCTGTGGGCCAGGAGGCCTGGGTTCAAGTTCCACCTGCTCCAGAGGTGTGTAATAACATCTCGTGGTTTGCTTTGGAAAATATATGGAATAGAAGAAGGCTTTAGGAGTGGGCAAGGGGTCCTTCTGGCACAGTAGTAATGTCCCTACCTTTGAGCTGGGAGACACAGGTTCAAGTCCCACCTGCACCAAAGATGTATACTAGCCTATCTGAATGGGTCAATTAAAAATAAAGGGGCTCTTATGGCACAGTTGTAGCCTCCCTACCTTGAACCAGGAGGCCTAGTTTTGAATCCTACCTCCTCCAGAAGGTGTGTATGACATCTCTGAACAGATTGATGAGAAAATGTCTTTAGAGATGAGCAGATGCACACTGGGAACTTTATCCAGAAAGTTTTATGGGCTCACCCTGCCTGCAAAGGACCATAAAATTCTCCCCATAGCTGCAATCCTGCTGGTAAAAGCAAAGTAAGGCAAATCATTTTATTATATCAGAATTGTTGAGTTGAATTCAAAGTAATTTCAGATTTCTTCAAACATGTTGATCATGACACAAGGCCATTTTCTTACACTTCTGGATCATAGATTTGATTAAACTTCAACCATGCAACTCCCAGTTAAGTTATTGTTATTTTGGACAAACCAGAGATGGAGCAGAATCTTCAAATATTAGAACACTTGGAGAAAATTGTGTACTGCTATTACTAACAATGATAGACTGAAGGATAGATCAATAACTGACAAGGACATCATGCACTTTGTGTGTAATTTGTATCAGGTTAACTGTCCAACACATACATTGATGTAAGTTAAATTATCTCATTGCTAATGCATGCCAACAGCAGACATTACATTTTCAAATATGTAAGAATGGAAAATTGGCCCAGTAATGTTTCTTGGAGATTTATGACATTAAATTTATTATACAACCCCTTTCTGTAAAGTTATAGATATTATTTTGATAATCTCTGTCACTGTGTTCACTGGGAATTAAATTGTTAAATATAAAAACAAAACAGTAGAATCAAATATTGTAGTTCAGCAGTCTTGGAGATGCACTACATGCTTCAGTAGAATGGAGACATCAAAGTAATCTTTTATTCACTAGCAAATCTCTCATGGTGCAAAACAGTAAATCAGATATTTGAAGGTTGGGGCTTATCAGTGTTCTGCTTGTCAATCTATGATTTTCTGCCCATTAATTTTAATGGGTGTAAAGTCACAAGCTACTGAGCATAGAATAGGACAATTTCATCCAGAATCGCAGTTACCAGTATATGATCAACATGTTGCTGTTTCTATCGCTTCTGGATTATTCTGCTGCAATGTTTCCTTCTTTTCATCTCTGCATAATTCTTATTGTCTGTCTTCCTGCTCTTTCAGGACGGTCTCCGTCATTTGCAATGGTTTCTTTACATCATCATTGTAACCTCAACTTCACTTTCTTACCTACCCTTTCACTCCATTTTAGATTATATTAGTTACAGTGTGGAAACAGGCCTTTTGGCCAAACAAGTCCACACCGACCCTCTGAAGAGCAACCCACCCAGACCCATTCCCCTACATTTACCCCTTCACCTAACACTACGGACATTTTAGCATGGCCAATTCACCTAACCTGCACATTTTTGGACTGTGGGAGGAAACTGGAGCACCCGGAGGAAACCCATGCAGACATGGGGAGAATGTGCAAACTCCACACAGTTGCCCGAGGCGGGAATTGAACCTGGGTCTCTGGCACTGTGAGGCAGCAGTGCTAACCATTGAACCACCGTGCTTTCTTCCCAAGAATCTATTCACTCTGTCTTAAAAATACTTAAAGACTTTACTTCCACTTCCTATTAAAGAAAGAAAGTTCCAAAGACTCATGACCCTCAGACAGAAATAAATTCTTGTCATCAATGAGCCTTTATTTTTACATGGTGACCGTACTTTTGCTGCTTAAGTTCTAAAACTACAAAGATATGCAAGGAAGGAGCAAATTACTGCAGATGCTGGAATCTGGATTGAAAACAAAAAAAATGTTGGGGATTACAGCATCCATGGAAAAACAGCAAAAGCTGTGCCTCACTCTGGATGTGCTGTCTCCTTCCTGACTGTGTGAAGCTTACTTATCGCACACTTTCAACCGCCCCACCCTGCCCAATGGAATTTAAGTTCCACATCAAATCGTTTGTTAATACATGTTGCTATCAATCAAACCATGGAAATGAAACACAGAAACAGAAATTGCTGGAGAAACTTAGCATCTCTGGCAGCATCTGTGGGAAGAAAGCAGATTCAACATTTCGAGTCTGCTAACTCTTCACCAGAACCCAGGAAAATGAGGGGTAGCATGCTCAATGTTTCATGTTGTTGGTTACAACTCCACCATAAAGCCTTTTAATGCACGTGTTGGGCTGTATGAATATAAGTTAAAGTAAAGCTACAGGAATGATTTTGTTAAACTTGAAAGGGTGTAGAAGAGAGTTATGTTGCTGGGGTTGGAGGGTTTTTGAGCTACAGGGAGAGGTTGAATATGCTGGGCTATTTTCCCTGGAGGGTCAGAGGCTGAAGGGTGATCTTACAGAGGTTTATAAAATCATGAGGTAGGGTGAATAGCCAAGGTCTTTTTCTCAGGGCATGGGAGTTCAAAACTAAAGGGCATAGTTTAAGGTGAGAGGAGAAGATATAAAAGGGACGTAACGTGCAATATTTTCACTCAGAAGGTGGTGCATATATGGATTGAGTTTCCTCCGGGTGCTCCGGTTTCCTCCCACAATCCAAAGATGTGCAGGGTCAGGTGAATTGGCCATACTAACTTACCTGTAGTGTTAGGTAAGGGGTAAATGTAGGGGTATGGGTGGGTTTCGCTTCGGCGGCTTGTTGGGCCGAAGGGCCTGTTTCCACACTGTAATCTAATCTAATCTAAATCTAAATCTAAATAAAAGGGACGTAACGTGCAATATTTTCACTCAGAAGGTGGTGCATATATGGATTGAGCTGCCAGAGGAAGTGGTGGAAGCTGGTACAATTCCAACATTGAAAAGGCATCTGGATGAGTATTTGAATAGGAAGGATTTAGAGGTACATGGGCCAGATAGTAACAATTTGGAGTAGATTAATTTAGGATATCTGGTTGGCCTGGACGAGTTGGACCGAAAGGTCTGTTTCCATACTGTAAATCTCTACGGCACGAAGCTAACGTTTTGAATCTAGGTGACTCTTCATCAGAGATGATGTGAAGTGTAGAGGGGGCAGCACTTATGCAACAGTGAGGGGTGGTGTAATGCTGGGGGAGAAAAGTTGCTGAAAGTGTAGATTATGTGATCAGAATTTGAGAATGGCAGAACAATGGATGTCTAACAGCTAAACTAGAAAGAACAGATAGCCCCACTGGAGTAGGGGAAGGGGAAGGTTCTGTTAATGGAAACTATTATTCTTGCACGTGATGGGAATATACCAAGAAGAGAAATAAACAATTCCACATAAGGGAAAACTAACAAGATTAAACTACTATGACTATATCTCTTAACAACCAGCACCAGGAGTAAATTATACAAGTTCTCTTAATTTTGTGGTTAAATTGCTCATGGTCTAAAATGGTCATGAAGTTATCCACCTAACCATATGCAGACTTTATTGTTTTACCTGTCTGATTTGTTTCCCATTCAGTATATTATAGAAACTTTGAGGAAGTATCTGACAATGGTTGGACCTAGGACACCGGACTGGGAAACTCATGCAACAATGCTTGTTGGATAAGATGGTTGACCTCCAGTAACCACAACTATCTTCCCATTAGATCAATGGACAGTATCCTCCAATTACCATTGACACCAGTTTTGCTTGGGTTTCTTAATGCCACATTTATTTTGTCAAAGGCAGTCACCCTTACCTCACTTTCTGAGGACAGGTCCTTCCTGCCATTGCAACTTCTCCCAATTTCCCCAACTCCTTACTTCATCCAGCCATTAATGATAGGGTCACCAATTCAATCCCAGGCTTTAAAATTCCCTACCCAAAATTCTGCCTTTATATTTTTCATTCACCCTTGAAAACCATTTGTAAAACCCTTTTTTAAATCAAACATTCAGTCACTTTCCCTAATCCTGCATATGTGGTGTATTACTGTGCTACAACAATCAAGAGGTTCTAATTGAACCTTTTTTTGCTAAGGTGGATGATTACCATACAATGGCAGAAGATTACACATTGCATTAATACTCATGGATGAGGGAGAGAAAGAGACATCCTGTTCTTGAATGTCATTCAGCCACATCTGCAGGAAACATGTGTATGCTTGCCTGGATATTGTACATAGACAGGATTAGACTGCTGAATAGCTTGCTGACACTGAATGCACAGAAGAAGAAAGATCATTTGGGTCAGATACCAAAGGGCTGTCAGCACCTCTGGACCCATGCTCACATGATTCAACACCATCAAGAAATTAAGAGAGGAAAAGAAATAAAACACATGGCTATCAAGAACCTTTAACACAGTAGTCAGTTTCTTTTAACAAAGAACAGTCTTGTCAATATATATGTTGGATGCCTGTTGTACAACAAGGGAAAAAATACCTTTTTTGCAGTAAGATTTCAGGCACTACACTTACCATGTATCTTTACTTCTGGGAGAAAAGGCAATTGTTATTCCAATTATATTTGCCTGGAAATGTGGTATAAGTTCAATAGTGGAGTACCAAAATTAGAGTTATATGCTGCATTTATAAACTGCAATAATTTTTATTTAAAAATTACAGATATAGAATAAAACAATGGTTTGTTATGTAATAATGTAACAGTTCTTTAGCTGAACAATGAGTGTAATTAAATAAAGTACATAGAATATGCAATATTTCTTGTATTAATCATGCAGCCAGTGTCAGTGTTTAATCCAGTTTTTATTCTTTCACAGGATGACTATTTCAAATTATCTTTCACTAAAGGCAGATGGACTGTGAGACTATAGAAAAGGCATTATTTAGTCTTTAAATAAATGAAACAAACATAAAATCTAGTTACATAATGCTTTTGGGTAGTCGATCCAAACACAGGCATGATAATTAAAGGTGAGCTGTTAATCAGCTTTTAGGGCTATTTGACGTGGTTCACAAATGCTAACTGTTGCCCTGGTAGTGAATATAACCTAAAATTCAAAATATGCAAATACATGATTAAATTATTGATTATTTTTGATTAGTTTTGCAATTTTAACCTATCAATTAATAGATTTTCCACATCGCTGTCAGCTTACATTATTCTAAGTTATATACAATTATTGCAAAACTTGCTTTGTGAATATAATTTGCCATATTGAGCTCTATTCAAAGACTATTCATTAATAATTGTTGCACTGGGCCATTATAGAACTATTTAAAAAAAAGCAGATTACTTCAATATATGAAGTGTATAGTTTCATACGTGTATAATATTCCTATATGGTTTCAAAGTGGTTTGATTCTTTTCAGCAAAACTGCCTGCAATTTTCAAAAAGATGAAGCGCAGAAAGACTGAAATAATGAGTCCTCAATTGAGTACTTGTGCACCAGGGCATATTTTTCTGAGTTGTTCTCCACACCTTTATTCCTTCTCCTTTTATGTAGCTTTATTTTCAGGCCCTGTAAAGATTAACCAAGCTCAATAAATGTCACTATCCTTTCCTGATCACTGCTATAGGGTGTGATGTTAGATGAAGGTTCATCCATACACCTTCTGTAACTGAACCTGCATCCAATTGCTTTGGAAGGTCTTTGAGGACTTCACAAAAGTAATCAAAAATTCTATGTGTTGATTCTTAACTGTATCAACCTCTATTTGACATATTCCAAACAGAATGAGTGACATTTGGCCTCCATCTATAAATGAGTAAATGCTAAATAATCTGCAACTATTGCTAGACATTTGACCAACAGGTCAAATCGTATCTGATGTTGAGACAGTCCACCAACAAGATACACCTTTACAGGCTTATGAGGGCTATGGGTCTCAATCAAATATCAAATATGGGTCATAGGTAGATAGGATAGTGAAGAATGTGTTTGGTATGCTTTCCTTTCTTGGTCAGAGTATTGAGTATAGGAGTTGGGAGGTCATGTTGCGGCTGTACAGGACATTGGTTAGGCCACTGTTGGAATATTAAAAGCAATTCTGGTCTCCTTCCTGTCGGAAAGATGTTGTGAAATTTGAAAGAGTTCAGAAGGGATTTACAAGGATGTTGCCAGGGTTGGAGGATTTGAGCTATAGGGAGAGGCTTAACCGGCTGGGGCTGTTTTCCCTAGAGTGTCAGAGGCTGAGGGGTGACCTTATAGAGATATATAAAATCATGAGGGGCATGGACAGGACAAATAGACAAGGTCTTTTCCCTGGATTGGGGGAGTCCAGAACTAGAGAGCATAGGTTTAGGGTGAGAGGGGAAAGATATAAAAGGGACCTAAAGTGTCATGAGGGGCATGGACAGGACAAACAGGACAATCCAGGTCTTTTCCCTGGATTGGGGGAGTCCAGAACTAGAGAGCATAGGTTTAGGGTGAGAGGGGAAAGATATAAAAGGGACCTAAAGTGTAACTTTTCACGCAGAGGGTGGTACATGTATGGAATGAGCTGCCAGAGGAAATGGTGGAGGCTGGTACATTTGCAACATTTAAAAGGCATTTGGATGGGTATATGAATAGGAAGGGTTTGGAGGGATATGGGCCTGGTGCTGGCAGGTGGGACTAGAGTGGGTTGGGATAACTGTTGGCATGGCCGGATTGGACTGAAGGGTCTGTTTCCATGCTGTACATCTCTATGACTCTATGACACTATAAGCTATTGGCTAGGCTTGGATAGAAGATAGGCACTTTTTGTGATGTTACAAGTTCATTGTGATTTTGTTTGCTTTTATACTAAAATACTGTGTCAATCTGCTACAGGCCAGTTTTACCGTGCATTTTATTGCATAAACGTGGTTCAGTGGATCAAGGGAGGGCTTGAGGGGGAGAGAAGTGTGAATTGAATAATCCATCAATTCTTAATCTGACTCTGAGACTAACACAAATCATAAAAAACATCCAGAACCTTGACCAAAGGCAACAAGTGCAACAGGTAGGCAGAAATCCTGGCTAAACTGATTCCAGTGGATGAAGATTAAATAAAATGTATAACTATTAAACACTCATTATTTCTGTTGTAAATGCAGCTCTGTCTAATGAACCAATGAACTCTCTACTGTGAAATAGTGATAAGCTATGGTTTCACAAAATATGAATCTTTATGAAGATTCAGAAAATTTGTAGTTTAAAAATGAATGGATTCAAACTTAATAGGTTGGGGTTGAGCAATTAGCATTTTAGTAAATTGTAGTGGCTTCAATGATAACATTTCTCTAGAAGGTAACAGTCCTTCATGCTGATTCTTGCCCATTGTCATTGGTTCTCTGTAGTATTTGGTCAAGCAATTTCTAGGAGGAACAATAAAAAGAAATTAACATCAGCAAAGTGAGATGGATGCTGACTAGTAAGTCTCTTTGGCTGTCGTACCTTTTTGAAAAGCTCAGCACGCAATCGATTTGTTTGAGAAATAATTTTCTTCTTCTCTTCCTCCTTTTTCCTTTTCACCTCTGGCAGCATGTTATAAATTCTGTCATGCAATTTTGAAATGAAAACAGACATTAGACCTTAGCAGCCTTTATATGGTTGTGTATTGCAGGAAATGAATTTGATGACCATCTTTCAAGTAACACAGGACAGAAATAACTGTCACTAGGAAAGGGAATCTAGTAAACTGACTGAGATTCCCTGGCTTAGTATAACCTTTTCAGCTGCATTTGACTTTAGGTAACTTCAAGTTATTGAGGCCCCTGCTATAATTAAGCATTTCCATGGCTCGGATTTAAAACACCTAATTTAGTATTGACGTAACAAAAGTAATCAATTTGACATCTATGCATCTCAATTTGAATTTACCCAATCAATTTCTCCTTCAAATGTTTCTCTGCACAGCCAGCAACTTTTGTCTCTGAAAATGTTATACCTAACATTTTCATCTTGAAGCTACAAAAATGTATATAATTTAGCTCTTTGCCCTGAAGCTATCCTTGGCGCATCTATATTTCACCAAAAAAGATGCCCAGCACTCAGTCCCTTACTACACTGCCTCAAACACTGTGTGCCCCACTCTCCAGCACCATGTTTTCTTGCTTGCGTTATAAATTGAGCTTTCATCTGTTAACTTTAGCTACCCATTTTCAGAAAGTAACACCAGCAAAGTGAGATGGATGCTGATCAGTATGTCTCTTGGTTGTCGTACCTTCTTGAAAACTTCAGATAAATAACAGATTTAATTTTTAGCTTGAAGTTGTTAGGCTGCCTAGGATAGTTATTGGCTGCATTCAGACTGTATTCCTCCAATACTGTAGAACTTTCTCTGGATTAAACTGGGATTTTTTTTCCACCATGAAAATCAGTTGTACCAGTAGATGGAACCTTCTGAAGATGGTAGGAGTCTCACCTGATAGCTGGGGTGCAGCATGTTGCACCTTCTGCAGAAAGTCCATTGAATCATGCACCGGTCAAATATTTGTGAGTCATTTGGAAGCCCTTTCCCACAATCGGGACCTGGGACAGGAGGTCTCACCCACCAAAAATTGCTGACAATTCAGCAATCAGCAGGTCTTTTGCTTGGCACTATCAGCATAGTGGTGGGGACTGTTCCCAGTCCAGAGATAAGTGAACTCGGTGGTTTGTGGTAATGGAGTTACAGAGATAAGGAGGCCAGGCAAAAGTGAGGACTGCAGATGCTGGAAACCAGAGTTTAGACCAGAGTGGTGCTGGAAAAGCACAGCAGGTCAGACAGCATGTGAGGAGCAGGAAAATCGACGTTTCAGGCAAAAGCCCTTCATCAGGAATAGAGGCAGGAAGCGTCCAGGGTGGAGAGATAAATGGGTGTGTGTGTGGGGACACGGTGGGGCTGGGGAGAAGGTAGCAAAGAGTACAATAGATGAGTGGGGGTGGGGATGGAGGTGATAGGTCAGAGAGGAGGGTGGGGGAAGGTAGCAAAGAGTACAATAGGTGAATAGGAGTGGGGATGGAGGTGATAGGTCAGAGGGGAGGGTGGAGTGAATAGGTGGAAAGGGAGATTGGCAGGTAGGACAGGTCATGAGGACAGTGCTGAGTTGGAAGGTTGGAACTGAGGTAAAGTGGGGGAGGGGAAATGAGAAAACTGGTGAAGTCCACATTGATGCCCTGGGGTTGAAGTGTTCCGTGGCAGAAGAGATAAGGAGGAAGTCAGCAGCTAGGTAGCTCTCAGCACCCTTCCTATCTTTGCTAATTCTGGCTTACTCAATCAGACACTCTATCCTCTCTCAGGGGCGATGCGTCTCAAGCAGCTTGTCTGGTTTAACTGTTGTGACAGGCCTTCCTATAGTAAGCTTAACATTCAGAGCAGCAGAATACAGTCCCTCATTGGTCATTAATTGATCAATTTGTCAGCAGGTTGGGAAGACTGACTTGTGTGACGGGGGCAGGAACTTGGATTATGCTCACCATCCAATATCCTGCTTGATTTAATGCCCTTCCCCATCTCCAAACACAGAGGGAGTAGAAGATTTTAAGCAAAGAATTCAGGTGTACAATTAATCCAATAATTGCACTGTATAAAGACAAAAAAAGATTCTGCTCCAACCTCTCCAGGCATAGTTCTATTTTGCAGCTGCTCAGTATTTGGCTCAACATAAAAAGTTGTGTTTCTTAGAAATGACAGTGTCCATAACTGGATCCAAATGGCAATCATTTATATCAAGACTTCCTTCAGTTTATTGAAATGTTTACAGAGATAAGTTTATAGAAATAGAAATAAAGCTAAATTATTAATATTTTTCAATAAAAACAGAAAAACTCAGCAGGTCTGGCAGCATCCACGGAGAAAGAAACAGAGTTAACATATTGAGTCCAGTAAGACCCGTCTTCAGTAATATTCTGTGATTCAGTACGGCATGAAAGGTGAACAGAAGAACCAGTGCCACCCCAGCTCTATCATCATTAGCCACCTCACAAAAAGATTTAAAGCAGCCTCACGACAAACCAAAACAGTCTTCAACTCAGGCTACATTTGATTGTGAACTGCACACACACTCAGTTTTAAAAAAAATAGAATTTATTTACAAGATTACTGAATGAAACAAACTAACAAGAACAGAATACTGAATAACTTAACCTATCTGAAAACCCAGCAGATCATCCCAACTTAATGATGCAACAATCCCCTAAAACACCCCTTGGCACAAAAGGTAAAATCAAACACATGGTCTTACAGGACAGATGTCACAGAGAGAGAGAGAGAGAGAGAGAGAGTCAGGATGGAACTTTTTATTTGGATTCAGCAGCTGCACAACTGCCTGACTGCTTTCAGTGAATAGCCAGACCAAACTAAACCAGAGAAAGGCTAAGCTGGGAGTACTGGCCATTCCCTTTTCATTGTACAAGTATTTTTTTAAACTTAAAAGCCTTTTGCCTGAAGCAGTTTCTGTTAGCTATAATCAAACTGGTCCTAAAACCCTTCAAACTTAGACTTTTCGGAGCCTGTGTCTATTATGACCTCCCAGAAGAAAAACCAAGGAAAACATAACCTTGTTAATTAAAGGAGCAGCATCATCACACAAAACAGAGATTAATTTATATTGCTGAAAGTTAATAAGGAAACATTATTAGCTAAAATACAGATACAAAACGTATGATGGTTACAGCACTTATAAAGATGTACATATGATGAGCTCTTTATTGTGACAGACCTAATACCTGCTTGAAAGTTTTCTATCCTAAGTTAAAGAGGTAGACCTGATGTCAGATCTATTGTTGAATTATTGGAGTCTGCTTATTTGTACTAATGGACTCAATAGATACAGCAGACATTGAGAAGAAGAGAAATATGTTCTTGTTCCTCAGTACCTCTGCAATTATTGCACTTAGAGAGAGTCATAGAATTGCACAGCATGGAAACAGACCCTTCGATCGAACTCATTCATGCTGACTAGATAACCTAACCTAATCTCATCCAATTTGCTAGCACTTGATTCATATCCCTTCCTATTCATATAACCAACCAGATGCCTTTTAAATTCTGTAATTGTACAGGTCGACAATCCTTTATTCGAAATCCCAAAATCGGAAAAGCTCCAAGGTCTGAAGGTTTTTTTGTAAAGTTTTTTCTCATTAACAATTAAACTCCATCTGCCACTTCTCAGCCCATTGGCCCATCTGATCAAGATCCCATTGTTATCTGATGTAACCTCCTTCGCTGTCCACTACACCTCCAATTTTGGTGCCATCAGCAAGCTTACTAATTATACCTCTTATGCTCACATCCAAATCATTTATATAAATGACGAAAAGTAGTGGATCCAGCACCGATCCTTGTGGCACTCCACTGGTCACAGGCCTCCAGTCTGAAAAACAACCATCCACCACCATCCTCTGTCTTCGACCTTTGAGCCAGTTCTGTATTCAAATGGTTAGTTCTCCCTGTATTCCATGAGATCTAACCTTGCGAACCAGTCTCCCATGAGGAACCTTGTTGAACACCTTTCTAAATCCATATAGATCATGTCCACCACTCTGCCCTCATCAATCCTCTTTGTTACTTTTTCAAAAAGCTCAATCAAGTTCGTGAGACATGATTTCCCACATACAAAGCCATGTTGCCTATCCCTATTCATTCCATGCCTTTCCAAATAAATGCAGTTCCTGGCCCTGAGGATTCCCTCCAATAACTTGCTCACCATCGATGTCAGGCTCACCGGTCTATAGATTCCTGACTTATCCTTTACACCTTTCTTAAATAGTGCTACCACGTTAGCCAACCTCCAGTCTTCTGGCACCTCACCTGTGACAATCGACGATACAAATATCTCAGCAAGAGGCCCAACAATCACTTCCCTAGCTTCCCATAGAATTCTAATGTACTGGGTTCTGGGATTTATCCACTTTTATGCATCTCAAGACATCCGGCAACTCCTCCTCCATAATATATTTTTCAAGATGTCACAATCTATTACCCCACATTCTATATCTTCCATGTCCTTCTCCACAGTAAACACTGATGCAAGATACTCATTTAGTATCTTCCCCATCACCTGTGGCTCCACATGTAGGCTGCCTTGCTAATCTTGGAGGGGTTCTATTCTCTCTTTAGTTACCTTTTTGTCCTTAATGTCTTAACCCTTTGGATTCTCTTTAACTCTATTTGCCCCGTTTTTGCCCTCCTGACTTCCCTCTTAAGTATACTCCTACTTTATACTCTTTATACTCTTTTTAAGATTCACACGATCTCTGCCGTCTGCGCCTGATGTTTGCTTTCTTCTTTATCTTGATCAAAACCTCAACTTCTCTTGTCATCCATCATTCCCTACACCTAACCGGCCTTTCCTTTCACCCTAACAGGAATATACTGTCTCTGGACTGTCGTCATCTCATTTTTGAAGGATTCCCATTTTTCAGCCATCCCTTTACCTGTGAACATCTGCCCCCAATCAGCTTTTGGAAGTTCTTGCCTAATACCATCAAACTCTGCCTTGCCCCAGTTTAGAACTTCAATGTTTAGATCTGGTCTATCCTTTTCCATCATTATTTTAAAACTAAGAGAATTATAGTTGCTGGCCCCAAAGTGCTCCCCCACTGACACCTCAGTCACCTGCCTTATTTCCCAAGAGTAGGTCAAGTTTTACACCTTGCTGGAAAAGCGCAGCAGGTCAGGCAGCATCCAAGGGACAGGAGAATCGATGTTTCGGGCATAAGCCCTTCTTCAGGAATTCCTGAAGGAGGGCTTATGCCCGAAATGTCGATTCTCCTGCCCCTTGGATGCTGCCTGACCTGCTGCGCTTTTCCAGCAACACATTTTTCAGCTCTGATCTCCAGCATCTGCAGTCCTCACTTTCTCCAAGTTTTACACCTTCTCTAGTAGGTATATCCACATACTGAATCAGAAAGTTTTCTTGAACACACTTAAATTCCATTCCATCTAAACCCTCAACACTATGGCAGTCCCAGTCTATGTTTGGAAAATTAAAATCCCCAACCATAACAACCCTATTATTCTTACAGACAACTGAAATTCCCTTACAAATTTCTTTCTCAATTTCCTGCTGATTAGGCAACCTGTAATATAATCCCAATAAGGTGACCATCTCTTTGTTATTTCTCAGTTCCACCCAACTAACTTCCCTGGATGCATTCCCAGGAATATCCTCCCTAAGTATAGGTGTAATGCTGTCCCTTCTCAAAAATGCCACCCCCCCTCCTCTCCTACCCCCCTTTCTATCCTTCCTGTAGCATTTGTATACTGGAATATTAAGTTGTCAATCCTGTCCATCCCTGAGCCACATTTCTATAGTTGCCACGATGTCCCAGTCCCATGTTCTTAACCATGCCCTGAGTTCATCTGCCTTCCCTGCTAGGCATCTTGCATTGAAGTAAATGCAGTTTAATTTATCAGTCCTACCTTGTTCTCTGCTTTGCTTCCTTCCTGTGCTGACTGACTGACTCCTTTTCCCAACTGTACCAGTTTCAGATTGATCTCTTTCCTCACTACCTCCCTGGACCCCCCATCCCCCCCGTCCCCCCAACTTTACTCGATGAAATCCTTCCGAGCAGCTCTAGCAAATCTCCTTGCCAGTATGTTAGACCCGTTCCAATTCAAGTGCAATCCATCCTTCTTGTACTGGTCACTTCTATCCCAGAAGAGTTTCCAATGATACAAAAACTTCTCCTCTGCACCAGCTCCTCAGCCATCTATTTGTCTGCTCTATCCTCCTATTCCTACCCTCACTACCTTGTAGCTTACTGGGAATAATCCAAGTATTAGTACACTGGGGGACCTCCTTTTTAACTTCCTGCCTAACCTTCTACATTCTCCCTTCAGAATCTCATCCTTTTCCCTTCCGATGTTGTTACTTCCAATGTATACAATAATCTCCTGCTGGTCCCTGTCCCCTTTGAGTAGATTTTGCACCCTCCGAAATATCATTGATCCTGGCAGTGGGGAGGCAACACACCATTCTGATTTTTCGTTGCCAGCCACAGAAACATCTGTCTGTGCCTCTGACTAGAGTCCCCTAAAACAATCGATTGCTTGGAACCAGACGTACCCCTCATTACATTAGAGCCAGTCTCGATAATAGAGACCTGGCTGTCCGTGCTACATTCCCCTGAAAGTCCATCACCCCCTATATTTTCCAAAACAACGTACTTGTTTGAAATGAGGATGGCCGCAGAAGATTCCTGCACTACCTGCCTACCTCTCCTACCTTTCACTTGTGGATTGCCTGGATTCTTTTGGCAGATCAGTGGTTGATTCTGAAAGATGTTTTCCTTGAATTTTCTTTAGTCAAGAACTGTCTGTTTAAGAATGTAACTCATTGTTCTTCCTGGAGATGTCTGTTTAAAATGGTGTCTCACAGATTCTTACATATATCAAAACCTAAGATCACTGTTGTGCTAACCTCTGATGAATCATTCTTCCCCAAAGTAAAAACAATTGTGCAGTAATTCCCTGTGGCAGTCCTTTCAGGCTCCTGACTTCTCAAAAGCTTTACACTCTCATGTGTTTAGAAGGACCTATTATGTTTTCTAAAGGTTAACTGAATTCTAAAGTTCTCCCTTCAATGGAGGATGGTCAATGCTGAGATAATACACCAGCTTGTCTGCCTTTCTAGCTGAATGAGTCAACAATGGACAGACAACTGCTGGAACTCTCTTTTTCAGTTCCTAGTGTCCATTAAAAGGATGTTAACTTTCTTTATAAAATATAATATTATTACATAGTCAGGACACATTAATTCTGTTTGCTGCATCAACGAGACATTCTACTTCTTTTAAATGAGTCAAACCACTTTTCCCTGCAAGCTTTGCTTGTTTTTTTTTTCCTAGTTTCTTGGACCAAACACCAGCTATGGTTCACATTTAGAATTATGTTTATTGTCATATGTACTCATATGAGTGCAGTGAAAAGTTTACAAAGTCACCACTTACAGCACCATCTTGGGTACAAAGGTGCTTAGGTACACTACAAAATACCATGCAAGGACTGCACTAAACACTATATAGGACAAACAGGAAGACAGCTATGAACATCAACTAGCCACGAAACGACACGACCAGCTATCCTTAGTAGCCACACACACAGACAAACAGCAACATGAATTCGACTGGGACAACACTACTATCATAGGGCAAGCCAGACAGAGAACAGCCAGGGAATTCCTAGAGGCATGGCATTCATCCACAAACTCCATCAACAAACACATCGACCTGGACCCAATATACCAACCACTACAGCGGACAGCTGAAACTGACAACCGGAAGCGGCAGGGACAGACCACTATAAACACCGGAGGAAACATCAAAGAAGCGCTTCGCAGGAGGCTCCCAAGCACTGATGATGTCGCCTAGCCAGGGGACGAAACGTTTGCAACAAAAACTTCCAGCTCGGCGAAGAGAACCACAACAACATATATTCATGTAATACAGTGCATGATGAAACAAAAGGAACTCCTTAGAGGAATCAATTTTAGAGCTTTACTGGGTCTTGCCAAAGGAAAGTGTTACAACAAACTGATCCCCATGAGTCCTAACAGTGCTGATAGCTCTAATTCAGTATAAAAATCAATACCACAACTTTGGTCCAATGGACCAACGGTCTGTAAAATATTACAGTTCTGAAGAGGGGTAATACTCAGAATGCTCACTCTCCACTGATACTGCCAGACCTGCAACATTTCTCCAACATTCTGTGTTTATTTCAGATTTCCAGCATCTGCAGTACTTTGCCTGTATTTTAACATCTATATATTGTTCTTCAGTGATGTCTCCTTACCTATTAAGTATAATAGTCACTAAGCTGGAAATGCTACATAGTTTTCAAAATATGTACAATATAAAATTTTCAATATATAGGAATATTGGAAAGTCAAAATGCTTTGCCTATATTGTATAATTTGCATATATAATTTACCTTCTTTATATGATGGTATTAAATATTAAACTGAAAAATGTTTAACATGTAAAACAATATTAACACAATGATGCCTCATTACTTCTTCAGTGTCAATTAGGTTAAATACAATTGTCTTTCCTCTGGCTGCACTAGATTTCATCCTTACTGTATTCAGTTTCACCACCGTTAAACAAGTCTAGTGGACTTATGTCATCATAGAAATAGAACAAAAACAAAAGAGTCCAGACAGACGTCTCTGATATTGTCAAGAATGAACTTCAACACAGAATAACCTTTGCTTATTCAGTTCACTGGTCTGTGTGGTATTGAACTGTACAAAATGCAGGAGCAGTTAACTTTTTTCTTCAGCCTGCTAAGAGGATGATAGAATTCCACTCCTGCAGAGAGCAGCATTACAGATGACTGAAGTTATTAAAATAAGTCTAAGCCTTTTTAACATTCCAAGGAAGCTTTTCTTTTGTCATGCACCCAGAAAATACTCAATTCCCATTTTCAGTATAAAAGAAATACAAACATCCATGTGATAAGTTTCTACTCTTTGAATCATACAATGGTTATGCACAAAAGAAGACTTCATGCCAGCCCTTTACAACAATAATTCTGTCAATCCCATTTCTCACTCTTTTTCTCAGCTTTTCTTGTTTATTTTTCCTTTTGGGCCTCATCCAACTTCTTTTTGAAAGCCCTGATTGAATCTGCCTCCACCATCCTTTCAAGCAGCGCAATCCTATCCAAACTAATCCTATACATTATATAAAATGTTTTTTCTCATGTTGCCTTTGGTTCTGTTTACATCCACATTATCTTGACTCTGCCAGCATCAGGAACAGCTTTTATCTGTCCACTCTGTCTCGATCTCTCATGATTTTGAATACCTTTGTCAAGTCTACTCTTAACACTCTCTTCTGTATGAAAACAAACCCAGCTTCTCCATTCGATGCATATAACTGAAATCACTTATTCACAGAACCATTCATATAATTCTTTTTGCACCCTCTCCTAAAGCCTTCACATCATAAATTGTAATGGCGAAAGTGAGGACTGGAGATACTAGAGATTAGAGTTGAGTTTGGTGCTGGAAAAGTACAGCAGGTCAGGAATTCCTGATGAAGGCCTTTTGCCTGAAACGTTGATTCTTCTGCTCCTCAGATACTGCCTGACCTGCTGTGCTTTTCCAGTACCACTCTCTCGACTCATTAATTGTGATGCCCAGAATTGGATATGATAGATAAGGGGAAATCAGTATTTTATAACGGTCCCTCAACTTCCTTGCATTTGTAGTCTAAGGATCTAATCTTCACAGGGACTAAACAATGTCACTGTTAGCAGGAAAGCTTGGAAAATGGTATGAGATGGCTAGCTCCATTTTCCAGCCAAGTGTTAAACAGCATGACAATATTCTTGCTAATGAGCAGCGAGTGGCCTTTTGCATACACCTTGTCATTATCTAATCTTATCACATGAACTGCATTTTCCCAATCTGCCACTCGCTAGATAGAAGCTAGACAGTGACAATTGTCACACGAGAATTGGTTGCCTCAAGATTCCAGCTCATCACTTTCTCCTCCAGAACTCCATTTTGTGCAACAGGCAGCAACATCTTCGGGTATACACAATGGGCAATGACCTTATGCAAACCGGTCCACAAATGTTGGCATTCAACAGCAGCTGCCCTCAGTGCATCATCAGGACAAGTCTCCAATCCACTTACAAGATGGTTCTGCACTTCAATGCTGCAGTTTGTTGTGTGTCAGAACCCTTTATTGGAATGTTGCTGCCAGGACACCTTGTGTGCAGGGACAAGTACCCATCAAATGGATTGGACAGAGAGCATCTCAGTACTCCTCACTTCCTCTTGTGCTCAATTTGCACGTTTGAATGTTCACAACAATTCCCTGCCTTTCCCTGCCTCTTTGTGCTTTGTCGTCTCAACCAGGGCTTAAATACCTCTACAGTACTTCAGTGTTATCTTGCTGTTTAACACAAGCAAAAAGCCAGGCAGCTTGTCGTGACTGTCAGCAGTGATGAGTTAAGGGAGTAGACATATTACTGTACATTACCATACTCCGTCAATCACATGTTTGCACCATTGTGACAAACCCATTGCATATATATCAACCAAATGACCCTGTGTCAAAGTCTAAAGGGACCAGTCCTCAGTCAAGTCAAGGGAGACATCCTTCACTCATGGATCGTAGCATCATAGAGATGCACAGCATGGAAATTCATTCAACTCATCCAGGCCAACCAGATATCCCAACCCAATCTAATCCCAACTGCCAGCACCTGGCCCATATCCCTTCAAACCCTTCCTATTCATATACCCATCCAGATGCCTTTTAAATGTTACAGTTGTACTAGTCTCCACCACTTCCTCTGGCAGCTCATTCCATACACATACCACCCTCTGCATGAAACAGTTTCCCCTTAGGTCTCCTTTATATCTTTCTCCTTTCACCCTAAACCTATGGCCACTAGTTCTGGACTCCCCCACCCCAGGGAAAAGACCTTGTCTATTTATCCTACCCATGCCCCTCATGATTTTATAAACCTCTGTAAGGTCACCCCTCAGCCTCCAGCGCTCCAGGGAAAACAGCCCTAGCCTATTCAACCTCTCCCAAAGCTCAAATCCTCCAACCCTGGCAACATCCTTGCAAATCTTTTCTGAACCCTTTCAAGTTCCACAACATTTTTCTGATAGGAAGGAGACCAGGCTTGCACACAATATTCCAACAGTGGCCTAACCAATGTCCTGTGCAACTGCAACATGACCTCCCAACTTCTGTACTCAATACTCTGACCAATAAAGGAAAGCAGACCAAACGCCTTCTTCACT
This sequence comes from Chiloscyllium plagiosum, assembly GCF_004010195.1. Taxonomy (NCBI): domain Eukaryota; kingdom Metazoa; phylum Chordata; class Chondrichthyes; order Orectolobiformes; family Hemiscylliidae; genus Chiloscyllium; species Chiloscyllium plagiosum. Next base: position 26,857,792 of record NC_057731.1, on the reverse strand, counting down.
ATCCTATCTACCTGCTACTCCACTTTCAAGGAGCTATGAACCTGCACTCCAAAGTCTCTTTGTTCAGCAACACTCCCTAGGACCTTACCATTAAGTGCATAAGTCCTGCTAAGATTTTCTTTCCCAAAATGCAGCACCTCGTATTTATCTGAATTAAACTCCATCTGCCACTTCTCAGCCCATTGGCCCATCTGATCAAGATCCCATTGTTATCTGATGTAACCTCCTTCGCTGTCCACTACACCTCCAATTTTGGTGCCATCAGCAAGCTTACTAATTATACCTCTTATGCTCACATCCAAATCATTTATATAAATGACGAAAAGTAGTGGATCCAGCACCGATCCTTGTGGCACTCCACTAGTCACAGGCCTCCAGTCTGAAAAACAACCATCCACCACCATCCTCTGTCTTTTACCTTTGAGCCAGTTCTGTATCCAAATGGTGAGTTCTCCCTGTGTTCCATGAGATCTAACCTTGCTAACCAGTCTCCCATGGAGAACCTTGTTGAACATCTTACTGAAGTCCATAAAGATCACATCTACTGCTCTGCCCTCATCAATCCTCTTTGTTACTTCTTCAAAAAACTCAATCAAGTTTGTGAGACATGATTTCCCACACATAAAGCCATGATGATTATCCCTAATCAGTCCTTGCCTTTCCAAATATACATACATCCTGCCCCACAGAATTTCCTCCAACAAGTTGCCCACCACCAACGTCAGGCGCTCTGTCCAGCATGTTTGGGCACAGCCAGTTAGTTACTTGGGGTAGTCAGGATTAGGTGGTCAGTACTTCTGCAGTGCAGGGAGTTGGTCACAGTTCGGGTCCAGTCCAACCAGTCCAGGAATCACAGGAAGATCAATTAGGCAGTTGCAGAGATTAGTTGGGATTTAGTTAGTCATCCAAACCTACCAAGGAAACAGGCTCTTGTCAGTCCTAGGGATCTGCTCAATTAAAGTCAAGAGGGATTTATCACAGGCTATTGCTATAGGAGGGAAATTTGGGAATACAATTGTGGGATTGGATGCTGCTGGGATATACAGAAGATTATGAGAGTGAAGGGGTGGTAACTCTCGATCATGGGGAGAGACAATAGAACTTGGAAGGGTAGGAGGTGGTGGGGTGGGGGGTGGGGATTATTGACAGTCACCATGACCCTGATTTTGATGGGGGATAGTGCACTATTTTATCAGACATATTGACTCAATATGCCTGGGGCTGAGAGAGTAAAGAGGGAACATAAAGCTTTAGGTGGATGGGTTGGGTGGGAATTGGTGAAGTTCAAAGTCAACAAAATTGATGGGGAAGACTACCCAGGAAGAAAATGTGTACATTTACACCAAGGGTAAGATGCTGAGCCTGAGACTCAACATATCAAGCACAGTCACTGTTTCCTTCCATTGTGCTGTAAATGACACGTGCAAATGGAAATGAAAACAGCTGTGCCCACTCCCAGAGTTAGGAAGGAAACTTAACTTTTGAGGCTCCTTTAATGGGCATTACATCAACACCCACACAGTACAAGTGAAAGATGCCTGTGAGTTGTACATGCTACATGAACCTCGATGGACTACCAAACCTGGCCCCAAGCACTTTTACCATAATATGCAGCATAGCGAGTCAGTGCCATTAATGGCTCTGATGCACAATGTATTATGATCTAGGTATCAAAGTAACAATCGCCTTCTAAAGTCCTAAAGACCATATGGTGCAGGTGCTGATCACTTCACATTTTGGATCATAAACCATCAAGAAGCCCTAAGGATAGCTAGGGTCTGTTTCTTTAATCTCGTAGTTGTGCCAGAAAGACATTTGCTCACTGAACTCATGATGATAAAAGTGAACAAAAGTTAACACATGTGAGAACATATTCCCAGTAAGGTGTCACCCAGACTGTCTTTGTGCTGTTGGGAAGGCTTTCCTTCTCTCCCCTGTGCTCTGTATCAGTGCAGTTCCAGGCTCTGTAACTGAGGTGGAGGTAGCCTGGCCAGCAGTGGAGCCTGTTCACCTTAGTGTTTCAGTTGAGTAACCCTAGTGGGGTTATTGTGATTTAGATTGCCCAGCCATAGGGGTACTGTCATCAGCTTGTTGCCCATTGGGTCGAGGGTGGCAGACAGGTTGAGGTGGAATGCCTGGTCACCTCTGGAGATTTTCTTTTTAGATTAGATTACATTCCCTACAGTGTGGAAACACACCCTTCGGCCCAACAAGTCCACACCAACCCTCTGAAGACCAATTTCCCTCTGACTAATGCACCTAACACTATGGGCAATTTAGCATGGCCAATTCTGCACATCTTTGGACTGTGGAAGGAAACCGGAGCACCCGGAGGAAACCAATGCAGACACGGGGAGAATGTGCAAACTCCACACAGACAGTCAACAGAGGCTGGAATCGAACATGGGTCCCTGCTGCTGTGAGGCAGCAGTGCTAACCACTGAGCCACTGTGCCACCTTTTTGTAGGGTGTGGGGGGGTATGGCTATGTTTCCTCCTCCAGCTGACTGCCTACTGATGCTGCACTGTCTCCTTGTGAGGAAGAGCTACCTGGAGTGAGGTCAAAGTCATACATCCCCCTGTTGTCCTGCTGCTTGTGCTTAGCACCAATGGATGGAACGATGGAGTGCCGATCTGTGCACATATCCAGCTGACTCTGAGCCTGCTGGACCTGCCAATCTCTATGGCAACTCCAAACTGATGAAAGCCAGATGCTCACATGCTGGGGAGGTCATGGAGGAAAGGCTATGTCACTGGGCTAACAATCCAGAACACCAGGTAAATGTTCTTTGAATTCAGACAGGGGTTCAAATCTTACCATGGCAGATACTGAATTTTGAATTCAGTAAAAAATCTGAAACGAAGAGCTCGCCTAATAGCAACCTTTATTAAATGACCACAGTCGACTGTTGGTAAACCTAATGTCCTTTAGGGAAGAAACTCTATCATCCTTACTGGATCCAACCTACATATGACTCCGGTCCCATGACAATGTAGATGACTCTTAATTGACATCTGGGTGATTAGGGATGGGCAATAAATGCTACTGTAGCCAGCAACTTCTGCATTCTGATGAATGAATTTTTAAAATGCCTAAGGCAGTAGTGTTGGCGCAGCACTGCAAATTTTGTGTCAATTTCCCTCTGACGTACCTGCTTGCTGCCCCTGTATCGGCATGTGCATTTTTACATTGGTATATGGATGATAATATGGGGTCATCTCCTACCTGGCCTCCCACTGTCTTTCAAGTGTCAATGACCTGGAGTGTCTCTTCCTCAAACAGCTACAGCGATGTGGCAGTGATGTGCTCATCAGCAAGTGCTCCCAACCTTGATCTTGCTAAAAGTGTCTGTATCTGAGTTGGTGGAGTGTGCAGGAGGCAGCTTTACCAATGTATCATTTGAGGGTTCTTTGGATTCTGGATGTAAGTTTGCTCACTGAGCTGGGAGGTTTGTTATAAGACGTTCATCACCGTACTAGGTAACATCATCATGGAGAATGGTGATGAGGTGCCTGGATGATTGTGTACACAGAGCAGGAGGCATGCAGAGATAGTAGGGGGATTTTGGGGTGGATGAGAATCAGCAAGGGAGGATGTTGCATGCAATGGAAGTGATGGACCATGTGTTTTGGTAATGGAGAGAAGATGACATCAATTACCCTCACCAAGCAGAGAAGGTCATTGACCTCCTTGCAGCATTGCTGAGCATTTCTCCAGTCCATGGACACCAACATGACCTAGATGGCAACCTTAGAGCAGATGGTAGGCTCTGATGTCAGGGTGTCCTCTGTCAGTTCTGGGGAAACAGGATAGCCTTCCCCTACACTACCTTGTCCGTTAGGACCTCTGGATTCCTGTCAGAAAAGTGGGGCGCCAGTATTTTGTTTGCCATGTCCAGGGCAAATAACATGAACTAGCACAGGGTTGCTAGTGCTTGACTGGGTGAATAAAGGCCTTTTAAATATGGTGCCAGCAATCAGGGATCCCAAGATGGCCCATCAATGGCACATACTGCCACCTACAATGAGTGGGGAATATGACTAGTGGATCACCATACGGGCATGGTGCATAGGTAATGAGGTGAGTTTAAGAACATAACATGAGAAAACTCAACAGGCCTTGAGGAGGGAAACCCTCCATGAAACTTTCCAAAATTAACATTTAGCTGATTAGCCCTATGTCTCTGTTTATGAGGCACTGGATTTCATGTACTTTTTAAACCACTTTTGATAGGCAGGTGCCTAGGCTACCTTCATAACCCACCCTGCCATCTTTAGCAAGTTGTGCACATATCCTCTGAAGTTTAGAATTTCACCTTGTAAATTTGTTTTGACTCTCTTCATTCTTCCCATCAAAATGAGTACCTATGCCCCTTTCTTGCATTAAATTTCATCTGACATGTTTCCATACATTCTATCAATCCATCTCAGCTGTCTCGATGTCCATTACCACCTTCTCATAGTTCACAGTATTTGCATATTCAATGCCATCTGCAAACTTTGAAATTGTGCTCTGCACACACAAGTCTAAGTCATCAAGAAACACCAAATCCTTGTATCAATGCCTTTCTCTGGTTTGAAAACATCTGTTCACCAATACTGTCTGTTTTCTGTCATTCAAATAATTCTTTTTCTGCCAATGTCCCTTTTCTTCCTTGGAACTCCAACAGCCTTTCCTAGGTCCAATCTCACCCTAAAATTCCTCCAAAGGTGGAAAAAGAATACCTGGTGTGGAGTATTCTACCACTTAATTCACATCAAATTAAAGAGACCTCTTCATTTTTCAGAAGAATCATTGCAAACAACACCGAACATAGCTCAGATTGTAATGTATAACAAAAGAAAGCAAGAAGGTTAGAGGGCCGAAAAAGACACGTCCCATTGTTTATCTAACAACTGTAAGGTGGATGTTTTCTGATTCATATGGTAACACAAAAGCTGGAAATACAGTGTTAATTGCCTTTTCTCAGTCCAAGCTGTATCTGGGGACTAAGGTGAGGGCAAGGCCCATAACTGGGATGCATTGACTTGGTGATTGAGGTGAACAAACAAGGACAGATAATTTCAGGTCAGGTTAGGGGCAAGCTCATTTTGGATGTTCACATTGTTAGGGTGAGGGAATCACCCCTACACAAAAACATTCCACCTATTTTGTCCCCCTTTTGCCTGAGTATATTTTGGGCATGAATATCAAACCAAGAATCCAAATGTTTGCAAATAAAAACTATTTGCATTCCTTACAGAAAGGTAAATGGATGAGTAATATTAAAATGAACAAAATATAATAGTGTTACTGTTGATAGTTAAGTATAATCATAATTTTAAAAAGTATTCACATTAAAATAAAAAAAATTATCAGTTTTCCAACAAAATTAGAAATGTGCAGTCATTGTTATGCATGGGTTTAATTAGATTCTGGTTTTCTAAAATTTATTTGAATGAATAATATCACATCTCTGCACACACTGCAGAATGTAAAGGTACACATGTGCTCAATTTGGTTATTTAAATTTGGATAGATTTGGGCGAATTTTATGGGAGGTAAGCTTATTGTTTGCCCACCTGTTAGAAAAGGTGACTGACGTTTGAAAATGCTGTCCTGCATTGGCCTTAACATTATACAGAGCATGGACTTTCTGTCCTTTGCAAGCAGTCCCCTAAGTAATATCGGTGATAACCAGACCAAGGTAAGACCTGCGCCTTTTAGTGGGGAGAGAATAGGCAGCCAGTGACAACAGGAGTTTTAGAAACCAGGCCAAGAGGCATGAAGGTAGGGTACAATGGTGGGAGTGGGATACCCTCTACGCACACAGATTGCCCCCAAATAGGTTATACATCCACTTCTTTCCCATCCCTTTGACATCTTTAATGAGAAAACATAACCTTCTCACTCCTATTCTTGTCTTCTACTGTCTTCACTATAATGATGAACAGGGCAAATTAAGATGTCTTAGGACAAGTGAGTGCCTGACTCACCACCTTATACTATAAGGCAGATGTCAACAGGGGATTACTTAGTGGGCTACCAAGCCATCATAATGTACACCTTCAGCCTACTGAAAACACATTCATTGAGGTGGTAAAACCAGTCCTACTGACCATTTCTTATGTTTGATTTTCTTTAGCAAGCCAAAGAACTTTTGCAATGGATTTTTGTAGTTTACTCTCTGCAGACAAATTTGCTTGATGGTACTGTGGATTAGAGACTGGGAGCAGAAGTCCAACCTGAGTCATTGTGCTTTTTATTTTACAGCAATTCATTTAGTGGGGAAATTAGGCATTTCAAACATTAAAATAAGTGACAACAAAGTGAGAACTGTGCAAATACATTGTGTTGAGTTCTCAGTTCACTAATCCATACTCCTGTTGAAACATAAACAAATAAGTCATGAGCTTAATAAATAGTAGAGCAACCCCATTCAAGGGGTCAAATGGTTTCCTTCTACCCCATGTCAAATGTTCACAAAAGCCTTTGTCAACAGCAGACGCTCTAAAGGGTTAACCAGTGGCTAACTTCAACAAGGATTTTATGTTCAAGGTAAATTTTCAATAACTAAAAACTCTTCAAAAATGATCTCTCATTACCTTTTGGATCTCATCTGCATTTCCTTCTCTGGAATCATTCTCTCCTTTGGTTTAAATAGATTATCTAAAAAGGTTAATAAAGAGATATATGCATGAGAAAATAAAGTACATAACAATTTGAAAAATGGAGCAGTATATTTTCAATCTGCAAGGGAAATAGAAAGATAGAAACATAGAAAATAGGACCAGGTACAGGCAATTTGGTCCTTCGATCCTGCACCAATCAATTCAATAGGCAAATGACAAGTGATTGAAGGTACAAGGATCTGTGTCACTCAACAACAACTTCTACTTTTATAGCACCTTTAATATAACAATTTATCTTTATATAGCACCTTTTAACATCATAAAACATTCCAAGGCACAACACAAAGCCATTATGAAACAAAATATGTCTGGGAAGAAGCAGCAAGATATAGCTATGGAAAGTAAATTGTTGGACTAGCCAGTCCAACAGAGTACAGCTACTGCAGGGAACCTTAATTGTGAACTTGGTGAGTGAGAGAATTCAAAATGGTTTGAGGGTTGATCACTTTCCAAAATCTAGACAAGTTTTGCAACCTTACTCAACCTTAACTTGTAGCTTCTTTCACAATGTAAGTCATTGGTATATAATTGCTTGTTAAAGGCAGCTGTACAGTTAATTAGTATGATTACTTAGAACAAGTAAGAGCTGACCTCTTAATATAAATATATAGATGAGTTTTGCTAACACATGAAGTAAATAGCACAGAGGCCAGATTGATGGAGTGCAACTTTGACAGAGTACTTAACTTGGGATTCTATGATTGACAGGATTCAACACAATGAGGGAAGATATACTCTTCTGGCTTCTTATGTGACAAGGAATATCCTGAGGGAGGAAGTGAGAAGCAACAAAACACAAGGCATTGATAACTGAGTAGGCAGGCAATTTTGTTTCAAATTCCTTCGTGGGATGTGGGTGTCACTGACTAGGCCAGCATTTATTACTCATCCTTAATTGCCCAAGGAACAGTTAAACCACATTGTTGTGGATCTGGAGTCAGTTTCCTTCCCTAAAGGACATTAGTGAACCACATCTGATTCTAACAATTGTTTCATGGTCATCATTAAACTCGTAATTCCAGATGTTTGTTCAATCCAAAGTTGATCAACTACTGTGGCAGGATTTGAACTTGGGTTCCCCAGAGCATTGCAAGAGTCTCTGGACTGATAGTCTTGTCACTTCTCTGATTTACTGGTATTGTATTTTCTTTCTCTAGACAAAGTAATGCTTTAAAATAGCACCAGGAAAATATAAGTAATATCCTCAATTTATGCCTTAACTAAAGTTATTTGTTCTAACTATTTGTAATTGTTGAGCAATACTTTAAACTCTAATTAATTATCCAAAATACAATAGAGATAACACTGTAACTGTAGCATGTGGAGAACATTATTTGGCTCAGGGCTGATGAGCTGAAGCCTGATCCTTAGACAATGCAATGCATCAGAGAGATAGAAAATTACTTGGTCACTTTGTTTCGAGAGGCTGGTACTTCAGATTTAATCGGTGATCAGGGATAGAAGAGGGTGGGCTCTAACTGAGGCAGGTATGGGGTCCAGCAGGTTGGATTTGAGGAACCTCAGCCCTTGTACCTGCTAACAGATGCAATGTTCCTGCAGCCTGTGGGAATGGAAGTACAGATTGCAGGAAGACTGAATAAACTGCCCACAGTAATGTGTTACAGGGGTCAACCAAGGTAGGGATTGGACAAAAATGTATATATTAGTGGGAAGGGATAGTACAGCTAGAGAAATGGATGCTGTTGTCTGCAATTGAGAATGACAGTCCCAAAGTGGTGTTTTTTGTCCTGTGCCACTATTCAGGATATCTCTTTGGACCTGGAGAGGAATTTGGAGGGAGGGGGAGAATCTAGTTGTCATGGTTACTAACAACATTGGAGAAAGGTGCTCTATTGAGGGAGTATAAATAGCTAAGGCCTGAAATACAAAGCAGAATCACAAAGTTAATAATCTCTGGATTACTATTTGTGCCGTGAGCAAATGGCTTTGGGTAAATAAGATCAGAGAGTTGAACACCAACCTAAGTATTTGGAGAAATGGGGTTTAATCCATGATGCTAGTCTAGCACCAATATTAGGGAAAGAGTGAACTACACTTGAATTGCCAAATGATTAATATCTTGATGAATTATTTAAGGTTGTAGAGCTGGCGTTAAATTAAATAATGTGTGGGAATGGAGAGGAAATTCAAATTGTTAAATTGACAAGAAATTAATGCAGTGAAGCAATATGTGTAAAGGTCTCCAGCATGTGACAGGAATAGACAGAGGTACAAACATAACAGTACATCAAGTGAGGTTACAGTAGATAAAGTTTTAATAGGTACAAGTAAAACACTAGCCTCTGCCCCACAGGGAGACATGATAGGTTGTGTGCTTGGGATGGGCCTTTTCTAAAATTGGGCGATGAGGTGAAACCCTGAAGTCAACTCAAGTTCCCAATACCGAATCAGATAGCCCGAGAGTTTCCATGCTGGAAAAATAGTAAACACTTCCAGTACCACTAATATCTGGTTAAAGAAATTTGCCCTCAAAAGGTCTGTGTTGATTTCGTCAAAGCAGATCTATCAACAAATATTACAAGGGTTAGAGCCAAATAGACTGGGGCTATTCTCTCTGAAGGATCAGAGGCTGAGGAGTGACCTTCATAGAGGTTTATAAAACTATGTTGGGCATGGATAGGGTAAATAGACAAGGTATTTCCCCTGGGGTGGGGGAATCCAAAACTAGATGGCATAGGTTTAAGGTGAGAGGGGAAAGGTTTAAAAGGGACCAAGGGGCAACTTTTTCACACCAAAGGTTTGTGCATGCATGGAGTGAGCTGCCAGAGGAAGTGATGGACACTGGTACAATTACAATATTCAAAAGGCATTTGGATGGGTAAATGAATAGGAAGGGTTTAGAGGGATATGGGCCAAATGCTGGCAAATGGGACTAGATTTATTTAGGATATCTGTTGGCATGGATGAGCTGGACGAAGGGTCTGTTTCCATGCTGTGCGTCTCTGTGACTCTAAGTAGAAATATGGGTCAAATACAATTGAATCATTCTTGTATTAGGTAAATAGATGAATTGTGAGGCAATGTTACTTGGTGACAATGATGGCATCAAAGCCAGAATGTCTTGAGTAAATCAACAGGGTTACTCAAGTTTGTGTGCTATTGTTGAAGTTTCCCTGATTTACTAGCTACATCAGCGACAGATTGACTATCCATTGTGAATCAGTCTGTCACTGGTGAGAAAACAGAAAGGATTAAATGAGAAATTCCTTGTTGATTATTTTACAAATTTGATCATTTATATTATAGAGATATCTGTAACCAATGTGTCTCACTAGCCCTAAGGAATAAAGCTGCACAAAGGCAAACAGTAGTAGAGTATAAAAATATGACAGCAGGTACCTTGGGACAAATGGTCTCCTTCTGCGCTGTATGCTTTCTGATTCTATGAGGATCTAGGACCTGATAGGCCTGGGATTTCCTCCCCGTTGTGATATTCTAATGAGTTAAGATTCACACATTCATCAGTCACAACTTATGCAGCTTTTTGGGTCATGGTTCAGCAGGTATTCATGCTGGAGTCCAAAGCATCTTCTGTATCTAAAATGGGACTCACTGTGTCTTAGCTGTAAAGTTTTGGTGTTGTTGGATTGGGTTGTTACTGTAGCATTAAAATAGGTGACTCAGGAGTTAAAAGAATAGAGGTATCCCAACAGTACAGACCAGCACCAAAAAAATGTTGGATGTGGAAAAGGAATGGAGAAAGAGGCTGTTTCTATCCATTTATGGGCATCAAGACCAGTGTTCCTGCTTTCAATGCCCTAACGCAACTTTCGTATTGACCCTGGAATGTGGCAATAACAAATGAAGGCAGAGAAAATCTACCAGGGACATGGACACTGCCTCCATTGAGATATGTCATATAGAGACAGATTGGCTAGCAACACTCTTAGCAGCAGCATGGAAGGAAAAAGATGGTTGGTTGATAACTCAGTAATAACTCACCATCTGAAATCTCTACCAATTTATATTGTTATCTTGCCCTCTGTTGAGTTCATGATTGAGAAGAATCCATCCTATTATTTCATTTTAAACATTAAGGTGGAGTGTGTGTGATATATGGTGGATTCCATTTACCACCATCTTTCTTTTCAAGTGTATTCCCTGGCTCATGGTTAATTGCTCTATGGATTTTCAAAAGGTATTTGTTATGCTGACCTAGAATAGAATAATGAATGTGATTTGAAAATGTGGAACCAGGAGACATGTGACAAAAAGGATTGCTAAGTGGCTTCAAGGCTAAAAGCAAAACGTGGGTGGAAAGTGTCATATTCAGAGTGATGGAAAGTTGGATATCACATTTTGCAGGGATTAGTGCTGGGACATTTGTTGCTAACAATTTACATTCATAATGTGGACTTTGGAAACAAAAGTATCATTTCTAAATTGGGGATTACAATTTGAGGATATGATCAATACTGAGGAGGACTGCTACAATTACAGAAGGTCATTCATAAACTTGTATAATGGGCAAATAATTGGCAAATGATGTTTAATAGAAATAAATATGAGGTAGTCTTTTTTGTTAGGAAGTGTAGGAAAGACATGTATTACTTGAAAGGTGCAAATCTATTTGTGATCTTGGAACACATGTGCATTAAACATTGCAGTTGCACCAGATCCATAATAAAAACAAACCAGGCATTCAGCTTTATATTGAGGGGGAATAAATTAAAATGCAGGGCAGTTATGCTAAATTTGTATTGAATCTTGATAGACAAGCCTTCTGGTTGCCATATTATGTAAGGATTATAGAGGTACTATGTGTAGAGACGGTGCAGAGAAGATAGATAAGGTTGATAACAGAAATGCATGGGTATGCATATCAGTAAAGGATTGATGGGATGGTATTAATTTTTCTCAGAAAAAGGTCTGAGGAGTGGCCTACTTGCAGGTTTTTAAAATCATTAAGAAATCCAATAGGGATTTGAGAATAACTTCTTATCTTAAGAGCAGTGAGAATGTGGAATTGCAGTTGGAGGGAGTAAGTGAAGTGAATGTTCAATGTAGACTTAAAAGGAAGGCTAAAGATAAGAATATAGATTAGAAAAGGTAGAGGGAGATTCAAGTGGAGCATTAACATCAATATGGTCGGGCTAGGCTGATTGGTCTCTTTCTGCATTGTGTATCCTATGTCAAATGTTTTTTTTTTTCTTATCTGGATATGAATTTTGTATTTTTAATTAAAACCTATGATAGTAGGAAAGGACACTCACTGTGCTACCATATCCAAACTTTAATTTGTGCTGTCTTGATATTAAATTTGTGACTACTGAATTGTGAACTAATATGCATAATTTTAATGATACATTCTACCTCTCTAACATTGCAAAATTTTAATTAATTGTTTCATTACCTAAATAAAATTCTGAAATATCTGGGTTATATTTGCTACTTTCTGAAGGAGCATTTGCTTTATATTTACCATAGGCCACGATCACATAAGACCTTGAAAATCTGTTGAATGTTATTTTAAATGAAGCATTGACTATTTTTTAAGAAGAGGGATCTTGGTATAAATGTGTTTTCTAGATGTATAATTTTGATTTCATGTTTGATAATATTATGGAGATTCCCAGGTGTGTGACAATCCAGAATGCAAAGAGGAAAACTGCGCTGGAGGTTAGACAGTTTCTGAGTTTACATATCACATTATGCAAGATAGAATGATTGTCTTTCAATTTCTTAGTTTCACTAAATGGCTTATGCCAGCAGTTCTATTTTATTCATCATTCTGAACTTTATGAGTAATCTTTGTATGCTGCTGCACATTGTCTGGAAGTGTGGTCCTAAATTTTACATTTGCACAAGTTAAACATTGTATATGGTGAACAACTAAGTACAGGGTATAGGTCATTGAAATATTCAGTGAAACACAGTGCATCTTCTGTGGTTACTTTGCATTGCAAACTTCTGTTGTCATCATTATTTTTTTGTAGGGAAACTGTTCCTTTTTAAAATTTGAGTTTGAGCAACAAATGTTTGATTCTAAACCAGAGTGAGACCAGTAACCAAACAGTTTGTGAATGGAAGCTGAGATCTCAATCATGGTGGCATACTATGTGTAATTTTTAGCTGTGTACAACAACTTTCCGAAAGAGTAATTAGAAAATATTCAGGACATTTTGCTGTATATTGTGGATCCAGCTAGTCATCAGACTATTTTGGCTCTGGTAAGGTATAATGAAACAAGTTTAACAAATAATCTCAGATGTCCAAAGAAACAAAGACTATAACATAGTAGAATTTAGCATTCAGTTTGGGAGCGGGGAACTAGGATCAAGAACAATGGTGCTAAACTTATACAAGAGTAATTATATTGGGATGAGAGCAGAGTTAGCTGGAATGGACTTGAAAAACAATTAGCAGAAAATGTGGTTGAGAGACGATGGCAAACATTTTAAATTAAATTAGATTAGATTACTTACAGTGTGGAAACAGGCCCTTCGGCTCAACAAGTCCACACCAACCCATCGAAGCGCAACCCACCCAGACCCATTCCCCTACATTCATCCCTGCCCCTAACAATATGGGCAATTTAGCATGGTCAATTCACCTAACCTGCACGTTTTTAGACTGTGGGAGAAAACCAGAACACCTGGAGGAAACCCATGCAGACACAGGGAGAATGTGCAAACTCCACACAGTCAGTCGCCTGAGGCGGGAATTGAACCCAGGTCTCTGGCACTGTGAGGCAGCAATGCTAACCACTGTGCCACCGTGCCGCCCAAATTAGGAAAATAATTCATAATTCACAGCAAAGATATATCCCAGTAAGGAAGAAGGATTTTATAAAGCAGAAAGCCAGGTTAACCAAGAAAGTAAGGCTAGTATAAAATTGAAAGAAAAACACATTCAATGTGGCAAAGATTAGTTGTAAACCAGAGATTGGAAAAGTACTGAAAGCCAACAAAAGATGACTGAAAAAATAATATAGTAGGAGAAAAGAAACTAAGGGCAAACTGGCAAGTATATAAAAATGCACAATAAATGTTTCTTCGAATATATAAAAATAAAGAGAGGGAACATAGGACCCTTAGAGAACAAGGCTGGAAAACTAATAATGGAAAACCAGGAAAAGGCAGAGGAGTTGAATAAATGCTTTGCAACAGTATTTATGTTAGAAGATCCTTAAAACATTCCCAAAAATAATAATAAAGGGGCTAAAGTGGGGGAGGAAATTAAAACCATAAAACTATTACTAGGGAATCCAAGTAGTCCCCGAGATCTGATGGTTGTATCCTAGGATTTTAAAGGAAATAGAGGATGCACTAACAGTAATCTTCCAGAATCATTAGATCCTAGAACAGGTGCCAATGTAACAACCATATTTAAAAAGGGAGAAGGACTAAAAAAAGGTAACTATAGGCCAGTTAGCTTAACATCTGCCTTTGGGAAAATGTTGGAGTCCACTATAAAGGATAATAATAGTAGACTATTTACAAAAGCACAATATAATCAAGCAGACCCAAGATGGCTTCATGCAGGGGAAATCTTACCTGACAAATTTATTACAGCTCTTTGTGGAGGCATCAATAGATAAAACTTGAATCAGTAGATGAAATATATTTAGATTTCCAAACAGTATTCAATAAAGTACCACACGTAAATTTATTTATTAAAATAAGAGGCCGTGATATTGGGAGGTTTATATTAGCATGATCAAGGATTGACTTACTAATAGAAGACAGAGAATTGGGATCAAGGGAGCATTTTTTTAGGATGGCAACCTCTAACTACTAAAGAGCCATATGGATCCATTCCATGACCACAGTCCTTTACAATATATACTAATAGAGTCATAGAGAAATAGAGATGTACAGCACAGAAACAGATCCTTTGGTCCAACTCGTCCATGCCGACCAGATATCTCAACCTGATCTAGTCCCATTTACCAGCACCAGGCCCATATCCTTCTAAACCATTCCTCTTCATATACCCATCCAGGTGCCTTTTAAATGTTGCAATTTTACCAGCCTCCATCACTTCCTCTGGTAGCTCATCTATATATATACCACCCTCTGCATGAAAAGGTTGCCCGTTAGGTCCGTTTTATATTCTTTCGCGCTCACCCTAAACCTATGCCCTCTAGTCTGGACTCCTCCACCCCAGGGAAAAGACCTTGTCTATTTATCCTATCCATGCCCCTCATGATTTTATAAACCTCTATAAGGTCACCCCTAAGCCTCCGGCACTCCAGGGAAAACAGCCCCAGCCTATTCAGCCTCTCCCTATAGCTCAAATCCTCCAACTCTGGCAACATTCTTGTAAATCTTTTCTGAATTCTTTCAAGTTTCACAACATCCTTCCAATAGGAAGGAAACTAGAATTGCATGCAACATTCCAAAAGTGGCCTAATCAACATCCTGTACAGCCACAACATGACCTCCTAACTCCTATATTCAATGGTCTGACCAATATGCTTGAATGAATGAAGTGAATATACAATAGAAGCATTTGCAGATGACATAAAAATGAGTGGGAGGGTAGTGTGGAAGATGATAGAATTTTCACAGCGATCTAGGCAAGTTAACTGAATGGGCAAAAACTTACCAGATAGGATATAATGCAGGAAGATATGAGGGTAGAGGGCATAATTTGTAATGGAGGGTATGAGGGGCCACAAAGCATAAATAGTGGCATGATTTGGCATGAACAGAACATGGAGATTGAGTGAGGATGAGGGGTAGAGAGACTCACTGTTTTTATTATAACAAGGACAAAGTCCCAGAATACTCAAACTGGCCTTTTAAAACACCTTTCCTGGTAGCCCTTGTGGATATTTTCAGGTCAGTTGATATAATTCCAGTTCGCATTGTACCCAAGTATGAAAATCCAGCCATTAAAGGAACTTCTCCTGAATCAGAGTTGGCAAGTGTGCATCAAAATGTGAAGCAAACATTCAGACCATAATTTCAAGAGTTTGGAGAGCTCATTATAATATGTAAATCTGCTGACCATCCCCTACTTTTAAACTCAGAATCTCAAGCATTCTGCCTTAGACCCCATACCTTTACATTTCCAGTCCAAAACTACGATGATCTTTTTTTCATAACCCTCCTCCCTTCTTTCTAATTACCAGTCTGACCATCCACTGCTTCTCCACTCTGATCTCTCCCAAATCTTCTGTCTCCTTATTGCTTTCCAATACCCTCCTTCAGTTTCTGTCAATTTTCCTCCACACCCTATTCTTTTCCTGTGCTCCTAAATGCTAGTCTGATATCCTACTTTGACACTGACACCCCACTTTTCCAAGCTACTCAGCTTTCAGTCAGGTGGGAGACAGAGCAAAAGTAGATAATAATGAACTTTAACTTCTAAATGCGATATGTCGTAGGATTTTTGGATCTCTCCCCTCCCACCTCCCGCCCCCATTGTCAGCACAATTAGGTATGAGTTGTTTAAGAATCTTTATTGCCACATCATTCTCCCTGTGGAGAGCCACCAGATCAACATTTCATGGATTCTGGTTAAATGCAGGTGAAGTGAATATTGGATGCACAGTTTTAATTTCTTTACAGATCTGTACACTGCAAAGATTACATCAGCTTTTGTACATACAGTAGCTTGATTGCTTGATATGCTGGTGGTGAGAGATGGTCAGAAATGCACAAGAACACAGAACTTCTCAGAATACTCTTCTCAGTTTAATTTTGAACATAAATCAGGTGCTTCAAGCCAGTCCAACCTTATGAAGTGTAACATAGGAGTTCCGAAAGATGAGCCAAGACAAGGCAGAAAAAACAGGAAAGAAGATGTTGCCTACCTGAAAGGCAAATTCCAAAATTGGATAGGTTAAAGAAAGTCAGATCAAAACGCAGCATTGACTAAAACCTCCCATCGTGAGTTGCTCACAGCTAAAGAGATGCCCTGGTTGGAAAGTCAGAATCCATGGTTAAAGAAGGTCTTTAATTGCTTTTTTAATGGCCTTTTTTTCTGGCCAGATCCAAGAGATCACTGGCTTTGAAACCCACTTTGAAGAAATCTGGAAGATCATAGGATTGCAATCTCAACCTGACCAAATTTCAGGGGATTTAACTTGCACATCACAAGCCTACTTATTCTTGATTTGGAGATGCCAGTGTTGGACAGGGGTGTACAAAGTTAAAAATCACATAACACCAGGTTATAGTCCAACGGTTTAATTGGAAGCACACTTATTTTCGGAACGTCACTCCTCCATCACAACCACCTGATGAAGGAGCGGTGCTCCAAAAGCTAGTGCTTCCAATTAAACCTGTTGGACTATAACCTGGTGTTGTGTGATTTTTAACTACTTACTCTTGGCTGAGAAAGCAGCCTCCTGTTGGTCACATTCCCAACCCAATTCAATCAAGACACTGCAGCAAATACATTTTAAAGACTAAAACCCAAATTCCATTTATTATGAACAAAGCCTCTAATGCACTCATTTGGCTGATGGAAAGTTTTAATGATGTTATATCTTAGAGTGCGAGAGTAAATAAATATGGATCTACAGTTAGGGTTTAATGAAAGCTTCAGTTGTGGGTTTGCCTTAATGGAAGTTACATAACTAAAGTTAGGAAATTTGCTATATGCAGTACGGCTATTACTATGATATTAAATGATAATATCATCTGAAGATACTAAATGAGTACTTTGTATCAGTGTTTACTATGGAGAAGGATGTGGAAGATATAGAATGTGGGGAAACAGATAGTGACATCTTGAATAAAGTCCATATTACAGAGGTGGGGATGTTGTATGTCAAAACATATAAAAGTGGACAAAGCCCTAGGACCCGATCAGGTGTACTCTAGAGCTACGTGGGAAGCTTGGGAAATGATTTTGAACCCTTTGCTGAGATATTTGTGTCATTGATAGTCACAGATGAGGTGCCAGAAGATGAGGAGTTCACTAACATGGTGCCACCATTTAAGAAAGGTGGTAAGGAAAAGCCAGGGAACTTTAGACCAGTGAACCTGATACCAGTGGTGGGCAAGTTATTGTAGGGAATCCTGAGGGACAGGATTTACATGTATTTGGAAAGGCAAGGACTGATTAGGGATAGTCAGCATGGTTTTGTACATGGGAAGTAATGAAGAGGATTGATGAGAGCAGAGTGGTTTCTGTGATCTATATGGACTTCAGTAAGCCATTTGACAAGGTTCCTCATGGGAGATTGGTCAGCAAGGATAGATCTCATGGAATGTAGGAAGAACTAGCCATTTGGATACAGAACTGGCTCAAAGGTAGAAGACAAGGGGTTGCTATTCATACTGGAGGCCTGTAACCAGTGGAGTGCCACAAGCCAGGTCCACTGATTTTTGTCATTTTTGTAAATGATTTGGATGTGAACATAGGAGGTACAGTTAGTAAGTTTGCAGATGACACCAAAATTAGAGGTGTAGTGGACAGCAAAGAAGGTTACCTCAGATTACAACGGGATCTTGATCAGATGGGCCAATGGGCTGAGGAGTGGCAGATGGAGTTTAATTTAGATAAATGTGAGCTGCTGCATTTTGGAAAAGCAAATCAGAGCAGGACTTGTACAGTTAATGGTAAGGTCCTGGGGAGTGTTGCTGAACCAAGAGACGTTGGAGCGCAGGTTCATAGTTCCTTGAAAGTAGAGTAGCAGGTAGATAGGATAGTGAAGAGGAGTTTGGTATGCTTTCCTTTATTGGTCAGAACATTGAGTATAGGAGTTGGGAGGTCATGTTGCGGTTGTACAGGATATTGGTTAGGTCACTGTTGGAATATTGCATGCAATTCTAGTCTCCTTCCTATCGGAAGGATGTTGTGAAACTTGAAAGGGTTCAGAAAAAATTTACAAGGATGTTGCCAGGCTTGGAGGATTTGAGCGAGAGGGAGAGGGTGAATAGACTGGGGCTGCTTTCCCTAGAGCATTGGAGGCTGAGGGGTGACCTTATAGAGGTTTAAAAATCATGATGTGCATGGATAGGATAAATAGACCAAGTGCTTTCCCTGGGGTGGGGGAAGTCCAGAACTAGAGGGCATAGGTTTAAGGTGAGAGGGGAAACATATTAAAAGGACCTAAGAAGCAATTTCTTCACATACAGGGTGGTACATGTATGGAATGAGTTGCCAGAGAAAGTGGTAGAGGCTGGTACAATTACAGCATTTAAAAGACGTCTGGATTGGTATGTGAATAGGCAGGCTTCAGAAGGATATGGGTTAAGTACTGGCTAATGGAGCTATATTAATTTAGGATATCTGGTTGCCATGGACCAGTTGGACCAAAGGGCCTGTTTCTGTGCTGTTCATCTCTATGACTCTTTAATCTGACAGTTATAACTAGGACTGTTTTTGGACCAAAATGGTTTTATTAAAAGACAAATACTGACCTATAATGGCAGTCATGATCCTCTGATAATGGATTGAGGGAAGTGCTGGAGACTCATGTGGAATAAACAATACTGCCTGCATTGAAATTACAATTTTATCTAAAGACAGTGAAACCAGACAACTGAGTCAGCATTAAGAAATTCACATCTCCTCTTTTAATCCTCTTTTTTATGACATTGTTTGGATGACAAATTGACATAAGGGTTTGACGGTAGAGTATCCAGCTTGGGGAAACAGAGCCAAAACCCAGGAACCCATAAATTAATCCTGTTCCAACAACCACTTTTGAGCAACAGGAGAGAGACTGAAAATGGATTTGTGATCAAAAACTGGAAGATTCTCTTTCTCTTTCTCTCCCTGCCTGTTCTTCTGATCATATCAGGAGACGGCACCCCAGAAAAAAGCAAACTGGGGAAAAAATCCATTCACCAAGCATTGGATACCAGCCAACGTTTAAACAACTGTGGTCTCTGGTTTAAAAAAATGCAAAGACTTTAAGAACTTTGCACAGCCTTTATTCTTTCTATTTTTACCAGGCACACTTTCCTTTTAAATTATTGCGTGTGTTTATGTGCATTCGATGTTACATTTTATTACCTTTTCTTGGGCTTGTAGGTAATAACTTTACTACTGTTTTCTTTCATTCAAGAAAACATTGTATTTGAATCATTGATTTTGATTTGATTAATTGCACCTTTAAAGAGTAATAACTGTGCTAAAAAAGAAATAAGTATTTGTTGCAAATCACCTGAACAATGTGGCCTTGAATTTAGTTGTTTGCAATGCACTTCATGATAATATTGCAGGAACTCTCTGTAGCATTCAGATTTTAATCATCCACTCTCCAAATAATAATGAGCCAATTATTTGAAGCAGCTTAACCTGTTCCATATTTTCCTCAGTTGCTCTGAAGATTAGCTAGGCTGGACCACCTTTTTATCCAGAAGTATACCCTTATGTGGCAGGAGAAAGTGAAGTCTGCAGATGCTGGAGATCAGAGCTGAAGAAGGGCTTATGCCCGAAACGTCGATTCTCCTGTTCCCTGGATGCTGCCTGACCTGCTGCGCTTTTCCAGCAACACATTTTCAACCCTTATGTGGCATACAGGGTAAAACCTTTGTACCCTACTTGTTAAAGGAATATCTCCATATTTGTGGTCTTGGATGCTGGTCTCCTTTGTGAGGACTGTGCATTTGTTTTCCAATGTTGCACATTTCCAGCATGATTCACTCGATGCCGCTTGCCAATAAATTGAATGTTGCTTTAAATGGAAGTTGCAACTTCTTTAGAGATGCAGTTATGCTCGATTTCGTGGGCCCCACCCCTTTTAGCAGTCTCAATTCTAGTTGGAAACTTGCAATGAATTTAAAACATGGCCAATGGGGTTAACAATTTCTAACTTGTGAAAATGCAAAACTCACAGTTCACTGATCATGCAGTCAGTTACAATATGGGAACCACCGTGTTTTTCTTATAATACAGAAAAGTGAACTTACTGCAAGACAATCAGAAATGGATGTCATCTTTTATTACACACTATCTGTCGGCAATACTTCCAGTTATGATATGTCAATAAGGCACTACAGACACGAAATAGACCTAAAAGCAATTCCTGTTTTGGATTGGGTGTGTCCAACAATAATATGTCCAAAATGTCTCAAAAACAATTGGCCTGGCTACTGATGACCTACCTCAAGAAGGCACTCACACACCCCACCAAATGGAATCATTTCCACTTTTACATATTACTGGATGTTTGTAGTGCAATCCTATCTGTTGATTAGTTCCAGTATTCCATCGAACCTGAATGCTCTAAATTGTTGGCTGCACAGGAAATTTGAGGGAGAATTTTTCTCTCACAGAAAATAACCAAATCAGATTGACATATAATTTAAAAATCAAACAAACCAAATATCTCAGCATGAAATGATTTTTACTCAAGTATCTAAAGTTGATCTACTTTTCTAAATACAAGAGTATACTTTCTCCACAGAACTTAAACAAGTCAAGTTTGTAATAACAAAGAACCTACCACTCAAAGGATGTGGAATGGTACATTGCCGCTTTTTAATTGGTGAAGAGAATGGCATGTTTTGCACTGAGGACTCCATTCTTTTCCTTTGCAGTTCCATTGGCTCAGTCAGCTGGACTTTTCTTCGCTTTGCCTTAACCTCAAGCTGTTGAACACGCTTCTGTGATCGAGAGATGAAATCTGGTTTATACATCTCCAGTGCCTCCTAGTGACAAAAGAATGTAAGAATAATTGCATTATGATTTCAGGTAATTGTATGGTACAGTACTGAAATAATAAAGGTTTTCATGACAACTCAATTTTGTATATATTTAAAGGCAAATGCGTGGATCATTCAAAAGGTTTCCAAAATGCACATGATTGATGAATAGAGGTTTTTATGCTTTCATTCAGACTGTTTTTATATTCAAATTAAAGTTACAGGTCACCACTTCCATTGCAAAGGAACTAAAATTAAATGGTGAAGACAGTTCTTCCACTTGACTGATCATTACTTTGTTCCTATTGCTCTCAGGTTGATTTCTGTAAAGTTTCTCATAGTTAATGCCAACATATTCTGGTTAGTTGGAATATCACTATCTTGGTATAAGTTACTTGCATTACATCAATTAATAGTATTCCTCAACATTTCCCCACTCATCTGTTGTACGTTTCTTTGATCTTCAGTTTTGCTGTAATATCAGTCTCTAACCATTTGGGGTCTCTCCCAAATTGCTTTTAAAACTTATTCTTAGGAATTGGACAAAGCCACATTCAGAGAGCATTAGGATTCAATCAAATATTAAGACTAAAGTAGGATAAATGTAACAGTATCTTAGTGAACCAATTAGGAGTTCATGTCAAGTGATCAATTAAATACAAAGCTGCAGATTTATTGCATTAAATATCAAAACTCACTGCAGTGAGATTACTCATTTGTGTCCATTGGATTGCTATACCAAGGCCATAGACACTGTACCTCACATCACCAACTTACTTTGTGAAGAATGACTGACAAAACACAGTGCACGTTACACCATTGCCACACTGGGTGATTATCTGTAGGGAAATTCCTCTTTGTCTTCTGTAGTTTTGGCAGAAAAACCACAGAAATCTCAAAAAGAAATACCCAAATATCTTTTGTGTTGTGGCCTAACTTGCAATGTAATTTTAACTTTACACATCTAGGTCAATTTACAGTAACATGCAACAAGTTGAAGGGGACCCAATGGTAAATTTATGTTGACCGGAGCTTTGAGACAGCTGGAATGGAGTCGTTTTATCTACAAGTGTTGTTTGTAAAAAAGAGAAAACAAAGTGACAGTAAAATGTGAAAAATGTCATTTATTTTTCAGTTTCTTCACATCCTACAATGGTCTGATTTTGTACGGTAATGGAAGAAGTTAGGACTTAATACTGGAAAAGTTCAATTATCTTTATCTGCTTACCACGCTGTCTTCAGACAAGTATGAGTTAGTTTACCATGTCATCAATGCAGAAAAACATCTTTTCAGTGTTTCTCTGTGGCAGTGCAAAATCAAGGCACATCTCTATGGCTTTTGTGACTCAGCAAATGAGCAGGCAGGCATTCAACAGACTATTCAGAGTTGAAGATTGTACCACATTTATGATTGCCCTATTCATCAGTTCCATTGTGCAGTGTACGGTGTTGTCCACTTCAGTGTAAGTTTCCATGCTCCTCTTTCTTATGGTCTTATGACCATTCTTAACCAATTTGATTGTCACTTTATTGTTAAAAGAAAGATTGTCACTTTATTGTGTTTGTAGGCTGTCCCAGAGCATTTTTATAGTGAATGAATTGGTTGTAAAGTTGTTAATGTTATATGGACGGGTGTAATAGGTATGAGGTTTTATACATCACCCGAAAAGGCAGAAAGGATATCAATTTAATACTTTATTCAAGAGACTGCACCTCCAACAATATAGCATCTCTCATCTCTGGACTGAAACTTTGACCTATATATGCTTAGTAGCATTGAAGGTAAATTAGGAAAGTAAAACTAAATCTTCTTAATTAGAAAATAATAAAAAAAAAGGACAGTAATGTATGAAAGAAAATAAATCACTCAGCATTTCCAGTTTGTCAGGATTAATTACTTTCAAGGGCAACATGGTATAAGTAGTGTGATTTGTTTCATATATGATGAATAGTGCAAGCAAAGTGAAAGGGACATAATTGGAAGGAAATGGATTCTGCAAAAAAGACATTATTGATGTTCTTCCATTTACATCTTAAAGGTAAGTCATCTGCCCCATGACAGTGTGCTCTGCATCCCAAGTGTCATCTCCCACAGAATTACTTATCTTGTTTTATAATGCAGCACACCATACTGTGTTGGAGCTATAGAATTCAATTAGGGAATGTTCAGAAATATTTATACTGCAAGATTATGTTGTACTTAAACCATCAGCTAGCTTTTTAAATGACAAATTATGGTTTCAAATGTAATGTCACCTGGTTTTTCAAAATACTCTGTGAGGCAACAACATCTGATCTTCCCTGATTGGGAGCATGCACATGTAGCATCAGTGTTGAAGTATCATTGAGGAATGGTCTAACCACAGAGCAGCTGTCAGAAAATTACAGTAAACTGTGAGAGGACAGTTTGGGTTTGCTATTGGCTGCAAACTAATTCTGAACGTTGTTAAAATGAATTCAGAAAAAACATTCTTTGCAACTAATTGCAAAATGGCATGAGAAAGAGCAGAGAATCAGCTCCCCCGTCCCCACCCCCGCTCAACCCTCCTACCCCTACCACCACCACCACCAAATGTTAGTGACTAGCATTTAACATGACTTTAACTCTCCGGGTTTGATTTGCTTTGGGGTTAGGTGCTTCTTTAATTTGGGATTTTGGGGTTGCTTTGGGGTTAGGTGCTTTCATTTGGGGTTTTGGGGTTGCTTTGGGGTTAGGTGCAGTGGAGGTTTACTAATCTGACTCCAGGGACCAAGAACTTCAACAACTTGGAAACCCTGGAAAAACTGGGATTGATTAGCTTAAAATAGAAAAGACTGAGGAAAAATATAATAGAAGCTTTTTGATAGTGTAATTAAGCATTAACTGTTTCCAGTGGGGAGAAAGGTCAGCAACTCATAGACACAGATTTAAAGAAATTAGTAAAAAAGATAGAGGTGATACCTCTTAAAAAACAAAAACTATGATCAGAAATCAGTAAGCAATGATAGAACAAATGCAAAAATAACAAATGACAGCAGACCTAGGCTTGAAAGGGAAAAAATTACAGCACCACATGGAGAAAAACTGGGGTATGGGACTAATTCGATAGCAGTTGGCGAAATATGATGGCTGAGTGCCTCCTCTTCTGATATATGAAATGACTCAGTGGTAGCGCTCTAAGCTCTGAGTCAGAATGTCATAGTTTTAAGTACCATTGTAAAGACCTTACTTTCAGAGATACACCATTAAGGGGCTTGTAAAATATCCCTTGGCAGTGTTTGAAGAAGTTTAGGGAAAACCTCTGTCATCTTGACTAACACCATCAAATTTATCATCTGGCCATTATTTCATTATTATTCACGTGTCCTTGTTGTGAACAAATTGGTTTCTGTGTTTCCCTACATCACAATTCTTGAATGTTGTAAAAGTGTAATCTATTTATTTAAGTTCATATTTATTCTGTCTCCTCCTCACCTTTTATATTTTGCTAAGTGTTGGACTATCCAGCAACTAAAGGAGAAAACAATTGAGGTTGGCCCCTACAACTTGCCAATTATAGTTTGGAATTGCATATTGGATGCAGCATAAAAATGTCTCCGATTGATGGGTGCACAGATTCTCTCTCTTGCTCAACAGCAACTTCTACAATACAGCCAAGGCAGTGGTTTCACAAGATAAGCAATCCAGAAAATCAACCTTACTCCATTATTTGGCAATTTTTAATAGGGAAATTGATACGTAGTGTTATAGTCCTGATAGCTAGTTGATGAAGGAAGAATCCTGAATTAGTCCTTATTGGAATGTACTCATTCAGTGTTATGATCTCTCAACACCTAAACTTTTAAGAAATCTTAAACTCAAGTTAATAGCTGAAAGCATGAATTCAAAATTACCCATTAAACTTTTAATGTAACAAAAGACTGAAATGAATGAATATCGGCAACCTTTACTTTAAACAACGCAACTGAACACTTCTTTTTCTTTTAGTACAACCAAAAACACACTTCCTAAATATACTTTACATTGTTCTTTAAATAGATATTAAATTCTCCCAAAACCAGACCAAGGTGACTCTTAAATCCTGGTGGCATGTTTATGTTCTTTTCCTTTATCAGCGTGAGAATGTTCAATCTCAGAACTGACTTTTACAGTAAAGTTTTTCTCCATCTGGAGATTGTTCTACTCATGCAAGATAGGTGAATCTTCCAAATTCATTTTAAAACTTCATGAATGTTTGTATCATTGTAAGCCAAGATTTTATTGAAATGAGACAGAAGTGACAAGATTAATGGTGAGATCAAACACAGACAGGTGATCACTTTGCAGATCATCCTCAACTCTGTCCTTAAGAATGACCCCAATCATCCACTTGCCTCCCTTTTTAATTAACCACTTTGCACCCATCCTAATCATTTCATCCTGGGCCTGCTACAATAAAATTTAATGCTAGCTGGAGAAACAACACTTCATTTTCCGCTTAGGCATATAATTGCTTTGAGGATTGAGCTTCAAGTTCAACAATTTCAGAACACAAACACTGTTCTTCATCTTGATTACAGAACACTCCCCCTCTCCACCCTCCCAGCTGACCATGTCTTGTTTTTGTTCTCAGCTGAGTTTTCTCTTATTCACATCTATCATTTACACCCAAATTACATCTGTTTCTCTTTAACACAATTAGCACTCCCTATGTGTTTAGCTTTTAGCATGTTCAGCATTAATCCACTCACTCCTCCTCCTGTTCTGTCAACAGCACAAAAACCAGCCTCTTTCAGTTCTAAAGAGAAATCATATCAGACTCAAAACATTAACTTTATTTCTCTCCCCATAATTGCTGCTGGACCTGTTGAATTTCACCAGCATTTTCTGTTTTTTCTTATTTCACATTTCCAGCATCTGGAATATTTTGTTTTTACTGCAGGAATATAATTGCATCACAGTTGGATTTTTTTTGTCCACAATAAAGAAGAAACCATCATTACAAGTTTAAAGGCCAAGGGCAGCCGCAGCAAACAAAATAAAACAGCAATCCAGAAGTTCCCACAATACAGAAAGCAAAAGAAAGAAAATAAAACTTATTCCCAAACTGTGAGTACCTTTGAGTTGACCAAGGTCATGTAGACAACCAATGGAATCATACCTGTCCTATCTAAAGGCTATTTCAAATTTGAAGGGTGTGCGGTAATCAACCCACACTGAACTTCAGAAAGCATGCTTAACTCAAACAACAAAAAAAAGTGGCTGCATTCAGGAACAGTGGACAGCCAACAGAACAAATTTCTAACTGAAAAATCGAAAAGGAACACCAAACACAATGCTGAAACACAGAAGGATGAACACTAAATCTTCCAACATAAACTAGAAAGCTGCGGATGGATAATCTGTGTTTGAACCTCTTGAACAAAGGCTACATAGACCAACAAGTCGTGAACGTACTGATAGTAGTTGGTAATCATTTCAGTTGCATGACAATGTAATTTTTTGCTATAAATTCTGTGTCTTATGATCTTATACTCCAAAACCACCTGATGAAGGAGCAGCGCTCCAAAAGCTAGTGCTTCCAAATAAACCTGTTGGACTCTAACATGGTGCTGTGTAATTTGTAACTTTGTCCACTCCAGTCCAACACTGGCTCCTCCACATCTTATCTGAAAAGGACCAGAAAGATCTTGCAATCACATGGAACGTGTTAAAAGATTAGCTGCATGTAAGAATCAACTTTAGAATTCATCACTTAGAATTGATGCCCTGCAGGCAAAAGCCACAAGAGTAAGCAAAGCAACTTGACAATATATGTCATAATAAGGGCAATGAAGGCAACTTTTCAGAGGCTAAACTGATAATGGAGTTGGTGATTGCCTCAACACCTATTAAAGAATTCCAAAAGATCTCTTGGAATAAAAGAAAGGTATGGATTTATAGATTTAAAGCATAGGTTTACTGTGAGCAGGTGGCAGAAAATATAGTCAATATTGGTGGGCGGCACGGTGGCACAGTGGTTAGCACTGCTGCCTCACAGCGCCATAGACCCGGGTTCAATTCCCGCCTCAGGCGACTGACTGTGTGGAGTTTGCACGTTCTCCCCGTGTCTGCGTGGGTTTCCTCCGGGTGCTCCGGTTTCCTCCCACATCACAAAGATGTGCAGGGTCAGGTGAATTTGCCATACTAAATTGCCCGTAGTGCTAGGTAAGGGGTAAATGTAGGGGTATGGGTGGGTTTCGCTTCGGCGGGTCGGTGTGGACTTGTTGGGCCGAAGGGCCTGTTTCCACACTGTAATCTAATCTAATCTAATAACATCTAAACCTCTGCCTAAAGATATACTCACATAAGATTCCAATACTCGAGAAGGTCACAGGAGTGAAATTTTTCTGCAAGCCGGACCCATGAATATTTAACACTTAGCCATAGAATTTATGGAAGTCAGCACCTTCAGAACACCATTTGGAAAATATTGCTTCCAAAGATAATGTTTTGGTTATTTCTTCAGTCAAGATCTATTTCAACAACATATGGAAAAAAACCCAGAAAATATGCTTTGATGTATATGCACCATTGCTGAAATTACAATAATGGGCAAAACCATCAAAGACAATGTTTAAGACAATCTAAGTGATATTGGCACTACACATTCAGGTTGTGGAAATTATCCCACCCAAGGTAAATCAAGGATGTAAGACAAATACTTACTTTTTAAGACAAAAACCTACAGACAAGTCTTGGATTGTTCAACTTCTTACTGTCATATCTTTCAAACTTATCTGACAAAGCATCATCATTGGCAATGTTCCTAAAGAAAGATTTACCATATGTGTGGCAGGAGGACTATCATAGATTTGAATTTCTCAAACAAGCATTGTCATCAGAAAACTGCATCATGCAGTAGTGTGGCCTAAGGAAGTAGACATTCCAGGAAGTTGATGCTTTATGTGAAAAGGCAAGAGTGTGCATCATGCAAGAAGATAAACTAATTGCATTTGAATTCAAAAGTTTATTGCAAGCACAATTCAATTATTTTAATATGGAGTGTGGAACACTTATTCTAGTATTCGGTATCATGAGCTTCCAGATATACCCGTTCACTGAGCAAACCACTGTGGAAATTGATCACAAAACACTAGAAATCATGGCTGACAAGTGTGCCATCTAGGCTCCAATGACTTCTGATAAAATATAGGGATATGGCTTTGACATCAACTACAAACCTGGTACCAAAACGTTCACTTCACATACACTAGTAGTTTGCAAAACTCAAGCAAGGATGTAGAAATTCCATTGGATTTACAAGTTAAAAACATGGGCATCAAGATGGAAGAAGTACTCAAAATCAATCTACTGCATTTTTGTCAGCACAAATGCAATCAGCTTCAAACGGAAACAATAATGACCCATAAACTTTCCACGATGCCTTCAGTTATTATTGAAGCGAGACCTGAATAGTGCTCTTGTCTTCCAATGGTGTATCCATATGTCTGAGACAGGAGGCCTGGGTTCAAGTCCCATCTGCTCTAGAGGTAGAACATAGAATTGTACAACACAGGAATGGGCCCTTTGGCCCACCATTTTGTGCTGAACATGATGCCAAATTAAACTAATCCTTTCTGCCTGCCTTTGGTCCATATCCCTCCACTTCTCACATATTCATGTGCTTATCTGCAAGTCCCTTCAATGTGCCTATTGTATCTGCTTCTGTCAGCTACTCCAGACTCCTACCACTCTCTGTGTAAATAACTTGCCCCTCACTTCTCCTTTGAACTTTCCTGCTCTCACCTTAAATGTATGCGCACAACCATCAACCCTATTTATGCAATTCTTAATTTTATAAACTTGTACCTAGTCTCCTCTCAACTTCCGCTGCTCCAAAGGAAACAACCTGAGTTTTTCTAATGTCTTCTTATAACTCACTCCGTCTAATCCAAGCAGCATCCTGGGAAACCTCTTCTGCACCCTCTCCAATACTTCCACATCTTTCCTGTAATGTGGTGACCAGAATTAAATGCAATACTCTCAGGGTGGCCTAACCAAAGTCTTATAAAGCTGCAACATGGCATCCCTACCCTTATACTCAATTTACTGACCAATAAATGCAAGCATGCCATATGCCTTCTTTACCACCATATGTAGTTGAGTGGCCACTTTCAGGGAACTATGCACTTGAACCCTAGATCCCTCTCTACATCAATGCTGTTCAGGATTCTTTCATTAAGTGTATACTTTTCCTTGATATGTGATCTCCCACAGAGCAGCACCTCACATTCACCCAATTAGGGGCGGCACGGTGGCTCATTGGGTAGCACTGCTGCTTCACAGCACCAGGGTCCCAGGTTCGATTCCAGCCTCGGGCGACTGTCTGTGTAGAGTTTGCACATTCTCCCTGTGTCTGTGGGGGTTTCCTCTGGGTGCTCCGGTTTCCTCCCACAGTCCGAAGATATACAGGTTAGGTGAATTGGCCATGCTAAATTGCCCATAGTGTTAGGTGCATTAGTCAGAGAAAAATAGGTCTGGGTGGGTTACTCTTCAGAGGGTCAGTGTGGACTGGTTGGGCTGAAGGGCCTGTTTCCACATTGTAGGGAATCTAATCTAATCTAAACTCCATCTGCCATTTCTCCAACCATATTTGCAACTGACTTATATCCCACTGTATCCATTGACAACCTTCTATACTATTCACAACTCCATCAATCTTTGTATCATTTGCAAACTTACTAACACACCCATCTACGTTTTCATCCAGGTACATCGTAATATCTCTGGATGGGCTGATTAGAAAATATCTTGAAGGGTGGCCTGACACAATAAGAGGTGCCAGACACTCTCAGAGGCTTTTGGCTGTACAGGGATGAGCTTGGAACTTCAAGAGGAATTATTATCAAAGGAAGACAAATACTTGTGCCAGAAACTTGCTATTAGGGCATACTGTTACTACCATAACAGGGATGTATAGGTACAGGTACAGGTATATCTCTTGAAAAGAAATATATATAGGTTCAGAATTGTGGTTTGAGAGAACTTATATAAACTCCAGCTAAAAAATGTGAAGAAATTGCTAATGTACAAAGTTCAATTTTATCTTGATTCCCTCTAATCCTGCTGTAGTGTAAAGTGATACAGAAATCAAATGTTCCCCGAAGTGACCAAAAAGCAATTTTACAGCTATACTGAAATGTGAACTCCATTACTGAGCATCACAGGACTAATAACAGATAATGGAGTGTGAGTCATTTTCATATACTTGAGCAATTTTATTTTCGATATGATGAACAGTTAAATAGAAAATACATTATTTCATTCTGGGGAATAGTTCCATTTGTTGTACATTTTGCTCAGCTATTATAGGCAAATACTTCAAATTATTTTTCAACTTAATTACTATTAAAACTTTATTATAGAAAACTTGTCTTTTATTGTTGATGAGTTTCATTGCAAAGATGTAAAAGGATTGTACTTAGTCTTAAAGACAAATCTAAGTTGCAAGATCTACAGCTTGAAGTTGTTTTATATTTGCATTATGTAACACTAAAAATGAATTTCATTGGCCATTACTTCTGTGGAAAGCTCCCAGTTTTGTCTGAGTCATCAAGGAAGTACTCAGCTGGGGTGATACTTTTGTCCTACACTGAGAGATAAAATTTGAGATCCAATTATCTCAGTTATTCTTGTTCATGTAGAGGCTGAAATAACGATTAAAAAGGCTGAAGAATTATAGAAAACAGCAGAAGCAAAGTGTTGTAGGATAAATCCTTACCATTATTTGGTAGCTTTGCTACCATCATTCTCTTTCCTGATAGGGAGACACAGAGCCTATTTAGTCAGGTGTGGTAGAGGAAAACCACACAGTAGTCTAATGAGAAAAGGCTCTTGTCTTAAACAAGATGTAGTTTATTGCATGATATCAGCATGATACAAATTATACTGATGTTTTAGACATTGACAGAGAATATGAGGAAGACCCAGGATCATGAGCTTCTTTTCCACCAAGCCCAAATGACAGCACCATTGTGGGTGATGCTTAAGACACCCTCACCATCAACACCTCAGATACCTAAACACTTTTGCAACAGAAAGTAAATCAAACTGCTTTAAAATATGCTTCCTCCATTGTTATACATAATCATCATTTTCTTGCCTCTCAGCTGTCTTGTGTTGAAGCATATGTCAATACTCTCCACCTAGCAAAGTAATTTATTGTGCTACCTTGTAATTGCATTAAGTTTCTCACTTACAATTGCAATCCAATTTTTAGTTTTCACACAGGTAAAATTAAATGAGACTGTAGATGTAGGATTTAAACCCAAATTTAAAAATGGTTGTCACATAGTGATTGTATCACTGAATCATCCTGGAGGGCAAGTTAACTTTTTTAGCATCAGCTGCCTCGGAACAGAGAACAATGCTTTTAACTA
Organism: Chiloscyllium plagiosum; assembly: GCF_004010195.1. Lineage (NCBI taxonomy): Eukaryota > Metazoa > Chordata > Chondrichthyes > Orectolobiformes > Hemiscylliidae > Chiloscyllium > Chiloscyllium plagiosum. The sequence continues at coordinate 26,826,165 of NC_057731.1, read as the reverse complement.
AATGTCTTGCAAAGTGAAGGAATTTTCAATGCCACATAAGCAGGTGGATGGGAACAAGTACATGAGAAGGTTCCTGAAGAAGGGCTAATGCCCGAAACGTCGATTCTCCTGTTCCCAAGATGCTGCCTGACCTGCTGCGCTTTTCCAGCAACACATTTCCATCTCTGATCTCCAGCATCTGCAGACCTCACTTTCTCCTCCTACATGAGAAGGTTGTTGGTTGGAGGTGGTGAACAAACTGGAGTACTGCAGGCCTGTGAAGGAAAATTTGTCAATCTGAAGTGAATGAAAGCAGAGGCTTTGAGACGAAGTTCGGGAGGTGGAATGGGTTGGAGGGATGGAGTTGTGGTGGACGTGGGGATTGTTGCTGACTGTGGAGATCCTTCAGGCAGGTAATGTTGGATGCAAGACATAGTTATTGTGGCTCACTTTGTGGATGTGACAAACCCTCGCCTGGAGGTGGTTGGTAGATTTTCAGTCACTGAAGCTGAATTACAATGAAGCTTGCAGCCTCAAGAACAAATTTAAACCCGTTACCAACCCATTTCCTTGCAGAGGTTTGGTCTCCCACCTAACCACCCATTTCAGCTATGGATGGATGAGCTCGTCATGAATTGACTTTTCATACTTCAGTCCCCCACTTGTCCCAAACTCATTCTGTTTTTTAAGTCAATTTCTTCCCTTGTGAGTGAAGCATGAAAATTAAACTCAAAATTATATTTTGAATATCTTAAATTTTAAACAAACTGTGAGACATATAGCGTACTAGTGTGATGGAGGATAACTGGTAGCAACAAGGTGTAAAGAAACTCTTGGCTCAGTTTAACTGCCACTTACTTGGTGGGCAAGTACTCATGTGAATTGTAAACTCAACTGTGACAAAAATGAGTCTGGAGAATTTTATTTACTGGGCATTTAAATCCAATTCAAGTGGATATCATCTGGAAGCAGTGGAACAGTAGGAGGCCTACAAAACATCAAGAATCAGGGGCCATTCCTCAGGGGCCTTGAAAATAGGAAAGGGAGCCAGTTCGTGCCTACATTTTCCATATGGAGTCCAATGAACACCTTTGCTCCCTTAGACCCTAGGAGGAAAGTAAATAAAATATTGAAAACACTGGTTGGTTTCTTTTCACCCTGATCTTTTACACCTCCGGGGTGGGTTTTGTGAAATTTCCTGTGGTGCAGTGGCAATGTCCCTAACTTTGGGTTACGTTGTCCAAATTCAAAGTGCCATAACATCTTGGAATGCATTAATCAAAAAAGAAGTCAAGGGTCTTATGTACAGTCTGGCTCAAGTCTCATCTGCCTTGGAGGTGTGTAATAATATGTCCAAACAGTTTGATTAAAAATCATTTTAAGGTTTGACAAAAGATTAAGTGTTGTTACTTTCCAAATTCATTTAAACGTTGCAGAGTAGAAATATTGAGAAAGTGTTTAGAGACTCTGAAGCCTAAAGTAATGTTCTGCTGCAAGGGGCATTGATAGCCTGTTATTAATTAATCCCTCAAAGTTGCCACCCAAGTGGATAGGGTTGTTAAGAAAGCATATGGTGTTTCGGCTTTCATTAACAGGGGGATCGAGTTTAAGAGCCGTGAGGTTTTGCTGCAGCTCTACAAGTCCCTGGTGAGACCACACTTGGAATATTGTGTCCAGTTCTAGTTGCCGTACTATAGGAAAGATACAGAGGCTTTGGAGAGGGTGCAAAGAAGGTTTACCAAGATGCTACCTGGACTGGAGGGCTTGCCTTATGAAGAAAGGTTGAATAAGCTTGGACTTTTTTCTCTGGAGAGAAGGAGAAAGAGAAGAGACCTGATCAAGGTGTACAAAATAATGAGTGAAATAGATAGAGTCAGAGACGTCAGAGATAGGTTCTTTATGCAGAGAGTTATGAATGCATGGAATGTGTTGCCAGCTGTGGTGGTGGAAGCAGAGTCACTGGGGACATTTAAGTGGCTGCTAGACATGCACATGGATAGCAATGAGTTGAGGAGTGCGTGGGTTAATTTACTATATTTTACATTAGGATTAAACCTCGGCACATCATCATGGGCCAAAGGGCCTGTTCTGTGCTGTACTTTTCTATGTTCTATTAATAAATATTGATGATTTTCTTTCATGGACTTGGGTATACTGAAATGTGGTTTCATCTTATATGGAGAAAGTGAGGTCTGCAGATGCTGGAGATCAGAGCTGAAAATGTGTTGCTGGAAAAGCGCAGCAGGTCAGGCAGCATCTAGGGAACAGGAGAATCGACGTTTCGGGCAGAAGCCCTTCTTCAGGAATCCTGAAGAAGGGCTTATGCCCGAAACGTCGATTCTCCTGTTCCCTGGATGCTGCCTGACCTGCTGCGCTTTTCCAGCAACACATTTTCAGCTTTCATCTTATATGTCAAAACCAACAAAGAGAGGAAATATTCATACCATCAAACTGTGTTTCAATCAAATTCATTATCTTTCATGATCTTTTAGAGGTGAAACAACTATTCAACAACACACTACACAATCAATGAAAGCATTTCTCACCAAATTTCACCAACAAATCACTTCTCTTCCTTCTTCTCTCTAGGTGTGAACAGTTCCAAAGCATCAATCACCCTTTATTCTTTATAAAACAGGATATTATTCCTGTGCGAGCTTTGACAGTATGAGTTGGAAGACTGTTCAGGTTAAGGGTATCACAGCCTATTCCAATCCTATTCATATTTATGCATTCCTACTTGGGTTACTGCATAATGATCAGGGGCAATAACCCTGACCATGTTTTCTCTTTTAAACTTGAAGATGCATAGCCCCAATTTTTGTACAACCAACTGTACCCCATTTCCCTCTTTGTAAAACATGGATTAAACACCAATTGGAGAAACCTGGAATCAGGAAGGTTCATCAGTTTATTAATAAACTCACCCTTATTCATTTTGAAAAACAAAATATCCTGGACGAACAATGTTCAGTTTGAAATGGTGACAAAAATATATCATCATGAAATTAGAAAAATTCCAACTTCATCATGTGAAACAAGCCTGGTGAAGAACAGATAATAGTTCTACTGTATACTTTTTCAATCTGTTAATTTAAAATACTTTTCTTTGACAAGAGAGATACTAAACATTTTTTTTCAATGTAGGGGGTCTAAATCATAGCAAAACTATTTCCGCCAGCTTATTTTCTTTAACTTCACAAACTGCATTTAGGAACATGGTTTAACATTTTAGCACAAAACTATTCCACTGTGGTTTTTTAAATTGAGCAATTCACATACCAGCACTGTGCATCATCCTTCAACAGAGCACAGGCTATAATATCAAACCATTTCTCCTTTTTTATTGCTGTATCTAGTAACAGTAATAGGGTTTAAAGCCTCTTACCCGCAATGTGAGTAGTTGCAATGTAGTTTTCTCACACTCAGTGTTGAGCTGTGACTGGCTAACGTTATTGTTTTCACCTTGATGTACAATGGGAGATCTGGTTGTAGACTTTGCTATCATTCTGAAGGTGGATTTTTGTCTTCCTTGTTTCACAATGTCTTTCCTCTTTCCAATTAAATCAACATGATTGTTGGGAAATGTTATATCATCTGTAAAGAAAAATCTCACATTAATTCAGTCATTTGCTGTTATTTGAAACAAAGCCAGAAATTGTTGGAAAAGCACAGCAGGTTTGGCAGCATCTATGGAGAGAAATGAGAGTAAACATTCCGGATCCAGTGACCCTTCCTCAGAAACATTCTCAGAACATTTTCAGAACATTTGTTCTGAGTAAAGGTCACTGGACCCAAAATGTTAACTCTGATTTCTGTCCACAAATGCTGCTAGACCTGCTGAGCTTTTCCAGCAATTTCTGTATTTATTTCTGATTTCCAGCATCCACAGTCATTTTGATTTTTGTTAAGTACTGTTATTTTCTCTCTGATGGTAAAGTGTAAACTGTTTGATAGATAGAAACTTTAAAATATAATGTCAGAGGCTGTATTTCATCAATAAAAAAAAATGACAATATAAAATACAAAATAAAATTCACCCAATTTTTGGAAAGGCTGGTACATTTTGATCATTGTTTCACAGGTTTAATCATTTGCCTAGCATTCTGAGCAGCTCTGCATCTTTCTTTGATCTATCCTAGTATTTTGCCTTTTGTTGGCTAAGTTCACTATGTGCAGGTTTCCTAACAAAACGGCTTCTGGAGTTAGATTAGTATCCTAACGGTCACATTGAAAGCAGTGTTAAGGTGAAGGACAACGTTTGGGGTGTGAGAACTAAAATGCAAAACATAAGTGCATTGAGAAGTTGGCTCTGATCCATCAACTTCCAGGGTTAGCACTATGTTGTGTTTGAATTTCTTACATAAAAAATTGATATTTTCTAATTAAACTATTCAGAGATCGTATTCCACACCTCTGAAGCAGGTGTGACTTGAATGCGGACTCCCTGCTACAGAGGTGGGGATACTACCATTGCATCACAAGAGCCCCTACAAGAATATTCTAAACTGCTATTATCATGATCACCAGCACAGTGTGTGATATAATAATACCATGACTTATACTCGATTGATGAGCAGAAAAACTAGGAGTCAGATATGTGCAATAGTTTCACAGTTAACTTGATCCAGATTCAAATAAATAACCCATACTTTTGTTTATCAACCCTTGTCACCTGATTGGTATATTTCCTTGAAACAGAGACGAATATAACATTGTGGGAGCTGAGGTTTGGAAAGTTTGACACAGAAGGTACAAACATTTCAACAAGACTACTTCAAACAATTCCTAGGTTACAAGATGAAAGTAAAACTGTAAAGGGATGCAAACACAAAAACATATTACTGAGTAGGTACAGTTTACAATTTATTCATATTTCTTCCAGCTTTGGCACAATAATGACATGATGATATTCATAAATACATCCAAAACTAACCATTTATCAAAAATATATGCAAAGCATCTGGTATTAGAGGCCATTGGAAGCACCAATGTAAAAAGGAAAGGCCAAAACAAGTGTTCGATGTAGCAAGAAGCCACAGCCACAGGACAGACAGGCCCAGGATTCCATTCAACTAAGAGCATTTGGCATCAAAACATGTTCTATGAAATATCTAGCCAAATTGTATGGCACTATCCTTGAAACTGTTGAAACGTGTGGTGCTGGAAAGGCACAGCAGGTCAGGCAGCATCCGAGGATTCCTGATGAAGAGCTCATGCTTGAAATGTCGACTCTCCTGGATGCTGTCTGATAGCTGTGTTTTCTCAGCACCACACTTTTCAGTGGTTTCAAGGATAGTGCAGCATTGTACCTGTGTGCAGACACGACCCACATCAACCTTTCAGGTAAGTGTAGCATTCAAATTCAGAATAAGACCAAAGTTAAACTTGATAAGATGGAGAGGAATATGAAGTTCTGAAAAGTTTAACATCACACAAATTGGTATAGCTCCCTTATGAGTGTCAGTAAGATAGATATTTCTATGAACATTTGTTTAGACACAAGGTGCCTAAATATGTCAAAGAGTCAAGATTAGAGTAGTGCTGGAAAAGCATTACTCTAATTTGCTTTATCCCTCATTCCTGAAGAATGTGTGTGGCATGGGATAGTCAGCACTTGTAATTTCTATATTACAAATTGTATATATTAACCTTTATTGCATTTTTATTAAATAAGTTTTGGTTTTGATAATAAATCAATAACTGTGTTTATTGGAAATTCTGGGTGATCAATATTATTGTTTTTAAACCTACTTTTAGATAGGGCATTTAGTTGGTCATCTTAGTAACTATAAAAGCATTGATATTTTATGTTGTGACCTATTGCGTTGTGGGATGAGAGTAATATTGCATTCCTCCAATCTTTGTTGAAACAACTTTAAACTTAAGCATTTTGGGCGATATAAACATTAAGTATTGCAGTTAGAAACATGCAATCATCTTGTGCTTCAACAACAATGAGGAAAGTGACTAATGGATGTTCCAGAGGTTAATAAAATTTTGCTGTACAGTTAAGAACTTGGGGTATCTTAAGGAGTCAACTTTTAGAGAATGCAAGCTGTAATCTCAGGGTTCATTTGACCTGAAATCCCCCAACACTTGCACCAAACACACTTGGGAATTGATTAATTGGACAGGGAGATGGTGTATTAGCCAAAAATCTGCCCAAAGGTATGGCTGCAAGTGAGTGCAAGATATGTCATCCTTCATATCGAGAAACACTACTGCCTCATGTAATACCCATACATCCATAGTCTAGACTTGTAACTGATTGCTTTAGTAAGTGTAGAATGATTTCTTGGCTGTGATGCATGATTTTCTTCCAAATTTCTGTCAATTATTACAAATCTAGTGTTTCTTTTACAGACTAATTAAGTTCAATCACTGAAGGTAGTCTCTGACAACTGACCTAATACACTGGGTGATCCATTAAAATGGGGTGCAAGAACTGAGAGTCGAGATTGTGGTGCTGGAAAAGCACAGCAGGTCAGGCAGCATCCGAGGAGCAGGAGGGTCAACATTTTGGGCAAATGCCCTTCATCAGGAATGAGGCTATGAGCTGAGGGGGTTGTGAGATAAATGGGAGGGGGTAGGGCTGGGGGGGGAAAGTAGCTGAGTGTGCAATAGGAAACTGGTGAAATCCACATTGATGCCTTGGGGTTGGAGGGTCCCGACAGGAAAGATGAGGCTTTCTTCCTCCAGGTATCAGATGGTTAGGGAGTGGTGATGGAGGATGCCCAGGACCAGCATGTGCTTGGTGGAGTGGGAGGAGGAGTTGAAATGTTTGGCCACAGGGCGGTGGAGTGATTGGTGTGGGTGTCCTGGAGATGTTCTCTGAAGCGCACTGCAAGTAGGCATCCTGTCTCCTCAGCATAGAGGAGATTGCATCGGGAGCAATGGATACAGTAAATGACATGTGTAGAAGTGTAGGTGAAACTTTGATGGATGTGGAAGGTTGTTTTGGAGTCAACTTGTCATGTTTGGCTCAAAAATGATACTTCCAAACTAGACCATTCAGAGTTAATTAATAAGGATTAATTGGATGTGAAAATGAACAATTGATAAAAGTGGAAAATTACATAGAGAGCAGTCCCAGTGCAAACGAAAACAGCTTGTTTTGACTGTAATGTATAATCTTGATTGTCTATGGGATCCATTCTTTTATGGAGTTAACATGGAGCAATCTAGAGATGTTTTCAGCTTGTTTTCTGGTCAATGGAATGTCTGATAAAGTACTGAAAGTACTATGAAATGGTGATACAGCTCATAACCAGAATACTATTAATATTGGAGACTTTTCCTCACAGGGAGAACTTTTCACCAAAGGGACACTTCATCATCAGACTGTGTTTGTGAGAACGGCACTGTGGACTTTCACCAATGGATTGTGACCAGTGTCGTGAAAATTAAGACAGAGCTCCAAGTGGCAGCTGCCACTCAGCAGTCTCTGATGGGCAGAAGGCAGTGAGATTTGCTTGTTGAATATTTCTAAAGCAGTTTAAGCTAATAGATTCACTCATTAGTTTACATATATCTGAACTCGATTAACCTAATACAGTTGCTTCATATCAAAGTGACTTCTTGTATTCATTTTGATCAGGCCTTAAAGTATTAGGTACTTATAGCCCAATAACGCACCATTTCATCACTATATTATCCCAGATCTAATTGAAAGGTGGAATGTATAGTTCAAACCATAAATTCTTCAAGTATGAAATGCCAATGAAGAAACATAATCCAAATATAGCCATTCTACATCTTACAGTGGCCTGCTCAGTATGTTTTCTTAATCTGCAGACTTATTATTCAGCAGACAATGCAGAGATGCCTCCGCACCACCACACATTGATACATCCAGGAATACAAATTGCTTAAATCAAAAAACAGAGCAAGAAGAAAGATGCCCATTACTGTCATGAGAGTAATGACCTCACCCACTTGAATTTCAGACAAAAGATTTGAGTACAACATCAGCTGATGACACTGAGAATACAGGAGAAATAATCAGCAGATGCTCAGAACAAAGGTTGTGTCATGTACATACATCTGATGATATAGGAGTGCAATATAACAAATGCCAAATCAGAACAATATGACAACCAGAAACTCTATGCAGTCCTATTGCAAATAGAAAACAGTCGAAGACATAACACCAACCAAGCACTCCCAAGTCTGTTGTGTTTTGGAGACTCATAAATGTATTGCTATTATCTAATAGTTTATTCAATCATAACACTATTTTCTTTCATTTTTATGTTAGTAGCTTGAGGGAGAAATTATAGTTAAAAGACTTGTGAACATAGTAATTAGGAGCAGTTGGCTATTGTGTTTCTCAAACTTGCTCTGCCATTCAACAAGATCACGGCAGTCTCTATTACGGCCTCAACTCCACTTTCTATACATTTGACTGTAGCAAGTTCTTCTAGGGGAAGGTGAATAGCTAGACATTAAGAGCTGCATTGCTTTCACTGGCAGACAGCACGGTGGCACAGTGGTTAGCACTGCTGCCTCACAGCGCCAGAGACCCGGGTTCAGTTCCCGCCTCGTCTGTGTGGAGTTTGCACATTCTCCTCGTGTCTCCGTGGGTTTCCTCCGGGTGCTCCGGTTTCCTCCCACAGTCCAAAAATGTGCAGGTCAGGTGAATTGGCCATGCTAAATTGCCCATAGTGTTCGATGCAGGGGTAAATGTAGGGGAATGGGTATGGATGGGTGCGCTTCGGCGGGTCGGTGTGGACTTGTTGGGCCGAAGGGCCTGTTTCCACACTGTAAGTAATCTAATCTAATCTAATCTAGATGAGGTCTTGAAAGCAGACTTTTGGGAGAAAAGAATGAGATTAAAAAGTAGGGTCTCAAAAGGAGTAATCTCAGAATACCACATGGCAGTGATTAATTGAAAACATGTGGCTGGAGAACTAATATAGGAGGGAGGACATCAGATTTCTGAGACATGAGGACAAGTTCTGGGTAGGTAGGATCTGTGTAAGATTGATAGTTTGCACCTTAACGACCAGGACAACCATCCTTTCAGGGAGGTTTGCTAGTGTGGACAGGGAAGATTTAAACAGGGTTTGAAGGTGAATGGGAACCTGAGATGGAGCTCAGATTGGAGCAAACTGGTAACAGGAAGTAGAAGCGTAGTACGCAAACTTAGACAGATGAAGTGAAGGCAAGTATCAAATCGGATCAGAATGCAGAATAATGTTAACATGACATTGTTAAGGGCACTTTATCTGAATGTATACATCATTTGTTATTTGGTCGATGACTTGAAGGCACAAATAGAGTTAAATGGGCATGATTTCATTTTTATTAAAGGAGAACTGATAGATGTGGTGTATTTAGAATTTCAACTTTGGTTCATGGGGCAGTTAGGTAGAACAGTATTGAAGTGCGTAGTAAGTGTGAGAGAGTTTATTGGCAGTCATCACCACTGTAGTGTCTGCATAGGAGCATAGGGGAGCCGCATGTGCATCATTGAAATGTAAGGTCAAGGTTTAGTGTAAGGAGGACATTTGGGAGGCAAAGTTCAATGCAGTGGGCCTCCACATGGAGGAGACAGATGGAAATGGGCAGTTGAGATAGACTGAGGAAAAAGGGAACATTTAAGATCTGGAGGAGTACTTAACAATCAAATTCAGCCAAGTGATGACAGTGTGCATCATGAACTGCAATCCTGCCATCACTTGCCATTCTCTAAATGCAAAATGCAAATGGAAAATAGATGGGAGACTGTGCTGGGTGTGCAGAGTCAGTGCTAGGTTTATGGACAGAACAGTAGGATCCATGTCTGCTGAATGACAGGATATTGAAGGGGCAAATGCATGTAGCATGCATTTGCAACTCCTGCTTCATTTCAGTTGCAATCATATCTTCATACATTTGCAATGCATGCATAGTGAACATGCTAAAGTTTTGAATGCTGCCATTATTAATTGCAGAGTTAACATTGGTATCACATTGATGCAGAAGTTGGTGGCAATGACAACAAAAGAGGAAAATTCTTGTGAAAAGAATCCCATCAAGTGTGAAACTTCCAAGGATGCTGTGGGAGAACAGAAACATCACTTCATCATATGTTGTGTAAGTATAACAATGGAAACTCCTGAATGGACTGGAAACTTGAATGATTGACTTGGTCTGGGTTGGGAAGGGAGTCAAAGTGCAGCTTTTCTGATAAAATGTATTGGTCACTCAGCCAGCACAGTATCTTCAACCAACTGCTGGACATGCCAGAGCCATGGTGCAGGAGACAGCTGAGTTCCTGAAAATGTGATTCCATTGCTTGGACTGCTTTGGAGGTGGGGGTTGGGTGTTGGGGTTTCCAGTATAGTCCAGAAAGAGTGTACTGCATCTTCCTAGTGTGCTGGGTTCTGCACAATTGGAGCTGGCAATGAGATGATGCACTGAATGCTCAGGAATGGGGAATAGAAGCAGTCTTCCAAGGTGGTGTACAAAGATACTCAGAGGAGGAAGCTCTCCTTGTCCATTACAAAACTCAGCTGCATGGATCACTATAAGCCAGACAGGACTTCACTGATTCACTGATGAGAGCTGGTTGCAGCAAGCTATCATGGAATGTAAAACAGTCATTCATCTTGATGTCAGCATTTGGTTTACATTGTGGGGTCAAACTGTAGCATCTAACTATTCCATTTACGTTTACTTTTGTTGGCTGTAAGTAAAATCTCATCTTTGGAATTATCCAACTGCTTGCCTGTATGTGATGTTCCCTAATGGACAGTGACAGCTGTGGTTCTCCAATTGGCACTGGGGACACAGGGGTGGCGGCTTAGCATGGGTGTTTAGGTGGTATGTAGCCAAGGTAAACTATGGTGGCTAAATAGTAATTAGAGTGAGATAATGGGGCTATATGTACAAGGAAGTGTCAGCCATGCTGGTTGGGTTTCATGAGCTGTGTGGCTTTGTGGTTGCTGTGCCATTACATTACTGTTGCGTGGGAACGTAGCGTGGGAATGGCTGCTTATGATGTTGGTCTTTCATCATGTAATTGAGTAGCCAATTATTCAGGAAATAGTGCATGGTAAGATTAGAAAAATTGGCTGAGAGGGATGCCATGGAGTGATGAAAGGTAGGTACTTAACAATGTGAATTTGGTAAGATTTGGCAAGAAATCTTGCTAAGTCAATGTAATGAAAACCCTTCAACAAACTCAATGCAACTGGCATTTCGCCAAAAAAATTAGCCCATTATTTTAACATAGAGTCATACAGCAGGGGAGAGTTCAAAACGAAGGGTCTTTTTTTTAAGGTGAGAGGAGAGAGATTTAAAAAAGACATTAGCAGCAATATTTTTACACAGACAGTGGTTTGTATGTGGAATAAACTGCTAGAGGAAGTGGTGGATGCAGGTACAGTTACAACATTTAAAAGACATTTGGATAAGTACATGAACAGGAAAGGTTTGGTGGGATAGGGCCAAATGCAAGCAAGTGTGATTATTTTGGTTTGGAACATGGTCAACTGCAGCAAAAAATCCCTATTTTTATGTTCCTTTCCCCATGCAATGAATGATAACATTTCATTGGCCTTCCTGGTTGCTTAACTTGCATGACAAAACTTTATTCATTCATATACCAGGACACCCAGATTCCTCTGGTCCTCAAAATTTTGCAATCTCACTCCATTTAAGTAATATTCTGCTTTCCTATTTTTCCTGACAAAGTGGACGAGTTCACACGTTCTCACATCATCCTCCATTAGCCATTTTTGTCCATTCGTTAAAGCTATCCAAATCCCTTTTTGTCCTGATAACTTAGTTTCCTACCCATCTTGAGTGAACTGAGCAATCATGAATTCAATTACGTTATCCAAGTATAGATTGTGCTTTACATTGTAAACGGCTGATGCTCCTGCCCTGGTTTGTGCAACACTCCACTGATTCCATTTTGCCAACTCAAAAATTACCCTTTATCCTCTACTCTCCACTTCCTAGCCAACCAATTCTCCATTGATGATAATATATTAACCTGTTTATCATTAATTCTTATGAACAACATTTAATGTAATGCATTGTCAAATGCCTTTTGGAAATGTAATCATATCATGTAGGTTCCTCTTGATCAATGGTATTGCTACTTCTTCAAAGAATTCCAATAAATTAGTTAAACATGATTTCCTTTTACAAAACCACAAAGAAAACCCTACAACAATTAGGCAGAGTCTAATATAACATCTGATATAACATCTTTACTAATACATTCTAGAATTACTATCATTAAATGAATTGAAACACCAATTTGAATCACAGTTTAGACATCCCATTGCAAAGCAAACTTCACTCTATTGTTAGGCTCTTGACAAAGTGAGGCCCAAATGAGGCTGGGAAAATTACAGCACTAGGATAAAATGGTGTTCAATAGGATTCTTAATTAAGCTCATAGTTTTACTGCATCTGTGGAGTAGTCTGCTTGTGGCAACCAATCCCTAGGAAAGATGTCCAGAGGTAAGACTGTCAGACAGCCATCACAGTAGGGTTCCCTGTTGCTTTTGGGGACAGCTCTGTTATGGACTAGGCCAGATCCCCTCAAAACATTTCCAGAAAGTAGTCCAGACCCTAACTTTGCTCGTTGTTTTAAGCAGGTGTATGGCGGACATTCCAGGAGTAATGCAGCTTGTCAAACCACTTAGTTTTAAACAAAACAGAATTTATTTACAAGATTACTGAACGAAACACAAAAAAAAAATGGAATACCGAATAATTTAACCTATCCAAAAACCCAACAGATTAACCCAACTTAATGATGCTGTTCACAATACTTGCAACAATCCCCATAAACACTCCTTGGCACAAAAGGTAAAATAAAACACAAGGTCTTACAAGAGAGAGAGAGAGAGAGTGATGGCAGCATGGAACACCTTCTTCCTTATAGCTGTTTCTTGGATCAACAGCCTGAAACTCTGCTGTTGGCTAACCAAACCACCAGAGAGAAACAGAGCTGGGAGAACCAGCCACTCCCCTTTCATTGGACAAGTGTTTTTTTTTTCTAACTTAAAAGCCTTTTGTCTGAGGCAGTATCTGTTAGCTATAATCAAACTGGCCCTAAAACCCATCCAAAGCAGACTTTTCAGAATCACTGCTTTTACAATCCCTCTGAAAAAAACAAGGACAATATAACCTTGTTAAAGGAGGTGCATCATCACACCTGCCTCCATAAGACTGGTAAAAGTCATCCCTTAAAAATGGATAATGTTTCAAATGTTTCTTGTCTTGCGCTCATCAGGCCAATTCACAAGAAATACCAAAAGTGAAGGAAAAATAACATGTCTATTATATGAGAGGAGAATGCTGATTTGTTGGCAAACGAACATTGTCCGTTCATACCAGTTCACGATGACTGCCAGTTAGCTGCCAAGCTTTGTTTACATTTTAAACAAGATATGTTGACTAGGAGGGGTCAAATCATGAGACTTTAACTAGAGAATAACTGTCACTCACTTCTTTTGCAATGAAACAGATACAATGTGTGTACATGTTCTTTCTATCTCTAAAGAACAGAGCTCTGTATATTAATATAGGTTCCAACACAAACAAGTACGTCATACTGCAAGCTCGACTGACAATTCCAAATTGGTTGTCAGTATAATTCTTTGCACATGTATGCTGATGTAGCAAATGTTGTCCAGTTGCAGAATCACATGTTATTTGGGTGCAGTGCTGTGAATTTTGTAAGTGTGAGCTGACTGGTCTAGTCATTATTTGGTGTGAACAGTCAGAAGAACATACTGTCTAATATGATCCACCAGTCTTAGTTTGTATGGTCTATATACTTTGCATAACATCAGCTGGATATTTTAAAAGCAATGAGCTGCTGGATGATATGAAAATGCCTATCTCCATGGATCACTGAAGAACATACTTATAGGATTGTGTATCTGTGGAATTCTTCACAGTAGAGGGTTGATGAGACTGGGTCATTAACTATATTGTTCGGGTTTTGCAGCTGCCATACATCTATCTTGGCTACAGCTAAAAGCTTGAGTTCTCTCTCTCTATGCCAGAATTTTCTTTGATGTTCTTCCTTCTGGATTGGGGAAACATTATATGTGAGACAATCCATTTTACTGATTTTGTCTTTGCCATGGGTGTGTTGATGGGATGTTACTATATTGGAACAGTTACTATTTAGTAGTTAAATAGTCTTATTATTCTGTTAAATTTTCCAGTAGAGTTAAGTTATTCCAATTCTTCTTTCTTTTGTTTGTATTTTAACTGGAGCTAAGAATAAAGTGTGTTTTGCTTAAAGCTGAGTAGTGTGACCAATTGAATTACATCTGGTATATAGCACCTTACAGAGCCTTGAAATAAATAAAAAACTAGGATCTTGGCTATCTCCTTGGTATATTTGAAGGTGGTTTCATTGGGTCCATAACACGTGATTTCATTGAATGGCCCAGCAGACTCAATGCACTGAATGGCCTACTTAGGGTCTTATAATTCCCAGTCAGCCTAGTCTGTGGCTTGGAGGAGAGCTTGAAGGTGGCGGTAACTCCAATTTTCTGCTGCTCTTGTCTTGCTGAGGTCATGTATTTAAACAATCCTATCCAAGGGGCCTGGATAAGTTAGAAACAGAAAAAAAAAGTTGGCGCAGTGCATCTTCTAAATGGCACTCACGGTGCACACTAGCGGAAGGAAGGAATATTGAAGGTATAGATAGGATGCTGATCAATTGGGTAGCTTCGTCCTGAACGTTATTGAGCTTCTTGAGCTTGAGCTGCACTAAGTCAAGCTACTGAATCAATTAGCATAGTAGATGAAGGGTGAAAAGATGGATCTGTCAGCATGCCAATGCTGGATGACAGATGAGTTGGCATTGACAGGAAAAGGCAAAGGGCAGTGGCTGTGGAGATCTAAGTTGGAATGGGGTGTTAAAAGGCTGGAGGGGACAAATGCAGTTGGAATGTTTTCTGTTTAAATCTTTATATTTAAACTTTGAACACTGCCAGAGGCCCAGGCAGGCTTTTTCTGCCTAGCTCATCTTAGGAACAGGGAAGCATCTTAGATTCTTGCTTGTCAACTGGTCTGGCTCACAGTACAGCCCACACACCTGGACTGAGAATACAAAATGTTGGGATTGTGGAACTAGGATTTCTACTGACTGTACTCCAGATCTGGGAACAAAAATCAGGGCCTATTCCTTTGTTTATAAAGTTATGAATCTAATCTGCCTTTTTCTCAAATCAACTCATCAATTTGCCCAGAAAGTTATAAAGATTGTGTTCATACATCTTTCAGGTCTCTGTCATGTTGAACCCTGTTTTTTACTTTTGTGCCCTTAAAGACTGCAAGGAGAATGATTTACTTTTAAATAAAACAAGGAATTACTGGGATGGCTCCATTATTTCACAGTGAGGAATTCAAAATCAATTGTGAATTCTGGTTTTGTGGCTGCGGGATCCTGCAACTTGTGCAGAAGATCAGGAGATGAGGAGCTGTTTAGAAGTGAAGCTGATTGTGTCTCAGCTAACTGAGCAGGTTGGAACTGGAAACAAATTACAAAGACACAGACACAGAGAGGGAAAAAAGGATGCAGAAAGGTGTACTATTGTTCTCCCCAGGAAAAGCTACCATTTTTGTAGTTAAAACAAAACTCAATTTAAATTTGAAGAATGCTAGTTACCTTTCCTGCAGCTATTGCTGTGAGCTGTGACTTTTGAATTGATAAATCAGAGACCAAGTGAATCATTTTCTTCTACTTGTGCCAAAAATCTATTTTCTTTGTGCACGCGTGTATGTGTGTGTGTGTGTTGTGTGTTCTGTCTTGGGGAAGTTGTAAGGGTATTAGAGTTTTAGTTATTAATGCAATATGTCAACAAGTAGATATCTGTTTACTTGTAGCTGTAGTCCAATTACTTACAATAAAGAATAATTTTTGTTTAGTACAGAAATGGGGTCTGTACTAAGCTTGGCCTGACAGTCAGATATGTTGGGGTATTGTATGTACCTGAAAAGAAACTTCAATATTTGGTACAACTCCAGGATTAGCGAGGCTAGATTTCATAGGTCATTACATTACAAAATGCATCCCCTTATGCTCTCTGAATTAAACATTTTTTATTTATTCATGGGATGTGGGCGTCAGTGGCTAGGCCAGCATTTAATGCCATTTCTAATTACCTTGGTGGCAGTTAAGCATCAACCACATTGCTGTGAGTCTGGAATCACATTTAGGCAGTTCCCTTCCCTAAACAACATTAATGAGCCAGATGGGCTTTTCCCCCCAACAATTGACATTGCTTTCATGGTCATCATTGGACTCTTACTTCTAGATATTTCAATTACATCCAAATTCTAGCATTTGCCATGGCAGTATTTGAACCTAGGTCCTCAGACCATTACCTGGGTTTCCAGATTAATACTTTAGCCATAATACCACTAGGCCATTGCCTCCACAAATTCCATTTGCTTTGTGCCTGCTCTTTTCACTAATCTGTGTCCTCCTGACATCTATTTTTACCCTCCCAAATGTACATTAAATTTCCAAGTTTCATGTGATCAGCAAACTTTGAAGTTATGCCTAGTTTAGTTTATGATTATATATATTAAAAGTGCAATGATCCTAAGATCAGCTGTATTGTGCCTGACATTACAATAATGACAACAGTGATTTGACAATAAAATCTTTACTCCATCTGCATAACTTAAGGGAATAAAATTCTGCTTGAATGCCCCATGATCCTCAAAGTTATTTAAATAAAGTTACTGAAAATTCCATGTCCTTCCTGATTGTGGTGGCCTGTTGACCCATGACCCATCCGAACACTTTATCTCCTTTCCATCCAATGGAACCATGACAATTCAATGGAGTATTTGACCTTCTCAATAAATACTTATACCATTGCCTTCAACTTGATCCTAACCAAACACTTGCTCAGCACCTTTCTGTGGAAGATAACTGACCATCTACTACACAAATCCACTAGTCATAACCACTATGCAGTATTTCTCTGTAAAAGCACATAATTTCTAATGTATTTCTGGGGATTCTAAGCCACAATTATCTGGATAATTGTGTAGGGGATAATAATACAAAGATTTATATGAAACATCTGAAAATATAATTTCAAATACGAATCACTCCAATAACCAGGTATATTAAAATATTACAGCCTTTCTAGTTGAAAAACTGAAACCGATACTCTTCATATTCCACTTTGAGTTTAGTTTACATTTAAACGTGATTCCACCAGTTGGTAATTCTCTTTAGTTTCTAATACCAAAATTCATTCGTGTTCAGAATTAGGTTTAAAATATATTTATATTATATTTAATTATGTTCAGTTAAAATGTTTTCAATAGTTATTTCACATCAAAGGTGATCCATCCACAAAACAATGAACATCTAACACTGTCCTTAAAAAAAAGAAAATCATGACCATGCTCCACATTTACCAGCATCTGAAAGAGACAGTACGAGTTAATATTTTGAATGTCAATCATCAGTAGAATACCAAACTCATTAGTTTACCTTTTGTGTTTGCCACAAATTATTTATTAACACTCTCTCCTTTGAGTATGAAACTTGTGGAGCCAGTATCACCTGAGAATCGATCACAAAAATCAAAACTCACATTTCATTGCATTATTGAGGAAGTGCTGCACCATTGGAGGGCCTGTACTTTAAGATGAGACTTAAAGCCCATGAAGCCCTAACTGCTCTCTCAGATGGATATAAAACATTCCCTCACACTACTTAGAAGAATATCACAAAAAAGAAATTCCTACTCAATGTCACATTGCTGTTGTTGGAAGCTTTCTGTGCAAAAAAACTGGCTGAAGTGTGCCTGACATTTCAATAGCAGTGAGCACATGTCAAAAGGACCTACTTGATTGTAAAACACTTTGGGACATTCTGAGGTTCTCAAAGGATCTACATAAATGAAAGTATTTCTTTTTCTTTTCAGATTCTGATGGGTCCAAAGTATTTTCCCAGAGTTGTCAGTATTTCAGATTTTCAACATTTCCAGTTTTTGTTCCTTTTATATCCACTACTATTACTCTCTATTGTACTGCACCTTAATATTTTCAGGAGAATCTTTGATGTGGATCAAATGTTCATAAATTATATTACTACAATCCGTACAGAATAAGCTGAACCACACAAAAGACTGGAAATTTTCAAAGTAAGTGACTTACAACCAAAACACCTTCAAGTTTTGTTTTCTGCAATCTTTTGCCATTGTTATAGATGGAATTCATCCAGATCAAGTCATTTCTTCAAATATAATCATTGGTAGCAGATCAAAATTGTGAACTCCATGTTTGAGAAAAATTGTCTTATTTCCTTAGACATACAAGCCATGCGTAAGCATGCTTTAAAATTTTTAATATTTAAGAAAACATTAAGAATTGAGAAATATAATTAAATTAGTAAATGGCTCAGCATATTATTTACAGCTACTTTCAGTCATTTGAGCCATTTTACTCACAGGAGAAGGACTAACCCTTGATTAAAATACTTATTTTCCATACTGAACCAATTTTTAATTGCATTGAGAAATCTGCAAAAATTAACACTTTTAAATATAAATAATACATTTTAATGGAAAGAACTACTGGTAGCATGATGGCTCAGTGTGAACCAGAGGCTCCACCTTTGGGCGACTGTCTGTGTGGAGTTTGCACATTGTCCCCATATCTGCGTGGGTTTCCTACGGGTGCTGCAATGTACTCCCACAGTCCAAAGATGTGCAGGTTAGGTGCATTGGCTTTGATAAATTGCCCATTGTGTCCAGGGATTTGCAGGATAGGTGGATTAGCCATGGGAAATGCAGAGTTACAGGGACAGGGTAGGTGGTTGGGTCTGGTTGAGATGCTGTTCGGAGGGTTGTAAGGACACAATGGGCTGAGTGGTCTGCTTCCACATTGCAGGGATTCTATGAAATACATTTTATTAATGCTGCCAGACTGTATTTGTTAGTGGAATATTTTTCATCTGTAATAATGCAAATTATTTCTTAGCAGAAATTTTGGTGCAATTTCTCAAGTGGAATCTATTCTCCAATGTATTTTTAGGGAAGTAATTTATTTGTTGGGACATACCTGTTTCCGTGACAATCTCAAAGAAGGAATGCTGCATTTTTTGTTGATGACACTTACACTTCTGATCAATTCTGGCAAATGTCATTCCTTTTTTCATATTTGAAAGGGAAAAAAAGAAATGAGCAGACTCTTTAGGTAATCTTGGAGCACCTTTTATAGCAGAACGCACATATCCATTACATTGGCATGCAGATTTACATTCCTTCTGAGGAGTTGATTTTTGTTCCCGAATGCAGTCGTTGTCTGTCAGAGATGCATCCAATGTTTTCTGATCCAATATGTTGAAATCAACTTTTTGTTTTGAGATTTCTGTGAAAGGAATGAGTTTGACTGTGCCATTGCCACCATCTGCTGATGATATGGAAGAAGTGCAATTTAGCTTGAAAGATAAAGTTGTTTTCTGCTTTAATCCATTGTTTGTAACAGAGCAAAGATCGACCAAAAAAGGTTTGTCTAAATAATATGTACTCTTAAAGCACTGTGGCAGGACATCAAAATGTGAAAAGGATATAGACGAGTGAAACTGCTGTGCAAGAAGGTGGGTTTTGTCACCGTTGTTGCTTAGCAGCAAGATTTCAGGATGCCTGCTATCAATTTTTAAAGAGCTTGGCCTGTCTTCTGTTGAATGTAGTGCTGAGCGAGGCTCAGAACACTCCACTGCAGCTGTATATCCATCACAAAGAAATTCATTGGCATTATCAGTGGGGGAATGAATATGTGCAATACCTTTACAACTCTTGAAATTTTTCAGAACTTTCACAGATCTGTCACGTGCTGCTGGATTTTTCTCATTGGGAGAACTACTGACAGTTTGTTTGGAAGTATTATTAACTGGGCTTATCAATTTTCGGGCTGTAATTGTAATGGAGGAAAACCCCTTCCTGGATTTGGTTAAGATTCTGTCTTTTCTCCAATGTGTAGTGGAGTCCAAAATGTTCTCCTCATCTGGCATTTTTGACAGTGGTGTGTATAGTGTTTTAACATTTGGCTTGCTTAATAATTGATGGGAGTGTCCAGGCTGGGTATGCTGTAAACAATTAGATGAAGCATAGGAATGATCTTTGCTTGCTTCCTCTCTGATTGCTAGGGTGATAAGAGCGGATGAAATCATTGCATTGTCTTTGCTGGATGTTACATACAGCTGAAAAGAAAAAGAAAATTGCAAATTAATCTACAGTAACATGGCAGGAACTATATAATTAAAGTGCTAAGATCCTTTATGCTAAAGTTGCTGTAATATTTTCTGTCCTAATTCCTTCTAATCGAGTGAAAATGAACATTAGCACTTTAACCCTACTAAATGAGACAAAATAGCACATATAAAATTGAAAGCTTGGTTCAGTTGCAGAATTGTGAGAGTTACGTTAATGCTCATATCTAAAGCTGTTGAGTCTCTTTTCATTCAGCTAGGTGGCATGCATTTACAAGAAATTCCCTTCCAAGATATCATACCATGTGAATGCAATTCAACATAAAGTCTACATTACTGAGGGATAATGTGTACAATGACTAATTGCACATTGGGGAGGAGTAACACTTAAAGATGTGTGTTTATTATACATTGTTACATATATTTTATGGTTATTAATGTAAACTATATTAAAGCAGGAAGCACCCAATGACAATTGAATGCAAATATCAAGATTAATGATTTTCCATGACATGTCCACTATACATTTTAAGTCACTCCTGATTCAGTAATTTTGCTTGCAATATTTTTTCAATAAGCACATTTTTGAAGGTGAACATAACTTGCATTTAGTACTGAAGCAATCTGTGTAATATTACTGTTAATACTTAAATCTTGCTCATTTTATTTTGTTAAGACTAATTCAGAAAATCTGATAGTCTCAAAAATCTGATATATTTTGCTTTACTTCTTTGGGTTTTTTAGTTGGTTTATGGATTTGCAGGATTCTCTCATTTCTAATAAATATGAACTATAATGATTAGTGAGTTTTGAGAAGATTTGTAGCTCGGGTTGAGGTTCTGGATATAGGTTTGCTCACTGAGCTGGAAGGTTCGTTTTCAGATATTTCATCACCATACTATGTAACATCTTCAGTGAGCATCTGGATGAAGCACTGGTGGTGTAGCCTGCTTTATATTTATATATTTGGGTTTCCTTGAGCAGATGATGTAATTTCCTGTGGTGACATCATTTCCTGTGATGATGTCATTTCCCATTCTTTTTCTCAGGCGTGTTAAATGGGATCGAAGTCAATGTGTTTGTTGATAGAGTTCTGGTTGGAATGCCCCATGCTTCTAGGAATTCTTGTATGTGTCTCTGTTTGGCTTGTTCTAGTATTGTCCCGGTCAAAGTGGTATCCTTCCTCTTCTGTATGTAAGGATACTAATGAGAGTGAGTCATGTCTTTTTGTGGTTAGTTGATATTCATGCATCCTGCTGGCTAGTTTTCTACCTGTGTGTCCAATGTAGTGTTTGCTACAATTCTTGCAAGGTATTTTGTAAATGACATTAGTTTTGCTCGTTGTCTGTATAGGGTCTTTCAAGTTCATTAGCTGCTGTTTTAGTGTGTTGGGGGTTTGTGGGCTACCATGATGCCAAGGGGTCTGAGTAGTTGGTAGTCATTTCCGGGATGTCCTTGATGTAGGGGAGAGTGGCTAGGGTTTCTGGATGTGTTTTGTCTGCTTTATTGGATTTGTTGCATAGAAATCAGCAGACTGTGTTCATTGGGTACCCATTCTTTTTTAATATACTGTGTAAGTGATTTTCCTCTGCTCTGCATAGTTCCTCTCTGCTGCAGTGTGTGGTGGCTTGTTGAAATAATATTCTAATGCATCTTTGTTTATGGATGTTGAGATGATTGCTTCTGTCAATATTTCAACATTGGACAAACTGGCAGAAAACTAGCCACCAGAATACATGAATATCAACTAGCCACAAAATGAAATGACCCACTCTCACTAGTATCCTTACATATGGAGGAGGAAGGGCACCATTTCGACTGGGACAACATCTATCCTAGGACAAGCCAAACAGAAACACACATGAGAATTCCTAGAAGCATGGCATTCCAACTGAAGCTCTATCAACAAACACATTGACTTAGGTCCCATTTACCAACCCCTGAAAAAAAGAAACAGGAAATGACATCACCACAGGAAATGATGTCACCAACCCAAGGAACCCCAAATATATAAATAAAAAATGGGGTACACCACCAGTGCTTCATCCGGAGGCTGACTGAAGATGTTACCTATTATGGTGATGAAATATCTGAAAATGAACCTTCCAGCTCAGTGAGCAAACCTACATCCAGAACTATAATCATTTTCTAATATTTAAATTGTCTGTTACTTTGTGCCTTAGCAATTGTAGTTTTGATTAATTAGAAACTTGAGGTCAAATGCACTATAGTTTTTCAATAAACCAAGTGGCACAATAAAATTCATGGCATGACTCTAAAAAAATGAAAAGGCACCATTGAAAAATGGAGAAGATTTCCAGTGCAGTTGGAAGATTCCATATGACCCGTCGCTTCCCTTGCATTAATGTCTCTTTTATTGCAATGTTGGCAATACTATTTCCGCATTGCAGTCCTGTTACTGCTTTTCACAACAACATAGCAGCCAGAGGCTGTGGTATTGTGCATCAGTCAGTTAACACACATGCAAATCTAAGCGAAATATTTGAGTGGAATATAAATGACTTTTAAATTTAAATGCCCCCAGAGTATTTTTGTCTGTAATTTGTGAAATTGCACTTTCTACAGCAGGACCACACAATATTCCCAGACAGTACAGACAGCCAATATTGAGGTACATTTACATGTGAACTACATCTTTGGCAATGATTCATTCACCAACTTTACCCCCGCCCCCACCCTCCCCCACTACCTCCATCTCCATATGAAGAATAAAAAGCTGAAAGTGATTATTATTAATATACAGCCTCTCAGGTCCAAAAGCAATTTAAAAAGTAATTCAGTGTTGACCACAAAAGAATTGCCTACCATATTGCATGGTAATAACATTGAATAGATATAGGTGCAGTGGTCTGACAGGGAAAACTTTCATTTGTTAGTCTTGGAATGCATGGAACATTTGAGAACTATTAGTTTTCGATGAAGATTTAAGTTTATTGCCAGTATCCTTAACTTGTTTGCTGACTTATTTATAAGTTTGCATTTTAGGTTACACAATTAAAACTACATATATATCTAAAATAAATATGGCATTTGCAAGGTCTCCGTGCTCTGCCCCTGAAATAGTACTGCCCCTGAAATGACCTTATGCTAGGAACCTGGGCACATAGTCGGCAGTCAAATGAAAAATCTGGCCAGTCTGTAGAGGGAAACTAGTCTGGGCTCCATGCACAGCATTTTGTCAAGTTGTGAAGTATACAGAGCTTGTGAGGGCACAGAGCAGAAAATGAGCTTGAATAGCTAAGAATTCCCAGTTCTCACTCAATTGAATGTTCCAATTGAACAATATTTATTGCAACTGCAGACTTGGAAAACATTCTGGGAAATTCTGAGGCAGGTTTGGAGGCCTGATGCCTGTCAGGTCAACCTGAAAGCTTACTGTCCGTTTTTCTTTTTTGATGTTTCTAGGAAATAGTGCTAATCGGATGTAACAGAAAGGAAAATCTCTCACCACTATTTTTTCTCAGCTTCTGTTAATGCTAAACATTACAGTACCTAGGGGTGGCACGGTGGTTAGCACTGCTGCCTCACAGTGCCAGAGACCTTAGTTCAATTCCCACCTCAGGTGACTCTCTATGTGGAGTTTGCTCATTGTGGACGGCACGGTGGCGCAGTGGTTAGCACTGCTGCCTCACAGCGCCTGAGACCCGGGTTCAATTCCCGCCTCAGGCGACTGACTGTGTGGAGTTTGCACGTTCTCCCCGTGTCTGCTCCGGTTTCCTCCCACAGTCCAAAGATGTGCAGGTCAGATGAATTGGCCATGCTAAATTGCCCGTAGCGTTAGGTAAGGGGTAAATGTAGGGGTATGGGTAGGTTGTGTGTCGGTGTGGACTTGTTGGGCCGCATGGCCTGTTTCCACACTGTAATGTAATCTAATTATAACTCTTTTTTTTTTCCTGAACCTTGCAAGAGTGGAACTCATGCGTCCTCTAACCATTCCGAATAACATGCTATCAAGGAGAAAAAGCCACAAGTCAGGCCACTGCCCCATTTCAAATAACTGAGAGTGAAAATCAGGTAGGACAGGAGCTTAATAGAGAAGAAAATAGATGCTTCTTCATCTTAACTAGTACTTAATTACAATATTTTCTACAAGTTACATGAAAGAAATGAAGGTTCTGACTTGAGTATTGTTCAAACTTATCAAATACAACACTGACAGAAACATTCAAATAAATGATCCTTAAATTCAGTTTTATAAGTTCATTAAGGTTTAAATCTCAAAGGTGATTTAGCTTCAATCACTGCCAGAAGTAACTTCATATTCATAAATCTGTCATGGTTGTTACTATGTTGCTTTCTGGGTACTATTCCTATACTAATGCAAAATTAACCATTTTTTCAATATTAAGATTTGTGCAAATATCAGGTGGAGAAAGGGGCAGTTTTTACAGAAACAATAAACAATATACTTTTAAATAAAAAATGAAACAATATATTTTCTGTGTATCAAGCCACCATCTTTGTTAATTACAAATCAAGGCATATCAGAAACTAACATCTAAAAAAAAGATAATCTGCTAAGCAATGACACAATCTTTCACTGCAGAGAAAATTGAGAATTCAACATCATCCAAAATTGATCTAGTCACTCTGAGTGCAGAAAGTCAAAAGCATCATCTTTAGAACCAAACTCCAAAGAGTCATATCTGCAGAGAAAATAAATTTATTTCCCAGTGCTGCAGTATTGCTGGAATTGGTTATTTTAGTACTGAAATGTAAAAGCTGTCAATAGGCTTGAGTTGAATTCACCCTTGATGTTCATCTATTTTCATGCCATTGCACACAATAAGGTGCTGATATGTCATCCGAAGTCAGAACAAATCCAAATGGAAACTGAATTTGGACCAAGATGAATCAGATTCTAAAGCTACTCTGGTATCCATTCTTAAGAATTAATCAGTTCCTATGGGCTTGATAACAGCTTTTCAGTGGAATATTCAGAGACTGAATTGGGGAAATGATAAACTAAAAAGCTGGTTCCCTCTGGTGTCTTTTCCAAAATGAGCAGGTATGATGCATTATAGCCAAATAGGAATGAACACTCTCATTAAATTGGTTCCTAGGATTAGCACATCCCAGAGCCTTATTAAAACTGACAAATTCCCCGAGTAGGGGAAACTGTAATCAGGACCACCAGGAAAATAGTGCATAGCTGTTCCTTATTTCATTAGAATTCCAGATAAATCAAACAGACAAATTTACTAAGTCGCTGGGGATGAGTGTGCTGGCAATTCCTGCAGATAGTAATTCACTTCCAACATACAAAACACAAACGCATAACTTTGGAAAGAAACACAAATTGGCCCTCCATGGATCCACACTGTCACTTTTTTTAAAACCAACAAGTAAATTTCATTGGAACACAATTTTGAAGTATTGCTCCATTTGAATCATATCAGATTTCCAATTTGGATGTAGTACTCATCTCTACAGCTTCACTTTATTGCCTCCTAGTTGTAGTATATACTTAATGGTAGAAAAGATGCCTAAAAGTATCTGCTTTTAAAGCTAAAGCAATTCCTCTGCTTTAAATTATCTCATGGAAAATATAAACATGTGTTGTCATTGGATACGTA
Source organism: Chiloscyllium plagiosum (assembly GCF_004010195.1). Taxonomy (NCBI): domain Eukaryota; kingdom Metazoa; phylum Chordata; class Chondrichthyes; order Orectolobiformes; family Hemiscylliidae; genus Chiloscyllium; species Chiloscyllium plagiosum. Next base: position 26,800,380 of record NC_057731.1, on the reverse strand, counting down.
GAGGCTGTTTTCCTTACAAACTCTCACAGGAATTCCCACAGGAATTGGTATATCCAGTTCATGGACTATTGTTAGCCTTCTGCTGTACTCAGTTGCCATGAAAGGGTAATCATTACCTCTTGTGAGCCCCTGCATATAGGCATAAACCGTCTCTGGTTGGAGGTAGTCTAGTGCTTCCCATACATATTCTCACTCTGATCCCATTACGAGTCTTGAAAATAGTCACAACTCCTCACTGAGAACTGTGGATTTTACCAAAGGAAACACATTTCACACAGTGATTTGACACTTTCTCATAGAGATGTATAGCACGGAAACAGACCCTTTGGTCCAACTTGTCCATGCCAAGCAGATATCCTAAATTAATTCACTTCCATTTGACAGCATTTGGCCCATATCTCTTCCTATTCATATACCCATCCAGATGCCTTTTAAATGTTGTAATTGTACCAGCCTCCACCACTTCCTCTGGCAGCTCATTCCATACACGCACCACCCTCTGCATGAAAAAGTTGCTCCTTTGCAGATGGGGTACTGGGCTAATAGATGGGGTACTGGGCTAATGGTCGGATACTTGGTAGTGTGGATGAGCAGAGGGATCTTGGTGTCCATGTACACAGATCTCTGAAAGTTGCCACCCAGGTAAATAGTGCGGTGAGGAAGGCATATGGCGTACTGGCTTTTATTGGTAGAGGAATTGAGTTCCGGAGTCCTGAGGTCATGATGCAGTTGTATAAAACTCTGGTGCGGCCGCATCTGGAATATTGTGTGCAGTTTTGGTCACCATACTATAGGAAGGATGTGGAGGCACTGGAACGGGTGCAGAGGAGGTTTACCAGGATGTTGCCTGGTATGGAAGGAAAATCGTATGAGGAAAGACTGAGGCACTTGGGGCTGTTTTCACTAGAGAAAAGAAGGTTTAGGGGTGACTTGATTGAGGTGTACAAGATGATTAGGGGGTTAGATAGGGTCGACAGTATGAACCTTTTCCCGCGTATTGAGTCGGGTATTACAAGGGGGCATAGCTTTAAATTAAGGGGGAGTAGATATAGGACTGATGTTAGGGGTAGGTTGTTCACTCAGCGAGTCGTTAGTTCATGGAATGCCCTGCCAGTAACAGTGGTGGACTCTCCCTCTTTATGGGCATTTAAGAGGGCATTGGATAGGTATATGGAGGATAGTGGGTTAGTGTAGTTTAGGTGGGCTTGGATCGGCGCAACATCGAGGGCCCAAGGGCCTGTACTGCGCTGTATTCTTCTATGTTCTATGTTCTTTTATATCTCTCCCCTTTCACCCTAAACGTATGCCCTGTAGTTCTGGACTCCCCCATCCCAGGGAAAAGACCTTGTCTATTTACCTTATCCATGTCCCTCATAATTTTATAAACCTCTATAAGGTCACGCCTCAGCCGCTGACATTCCAGGGAAGACAGCCCCAGCCTATTTGGCCTCTCTCTGTAGCTCTTTTTTATTCTCAATTTTTATTCCTCTAAGCAAAATTCTGTGGATGCTAAAAATCTGAAATAAAAATGAAAATTCTAGGAACACTTAGCAGGTCTGATAGTATCTGTGGAAAGATAAACAGAGTTAACATTTCATGTTTCAGAACTGATGAAAAATCACAATCTGAAACAATAAATCTGAAAACTGTTTCTCTACCCACAGACACTGTTAAATATGTTGAGTATTTTGAGAATTTTCTGTTTTTACTTCCTTGTTTCCTTTTCTTGCCATACAGTGACTCTCTGGACTGAACTGCTTGAGCTGTTTGATAGCACTGAACCCTGCACAAAGAGGTGGAAGGACCTGGCATGGTATTTGCTGGTGGCAGAACCAATATCCAATAGAGGATGATAGGCTGCCTTTCAAAACTGCCCAGTGAATCATTGGGCCAGCTGCTCAGCCTTCTTCCTAACTACACCAACATTAGTGGTTGCATTGCCAAAGTTGCAGGAGTGGGAAAAGTGTACCTACATACTGAGGCACCTTCAAAAGACAAAGCTTTTTCAGCAAGCTAGGGCAGGATAGGCTCCTCCTGCTTCTTGGATGCTGCCTGACCTGCTGCGCTTTTCCAGCAACACATTTTCAGCATGTCAGGCAGACCCTGGCAATCAAGTGTGGTGATGAGTGGTTTGAGGGGAAGGGTTTCTTATTTTAGTGGCAGTGCCTTAGTCACAGGGCCCATCTGTGGTCTCTGGAGTGTCCAATAAGGAGGGGTCTTGCACAGGGTTTACATGGCAGTCTCTCTATACCAATAAACAGTAGGGAGGTGGGGTGGTGGGAGGAGGGTAGTATCCCACTACACATATATTTTCTTCAGTTGGCAACAACTCTGGCAATATGCGATGGAAGTGGGAATTGATTTATTTTCTCTCCCAGCACATTCCTCTGTCATCCATATCAGCCCTCCCACTTTCCCCTCCAAAGTTATCAAGGTGCTAGTAAAATACACCGCTATCCTTCAATCCAAAGGTAAAATTGCTATAGTCTCACCAGACCATAGAACTACTCTCTCAATAGAAAGAGATGACTGGTGGTGGTTTAATCTGAGAGTCAACATGCCTCCAGCAAAGAGAAAAGTTAAGGAGAGTCCTTCATGGTACCTTCAGCCAGTACAGGAATTGAACACACACTGTTGGCATCACTCCGAATTGCAAGCCAACTGTGCAGCCGACAGAGCTAACCAACCCCATCCCTACTGCAGTACTAAATAACAAGAAAACTGTCTTGTGTAAAACATTTGATATGACCTATTCTTTTAATATATTATTGAGGCTGCTGACTTTTTCCAGCATGAGTGATCACCACCCAAACCACTGAAAATTGGAACATATCACCAGAAGCAAGTCAGCAATTTAAAACAAAATGGCTTGTTACTGTTCTATTAGTTACCTTTTATTTATACATTATAATACAGCATCATCAAGTTAGTCACAAGGTCACAAATTTAAAAGTTTTACAGATAATAATTGCAATGTTTTATTTTATGAGCTAATAATTTCTTATTTAGCTTTTACCTCAGATCTTGGTGCTCTGAAATGGGAGTGTCGAATAAAGAAACATGTTTTTGTGTTATTCCCAGTTTCTTCTGACAAAGCTGAAAGATATAATAGGTGCAGTTTTCCAAGTTTTATTTAGAAGTGTAAGAATAACTTAATTTGCTATTCTACAAAATAAACTTTGAATACGTAGTAGCATTAAGAGCAAAACATGATATGCTTTGTTTCTGTTTAAGTTATTAAAAGAAGCTGAATGGGTTCTTGAGTCAAACACACGTTTTCATCTTTGACTTTACATTTGCATTCTAATGTGTCTACACTTACTGAACTAGGTTTTCAAGGGACTATTGATCAATGAGGAAAATTGTCTTATATTTAGGGAACGGTAAAACCACTGAAATGTTTTTGATTTCATACTAATGCAGGGCTAATAGAGATGTATTTCATAGATAACCCAATGTTACGTTTGTGTACATGAATGAACAGAGAATTTGACAAATGGCAGCACAGTAGCCGGAGTCAAGAACTGCTATAACAGATTCAAAAATTAAAATAGAAATAGTGACCAAATATACCGTAATGCAATGTCTTGATATTCGGATGGTGCAGCATGCTGACGTATCAGTATACTGTCTGCATCAATTTAAGACTAATTTGAATTGCCATATGGTTACAGTCAAGCTGCAAGAAGCAGGAGGGAAAAGAAACAGAGGGTACACTGACAGCTAGTTTACCCACCTCTTAGTAAACAGCTCAGGAACATATGTGAAACAGAATTAGCCAGTCTATTTGCTTGAGGGTAAAATCTCTTACTTCAATGGAAAAAAAAGAGAATGTGGGAGTCTTCATGTTCAGTGACTAATTAATGAAATCCCAAAGACAGCTGACTTTGAAATCCGATTTCTGAGAATATAATTTCATTAGCACATTGTTAATTACAGAAAAGAACGAACATTCTTCCATGTTCAATAAAAATAAATATTCCACCTCCATAGGCGAGCAAGTGCAGAGAAATTGAGACAAATCTCAAAAAAGGAGAGGTCATTTATATGGGTACACAGATTTAGGATGACAAGTAGAAAGATTAGACAGAACATAAGGAGATACTGTTTCACCAAGGCTGTTTGGAATTTGCTACCCAGTTTGGTAGTTAAGCAGAAAACTCAATTCATTCAAAAGGAACCTGGATCTACACCTGCACTGTAACCTGCAAAGCTAAGGTAGCCTGTACCAATAAATCATGGAATAAATCCAGTAATATTTGGAAATGAAGTATTTGGGAGTGTATTTTGAGGTATCAAGACGAATCAGTAACAGTATGTCTCATTTGTTCAGTTTTTCTGTTGGGTTAACCCATAACCAGCTCAACCACTCTCTCCCATTCCTGCAACTCTCACTTAGTGGTCAGACAAAGTGTGAACCACTAGAATCGAGTCACAACAGAGAAGAGTTTGAGGAACATTGGCATAGAACCTCACTAAATAATTCTTAGGTGAAATGTGATGCAGCCAAGGCACCAATGAGATTGTACATTGCTGCACAGGACACATTCATTGGTGCAAGATTCAGTTAGGTTCCATCCATCCATAAATCAGATAAAGTGCTCTTCTTCCCATCTCCGAACACAAAGCAATCCTGCAAATAACTAAGCATCAGATTCACAGGTACCATTGCTTGGTGTCAACTTTTGTCTTACTTTTCAGCAGAAATGAAAAAGATAACAGGAAACTAATGTGGAAACAAAATTTATTTATATGGCTGAAAACTAAAATGGCAACTTAAGATTCTAACATTGAGCAATATACCCATGTCAATATCTTTATGCAAGTACAAATTTTCACACACCCTTTCTTTCTCTATCTTCTGGCACTTCTATTATTGTAACCCTCTTGGCTCTGTGTCTTCAGCAGTGATTGATGCAGGCTGTTCAAGTTTGTGCTGTGATTGCTAAGAAGGTCTTGGCATCTGGTTTTGGAGGCTGAGGGACCCCCAACAAAAGCAGTGACAAATTTGGTAATTGGGCCAGATTACTGCTTAGGGGGCACAGATTGGCAGTGGAGGAGTTGGCATTGAGCCTAGTCCCCACTTCCATGTCCTGTTTTAACTCTATTATAGCCCAGTTCTATTTCCATGCTGACAATAAACTACACAGCACATTGTTATGGATTGATGAGATGACCAAGGCCAGAGTGCCAAGATTTCTAGTTAAAATAATGGTGCCATTCATAGGGTGATATTTAATTTCCTACCCTGAAGCAAGATGGGTGGTGGGATGGTGGTTATGGGGAGATAAAGTTCCATTTAACAGTCAGGAGAGAGGGAGGTTCCAGCAAAAAATGTCCACTCCAGGGTCTTATCCCACTGACATTGGTATTCATCAGCAATGGTGGGTGAGGGATTTGTGATATGAGAATGCCAGTAAACAATGCTGATACTATTGCTTGTTGGCTCCGAGCCAGGGTCCTTTGCTCAGAACACTTAGTGGGTGATTGAAGGACCTGCCATCAGGGGTTGGTTGCCTCTCTGAGCAGCTGTCATGCCCTTTGCTACCCATTCTCTTCAGCTATTCTATGACTCAATCCGTCTTGCAACTCCCACCCTGTAAAATCATTCATCTATGGTTTGGGCCCCTTGGCAATTGTGGGCCTTATGTTAGTGTATTGCCAGCCTATGTCACTGCTCCCCAGTGACAGTAGCAAGCAATACACAGTTGTTGGCTTCAGGCAGTCAACAGCCCTTAAGGTTGCAGAATTTTTGAACCTGAGATTACCGATCCTGGTTAAAGCCTGTCACTGCCTAGCAGGTCTATCCAAAGGAAAAAACATAACAACTCTCTAATTAGCAGGTAAGACATTCGTATTTTAAATACCACTTGTGGTGTGACTGCCATTGATGGTGGTCTAATTGCAGTTGTTTGATTGAGGTGTGTGATGTTCTATGTAGATGGCTATTCTTTTCAGAGATAGAGACATCATCACAAAAACTTGTGATATCAGAGCACTCCTGTTTAAATGGATTCCTCTAATCTCTCTGCAAGCATGTACAATACAACAGTACATTGTATATCCTATGAGGTTGCTGTAGCAGTATCCACTTCATTGATGATCCCTGAGGAACAGCATCTACATTCAGATGTGCAGAACTTGGATTATCCTGTTGCCTCTGACATAGATTATCCAGTGTTCTTCGTATCTCCACCATCTTCTCTTGCTCAATTTTGATGTGCAAATTGCCAGGTGAAAATCTAGCTAGTGTCTGGTTTGCATGGTGTACCAACAGAGTCTGAGACATTCTCTGAGAAGTCACCATTGTTCTCACCCACAACTTCCTACAGATTGCCGTATGGCTTTATTGGAGATTAAAGACTTGAATTAGAACTGCCAAAATGAGAATGCTTTAACTGCTCATTAGACACCCGAACATATTTCACAGCCTGTTTAATCAAGTCAACACTAGTCAGTGATGTGTGCATTGAATTCTCTGATCTTTAATTCTATCACTGTGTGAGGATCCCTTTTCCAGCAGTCAAGCATGCCAAGAGTTTGCTAATGTCCAGCACAACCTCTTCTATAGTTGTTGATTGTGAGATGGCTAGAGGTCCAGATCTGGTGCCTCCCTCTCACCTTCATGTACTCATTTGTAGCAAGGGAGAGAAGAGTCTGCCAAGCGAGAGTAGCGGCATATTAGAATGGACGAACAAAGAGCATTTATTGAGGGGAACGATGAAGGCCAGGAATTACATTGCATAAACATGAATGTGTCAGTGGTGGATAGACAGAAGGCATTGTAAGCAAATGCATAGAAAGGGATGGGTGTATCAGTAAAGTAAACTGATATGACGAATGATGTTTTGAAGTTTGAGAAGGCAGAATGAGGAGCTAAGTGTTTACACATATTGGAATATAGTTGAAGGTGCCATTGTACTCACTTTTCCCATCCTTCTGAGGTTATTAAAACACTTCAATTCAGAGTCCATGAATGTGGAACCACACTCCCTCCTCATTAATAATGCCTAACCATACCTTTCATTTCACTGGCAGGTTTCTTCCTCTGATCGATATTGAACAATATCACCCTGAGGATCCTTGTAACACCTGACTTCACATTGATCAGGCATCAGTAAGACAAGTTGGAACATTTGAATGCATGCAATCCATTCTATCAATTAATTCGGTTCCCAACTCCAGAGTCTGTCAGATTTCATGTTGTGAATGTCCCTTTAAATAATGGAGTTGAAATCAACTCTCACACTTGTTATCATGCCCAGTGAAGCCAATTGACTTGAAAAGTCAGGAATAATATGGGATTGCAGTGGTTGGGTTATAAAGTCACTAAATGATGTGCTACATTTGCTTCTTGGTTATCCCCTCGCCCGTGCAATTGCACCAACCCTTTTCTCACTAACTCCCTTTCCCTGTGATCATTTTATCTCTCTCAGCAAGTCAGGAAACATCAAGTTAATGTTCCAGCTTCAGTGACTTCCTTCAGAAATCTGTTTTCTACTTTATGTCCACAAGTACTGCCACACCTGTTGGGATTCTCCAGTAATTTTTGTTTTTGTTTCAGATTTCCAGCATCTGCAGCTCTTTATTTTATCTTAGATTCCTATCTTAGATTAGGCTAATTTGTCAATAAAGTACCTGTGAAGGACTTGTTCATTGTAAATAGATATCTAAACATCATTAAACAAATGAAACAAGCAAACAGCCATACCTAGTAACAATGGATACATTATTTAAAGTTAAAAACATTAATTGTTATCCGTAACATTTATTACATATATAGCGTTTCACTAAAATACTAAATGCATCTAACTCAGCAAGAATTCTAAGTAGCCTTACCAATTCTGAAAAACAAAAATCAATGGAACAATATTTAGTCTGTACATATCTATCTAAAGCATCATTCGTTTACATTCCAAAATGTAAATGAAAGTTCAAATAGTCAACTTCTTTGTATATTAAAGAAGCTTGAGAATTATAATCTGTCTTTACTGTAGTGAAAGAAAGATTGATGTAAGATGTTTAGCACTTCTATCTCACTTCTTTGTCTGCTGTACTACAAATTTACTACAACTGATGAAGATCCAAGATAATGCCTGAATTAATTACACTTGACTGCTGAAGGCAAACAAAGGTAAGTGTATTTAAAAAAGAAAAGGCTAATAAAACAATATAAATACCGAAGATATTATTCTGATACTTCTTAAATAAATTTTATATACAAGACAATAAAACTATCATTAAATGTGTTCTACTTCACATTTTCCTACATAATAATAATGCCAATGATTCAAAGCTATTTAGTTGTTTGTATTTTGCTTTGGCATATCCTTAAAATGTGCCACTGTGTTATGAAATACATTGTTTAACGATATAATGTAAGATAATATCTAATTCTAATGCTATATTGTACAGCTTATACTTTGTTCAACATCAAATTTCCATTGTTATGGACTAGGCCAGACCACTCAAAACATTCTTAAGCAGGCAGCCCAGACCATAACTTTGCAATTTGTTTCAGAAAGTGTACAGAGAAAATTACCCGGAGTAAGTTAGCTAGGTTGACTACTAGGTTTTAAAACATACAAAAATGTATTCACAAAATTACACAATGAAACACAAAGACCAGAATAAAGAACCCCTACAGAACTCAGTCTATTTTAACTAGACTTAATTATACTGTTCTGAATATACACAACAGTCCCGATAAGCAAACCCCCCTTAAAAAAACAGTAAAAATGGAACAAATGCTTACAGGGTGAAGTTAGAAGGGCAGAAGGAGAGAGAGAGAGAGCCTGTTTCCACACAGCTGAACTTCTAACTAGTTCTGGACTGAACTGCTCAGCTAGAGAGCTGACCACTCCCCTTTCATTATACAGCTCACTTCTAAAACATGACCACTTTGGCCTGAAGTCTCATCTGTTTACATATAAACAAAAGGACTCTCAAAATCCTTTTTCATCTCTGTATCAAACTAGTCACCTCAGAGCCAGGAGATGTTTACAACCCCTCTGAAAAGAAACGAAGGGCACAGTATCCTTGAGAAAAGGAACAGTTCTTTGAAAGAAGGGACTAGCTTTCTGACAACATAGACAAGCATGTTGTGATCGTGAGAGCAAGAAAATTAGGACACAGCAAGAAGTTCATTTTATTCCATGATTTAAGATCAGCAAATTAACATTCGTTGGTTTTCACTTGTCAAGGACAATATCATTGATTGTCAGCACATTAACAAGAGCTGTTAGTCTTAACATAAAATATGGGTCAGGGGGGTCAGTAGCTCAGTTGGCTGAACATCTGGTTTGCAATACAGATTGACACCAAAAGTGCAGGTGCACTGCCTGCCTTGGCTGTGCTTACTGGGAAGGTCCTGCCTTTTCAACTTTGCCATCCACCGGAGGTGTAGTGACCCTCAGGTTAAATTCTCCTCCAGTCATCTCTCTCACTCTCTCCAATGAGTCCGATGGTCCTCTGGATTTATGGCACCTTTACTTATGAGGTTTTTGTAGTGCAATGGTAGTGTCCCTACCTCTGAACCAGAAGGCCTAGGTTCAGACCCCATCTGATGGGAGGTGAGGAATAACATTTCAGTACAAGTTGTTCAGAAAATATTTACATTGCTTTAGGAAAATGAATTGTCGCCCAGCTTTAGAATATTAAAATATTTACTGCTAAAAATGAACAGCAAAATTTAATTATCTTAAGGAATAGTTACAAGCAAACAAAATACTGCTCACAAGTCACTCGAGTGAAGTTAAGGACCCAACCATTTTGAAAACAAAGCACACAGCTACTGAGTTTGTAGAAGCACTATTCAAGTGCTCCAAGTACATTGTGAAATAATTCTCAAATTTAAATAAGATTTCAGTCCTAATCATGCTTAACCCATATGGGTTTATGGGCTCTGAGTACCACAGATTCCAGGCACATTGTAGCAATGCACAGGGGAATTATGAAAACCTCTACTTTGATTGCTCCATCATGCTTGGGGTTTCTACCTGCTGAAAATCATATTATCGATCTCGGTTTGCATAGAATGTAAAGGTATGACAACAATTTGTATTTATATACTGCCTTTAATGTCATAAAATGTTAACAGGAGCATTTAAAAACTGTGATGGTCAGGGGATATAAATCAAATGACAAAAGTCTTGGTCAAAGAAGTAGGTTTAAGGACTGTTTTAATGAAGGAAAATAAGCAGATAAGCAGAGAGGGTTAGGGAGGGCATTTCAGAGCTTGGGATGTTGGTAACTGAAGGGACCATTGCTAATGGAGGAGCAAATATAATTGGGTGCACTAGAGGCCAGGATTAGTGGAGCACAGACATTTCTAAGGATTGTGGGATGGGAGGAGATTGCACAGATAGAGTTGGATTAGGCCTTGGAGAGATTTGAAAACAAGGATAGCAATTTTAAAATCAAGATATTGTGTGACTGGGAGCCAATGTAAGCTACTGAGTAGAGGGTGTGATAGAAAAGGGACTTGCAAGTTAAGATACATGCAACAGAGTTTTGGATGACCTAATGGATGGCCTTAAGTGGGATATAGAACTAGGAGATATTGCACAAAACTGTGGGTCTCCCATTTAAGACTGAGATGAGATGTTCTTTTCTCTCTGAGAGAGATTAGTCTGAGGAATTCAGGGTTGTGTCATTGAATGTATTCATAGTGGAGTTAGATTTTTGATTAACAAGGGAGTGAAGGGTTATGGCATAGACAGGAAGGTGGAATTGAGGCCACAATCAACTCAACTGTGTTCTTATTGAATAACACTGCAGGCTAAAGAGCCAAATTGCTTTGTCCTGTTTCTAATCCTTGTCACTAGTTCTGGACAACAGTGATCACAAGAAATGTTATTTTTGATTCATTCATTCTCATGATCTGGGCATTAATGGCAAGACCTGCATTTATCAGCCAGCGCAGGTTACACTTTGGAAGGTAATGAACCTTCTTCCTGAATTACCACAATCCATGTGATGAAGGTACTCTCATAATGTTGTTAATTCAGGAGTTCCAGGATTGTGATCCTGCTACACTCAGGGAATAGCAATAGAAGCCCAAGACTGGATGGCACATGACTTGGAGGGGAACAGGACGCAATAATGTTGCCATGCATCTAATGCCCTTATAATTTTAGTCGATACAGGTTGCATGCTTTTATTCAGAGACAGTGAGGTCTGCAGACGCTGGAGATCAAAGTTGAGAGCGTGTTGCTGGAAAAGCACAGCAGGTAAGACAGCATCGGAGGAACAGGAAAATCAACAGTTTCGGGCTGGAGCCCGTGACGTCATTTCCGGCCCCGTTAACTTAACCATAAGAACCACTTCCACACCCTTTGTGAGGGTCATCTCCTTTGGTGACATCACTACTGAGCCCAGAACCATGCCCCCTCAAGCCACTGTCTCTGCCCCCACCTCGAACTCTAGCCCCACTCCAGGTCCTAGCTCCAATCCCACCTCAAACTTCAGCCCCACTCCAGGTCCTAGCTCCAATCCCACCTCGAATTCCAGCCCCACTCCAGGTCCTAGCTCCAATCCCACCTGAAACCCCAGCCCCACTCCAGGTCATAGCTCCCATCCCACATTGAACTCCAGCCCCATTCCAGGTCCCAGCTCCCAACCCACCTCAAACCCCAGCCTCACTCCAGGTCCTAGCTCCCATTCCTGCCATGTCTTCACCATTCCCCAGACCTCCCCCTCACCTTTATCCCTCTACGGTCCCAGATTAATGAGTTCGACACACGCTGCAACCTTGAACGTTTCTTCCACTGCCTCCACCTCCGTGCCTACCTTTATAACCAAGGCACCCGCCCACCCACCGAGGACCCCTTCTCCCACCCTCAATACACTCCATCTACCTGGATACCCCATGCTGGCCTGCTACCGCACTTGACCTCTTCATTTCAAACTTCCGTCATGACATCAACTACCTCAACCTGTCCAACTGCCTCACCCATTCCAACCTCTCACCCTCACAAAACACAGCCCTCCACTCCCTCTGCTCCAACCCTAATCTCACCATCAAACCAGCGGACAAAGGGGGTGCAGTGGTAGTTTGGTGCACTGACCTCTACACCGCTGAAGCCAGGCACCAACTTGAAGACACCTCCTCTTACTGCCCGCTCGACTATGACCTCACCCCCCATCACCAAACCATCATCTCCCAAACCATACACAACCTCATCACCTCAGGGGATCTCCCACCCACAGCTTCCAACCTCATAGTTCAGGAACCCCGCACCACCCAATTCTAACACCTACCCAAGATCCACAAGCCTGACTACCCTGGCCAACCTATCGTCTCAGCCTGCTCCTGCCCCACCAAACTCAGCTCCAACTACCTCGATACTGTCCTATCCCCCCCTAGTCCAGGAACTCCCTACATACGTTCGGGACACCACCCACGTCTTCTACTTCCCCCAAGACTTCCATTTCCCCGGACCCAAATGCCTCATCTGCACCATGGACATTCGGTCCCTCTGCACCTCCATCCGCCATGACCAGGCCTCCAAGCCCTCCATTTCTTCCTCTCCCGACGTCCCAAACAATACCCTTCCACTGACACTCTTATTCATTTGGCTGAACTGGTACTCACCCTCAACAATTTCTCCTTCCAATCTTCCTACCTCCTCCAGACAAAAGGGGTAGCCATGAGCACCTGCATGGGCCCTAGCTATGCCTGTCTCTTTGTCGGCTTTGTAGAACAGTCCATCTTCTGGAGTTACACCGGCACCACTCCCCACCTCTTCCTCCACTACATTGATGACGGCATCGGAGCAGTTCATCAACTTCACTAACACATACATCACCGACCTTAAATTTACCTGGACGATCTCGGACACCTCACCCCCACTTACTAGACCTCTCCATCTCCATCCACGTGGACCAACTCAACACTGACATTTTTTACAAATCCACCGACTCCCACAGCTACCTGGATTATACCTCCTCCCACCCTACCTCCTGCAAAAATGCCATCCCGTATTGCCAATTCCTCCGCTTCTGCCGTATCTGCTCCCAGAAGGACCGGTTCCACCACAGAACACACCAGATGGCCTCCTTCTTTAAAGACAAAAATTTCCCCTCCAGGATGGTTGAAGATGCCCTCCAATGCATCTCATCCACATCCTGCACCTCCACCCTCCAACCTCACTCCTCCAACCGCAACAAGGACAGAACCCCCCCGCTCCTCACCTTCTACCCCACCAACCTCCACACAAATTGCATCATCTGCCAACATTTCTGCCACCTACAAATGGACCCTACCACCAGGGATATATTTCCCTCCTCACCCCTATCTGCTTTCTGCAAAGACCATTCCCTCCGTGACCACCTGGTCAGGTCCACACCCCATAACAAGCCACCTTCCCCTGCCCCTGCAAGAATTGCAATACCTGCCCCACACCTCCTCCCTTACGTCTGTCCAAGACCCCAAAGGAGCCTTCTACATCCATCAAAGTTTCGCCTGCACTTCTACACCAGTCATTAATAGTATCCATTGCTCCCAATGCTGTCTCCTTTACATTGGGGAGACTGGACACCTTCTCGCAGAGTGCTTTAGAGAACATCTCCAGGATACCCGCACCAATCAACCCCACCAACCTGTGGCCGAACATTTCAACTCTGCCTCCCGGTCTGCCGAGGACATGCGGGTCCTGGGCCTCCTCTATCACCACTTCCTCACCACCTGACGCCTGGAGGAAGAACACCTTATCTTCTGCATCGGGACCCTTTAACCCCAGGGCATCATTGTGGACTTCACCAGTTTTGTCATTTCCCCTCCCCCCACCTTATCCCAGTTCCAACCTTCCAGTTCAGCACCGCCCTCATGACCTGTCCCACCTGTCAATCTTCCGTCTCACCTTCCTCTCCGACCTATCACCTTTATCCCCACCTCCATCCACCTATTGCACTCTCAGCCACCTTCTCCCCAGCTCCACTTCCCCTCCCTTTCATCTCTCCACCCCTGAGGCTCCCTGCCTCATTCCTGATGAAGGGCTCCAACCCGAAACGTCAATTTTCCTGCTCCTCAGATGCTGCCTCACCTGCTGTGCTTTTCCAGCAACACCTTCTCAGCACTGCATGCTTTTATTGTCAAATATACATTTGAGAGTTACTGCAGTGCATGTTATAGATAATACACTAAGTGCAAGGATGGTGGAGATGGTGGACCATTAATTGTAATCAATCTTGTCCTAGATGATGCTGAATGAATCTATGTCTTGTATCATTAGATTGGATACTAACATTCAGTGCATTTATACAATTAGTCAAGACTGGAGTGTAAATAACCCAGGGATAAAAACCAACTACTCACATTCAGTTTTATTATTGTAAACAGGATTCTGTTAAATTTATGGCAACACAGTGAAATATCACACAAAGTAAGAGAATTCCGAATAATCACATTCACAAGCACACTTACTGACACTTGCAATATTAATCACCCTTAAGGGAATGGAACAGAAACATATTGGATGAATAGATACATAATAGACTGAGCAAATGGATAGATTTGAAATCAGATAGGTAACAAATATGAAAAAAAAGGCAAAAAAGTGCTGTTGGCAAAAATAGTGGCTCGAAGGACAGGAAAAGAAACTCCAGCATAAGCATTACGTGCAGGAAATGCCAATGTTTTAATCAGATTTATGGACACTGAAACATAAGCACTTCATCTCTCTCATGCAGTAAGATTTAGTTGGCACACATTTTATCAACCTCTCCAATCTATTCAATGTGGATAATCCACATTTAACAATATGCAACAGACTTGAAAATCTTTTCCTACAAACAGAATCTCGGATTTTGTGCCTAATTCTCTCTGTACGTGCTTTATTGACAAAATGATTGAAATCTATTAAAATTATTAGTTTTCTCTATATAGGTGGCACAAAATGTAAGGTTTATAATCTAAATTTTCTTCTTAATCAAATTTCCAATCATGATTCTCTGACTCTTTCCTGGGACTTCACAACTTAAATTCCTACTTCCTCTTGCACCTTGCACATCTTCAAGGTTATAAAATACAAGTTGGTAATCAATCAGTACTTCCTCATGTACTTCAACCTTGTTTTGGTTTCTTCATCCTTGATTGCCTCCTTCACTATCCATTTGTTCCTTTTCCTGGACGTGTCATTAAAAATTTAATTCAAAGAGGTCACAAAATTGACTGAAATGAATAATAGGAATGTTCAGTGGACAGCAGTGCATGGCACTGAAATAAAGAGTCTGATTTTAGCTCATTCAAAACCTAACCAACACAGAAATAGAATTGTGCTTTTTTTAAGTGGCCATTTTCCAAATTTGCACTCCCAATGAAAGTTTCATCCTTTTCCTATATATGATTTTCTCAACCACTTAAATTCAGTCTCAGACAAGCTTGAATTTTCAATATGTATTTTGGCCAACAAATTTCATACTGAGAACACAAAGTCTGGGAAATTATGCTTAAGGGAAATTGTTGGGCTAGTTATTGGCTTTACCTTGTTTTGGGAATGCTTAATACGAAATCAAAAACAGAAATTGCTGGATATGTTCATCAGATCAGACAACACATGCGAAGGAAGAAACAGAATTAATAGGCAGAATTTAAAGGTCATGGGAGTGGACCCATCCACCAGGAATTTCTGGGAGCCTTGATAGGATTAAATCCCAATCTAATATACTGTTGGCAGAAGGGCCTTAGGAGGAGGATCATCACTGGAACCCAGAGCACAGAGAAGCAGAGTGAGATCTCCTGTATAAATCAGAGCACCTCTGGCACACTGGTAGTGAGGAGCTATTTTAAAAAGGCAGGGGTTCTTCCATCAAGTCTCTTCCTTTCAGTTGATGGGAGTCTCCAATAGGCAATGGGACTTAATTGAGGTGGAGCGGGTGGAGGGAGGCTACAGTAGGAAGGCCAACAGGCTTTTCACCCCTGCCTTCCTGCCCTATTATGAACTCTCTTTGCCTCTCGCCTACTGGTGTAGATATATATTTAGTGTTCAGTAACTGGAAGGGATTCTCTGTGATTGGGTGGAAAACAGAAGAAATAACAGAACAGTTGGTGGTTGAGCCAAAGGGAGTAGTAATCAGAAACATTAATAAAAATAGGTATACAGCACACATAAACCACAGTAGTGGAAAGGAGAAGGATCATTCATTTTCACTTAAAGTAAAGGTTGACTTGCATTCAGTACATACACATGCTCTCAAAGTTGCAATGTGTAACCACATCTTAGAGGAAGCTGGTTAATATCTCCATCTAAATAGCAGAGATAGGGTGTTTAATACATAGTAAAGCATTGACTTTTAATATCAGAAACTCATGTGACTTTGATATTCTGATTTATGGGATTTTCCTGAAGTTTTCTGAAAAGTATTTTTCATGAGAAAGGTAGCCCTTGAATGGTATTAGCAACATGGGATGCAATTTTCCCCTCCCTGGAGGTGGCAAGACTGAGAAATATTGGGGAGAGTTGGCCCTGGAGAGGAACTCACATGTTTCTTGCCACATCACTAAATAGATTCTGGGTGACTTTCTCAACCCACCACAGATTAAGACCATTAGTTGGTTAATTAATAGACACTGCAGGCCTCAACTTGCCACCTCCCTGATTACCTGCCTTCTCGGCCGTCCCCTCACTGGGAAACCAGGGTGGCCTCCTTTCAGGTGGTGGGCGATGCATGCTTGTTATTGCCCTAATGTGATGGCAAATAGTAGCTTGAACGGGGGGGGGGGGGGGGCAAGAGAGTTGTCTCAGTTAGCCAAACCCCTGCCCTTACCTATGATCCTCAGATCTTCCTCTCCCACAACCATCTCCCCTCAAGAAGAGTATAAAAAGGATTTGCCTTTGACATGTAGGCAAAAGTGAGGACTGCAGATGCTGGAGAGTCAGAGTTGAAAGAATGATGCTGGAAAAGCAGGTCAGGCAGCATCCAAGGAGCAGGAGAGCCAGCGTTTTGCACATAAACCCTTCACATTCCTGATAAAGGGCTTATGCCCAAAAAGTCGACTTTCCTGATCCTCCGATGCTGCCTGACCTGCTGTGCTTTTCCAGTGCCAATCTTTTTGACCCCAAAGAATAGGCCTTGACAGGAGTGTTTAGGATCCAGAAACTGTGGTCAGCAGAATCTGGTGACCTGGGACACCAGTATCAAGGCCTGTGATTTTTGAGTAACATGCTTTATCTTTCCAGTCAGCTCTCAATTATCTGATTGGTGAGAGGTATGGCGAGCTTTCTTGATAGTGAGGTATTATGTTAGTCACCACAAGGCACTTACCCCATACTTCCAAAAATGAGAAAATTCCTCCCACAGCTTTTTTCATTGTACTAAGCAAAATATTTAGAATTTTGGCAGATGGAAGTCTTAACCATGCTGCAGCAAATATATCCCCTTGTGTCCCAAAGCAATTCTAGTCTCTGCAATATCAATGTGCAATTTAATGTGTGTTATTAAAAATAATCAAAATTAAATAACAGCTTGAAGATTGAAGCTGAGGTGTACATGAAACTCTTCAAGTACACTCCACTGATACCTATTATTATAGTACAGAAATTGGTAATAGAATTTGACATGGCTTTAATTTTCCTTTCTGTACTTTGAGTTACATGCAAACAACTAACTGGTACAAAATAAGGTATGTGCTGTTATAAATGTTCAGAAAGTGGAAGTCAGTGGCTTCATGCCTTTTACAACAGTCAAACGTTCAGTCAAATCAAGTAAAAGTAATGTCTGGAATCTCCCAGTAGATTAAGCTTACACTTCAAATAACACCATTGATTTTCTGGATATTTCAGATGAACCTCAAGAATATCAATCTCTAGCACAATGTATCAACTAAAAATAATTTGATAAATGGGGAGTCAGTGCAGTTTTCCCCAGATGTAAGATTAATTGGCAGCTGAGTTGTGAGGTTTGTATAAGGAGCTGCATTTGTTTCATTTCAGTAGTCAAAACTGCACAGAATTGTTTTCATGCTAGTCTTAAAGTGTGCAGGGGATTTCTAGCAATTTCTGCCAATAAAATGAGAGTTATGCTCCGGTAATCAGCCATCATCTCTGTTCTGAATTTCATAAAATGTCCAGTGCAGCATTTCAGACAGTGCTTTGGAAATTCTAATGAACAGTTTCAGAAGGTTTGGGTCTTATAAAAGGTCTGCTGAAGAGATCATGATTGCTGTATTAACTGTTTTCCATGACAGCAAAGTAAGGTCAGAGAGATAGTTCTCTATCTCTATTGAGAGGTGGAATTTGCTGCATTGAATATTAGCTACACAAGGGTAAAGTACGTGATGGTAATGCAATTTTAGGGTTCAGAAAATATCATGAATTGCAATTGAATTTATAATGCAGCAGTCACAAATATATTCGTTTATAATGGATGTTTTCAAAAAGCAAAGTAACCATTTTAATTTTACCTTCTATGCTGAATGTAGTTTTAAAATTGAACTAGCATGATGTAAGAAATTCATATTCTAACCCTGAATTCTGAGCTCTAACATAATGTTATTGATGCTGTAATCATTTTCTCAGACATTTTCAACTCAATCTGCACTTACAAAGTATTGTTTACTTGTTAATTTATGTTCAAAATGTATTTTTAAAAATTTGCTGATAATTTTTTTTACAAGGTTTTTGTTGCAAGCTAAGAAACTTAGTCACTCATGTGATGCCTTGGTAAACATTTCTGAGCATCATAAAATCTGTCGCTTAGCAACAAAAATTATTGTGAGATTCATCACATCATTCATTAGCATAATGAAAACTGAAGCCGCTAATCAAAACTACAAAGTAACTCAAGAGTAAATGTCTCTAAAAGCAGATATTTTGAAAAGATATTTTATCTTTCTGGCCAGAAATGCAACCTCTCTAATACTTATAAAATATAGTTAATTTATGGAGTAGTATTTTTAATACAATATTTCAGTTTTGGCTATAAATTATGCCATCTCCTAATGATGTGCTTATGCCCGAAACATTGATTCTCCTGCTTCTCGGATGCTGCTGTGATTTTCAAGCACCACACTCTTGACGCTGATCTCCAGCATTTGCAGAGCTCACTTTTTCCTAGTTGACTTCAACCCTACAGCAAAGAGTCTTCCAAGGATGCCTACCTTGACTATGGTACCCATAGGGAGGGCCTCAACTGGGACCTTGGGTTCATGTCACATTACAGGTGACCACCATTGCACTATACATACACACAGATACTCCTACACACACACACTCTCACACACACACAGGCACTCCTATACACACGGACACTCATATATACAGACGCGCATACGGACACCCACACACACCCTTACAGACCACACACACTCCCACACTCACTAATGCACCCCCTCATAGACTTAAGACACTCTGCACTCACTACACATACACATACACTTTCTCACACTCACAGTCCCCAACCCAGACAGACACACACACACACAGACAGACAAAGACTCACATGCACACATATATTTTATGGGGTGAATTTGTACTTTTAGGGTTACATTGTACTTTGCTCAAAAACTGCATGCATTCATGTAGAACTCTGAGCTCAAAAACTGCATGAATTCATGTAAAACTCTGTTATCTCACTTTTTAGATTAGAATCAATCTAAACATCATGGCATAGACAGAGAACACAGGGGGCCAAAACCTTCAACATATTGTCTAGTTATCACCATTGTTAACAGCTAACCCGAGAATACAACTTTTTAAAAAAAAGATTTTGTGATTTACACATGAAAGAAGTGAAACTATCACGGTATTTTAACAGATGAAAGGCTTAACAGAAAATCAATTTTTCAATGTATAATTTCAGTTACATCACACTGTAAATCTTTGCTATAAATTCTGTGTGTAGGATTGAGCCCTCCACTACCACCAGATGAAGGAGCGACGCTCCGAAAGCTAGTGTGCTTCCAATTAAATCTGTTGGACTATAACCTGGTGTTGTGTGATTTTTAACTTTGTACATCCCAGTCCAACACTGGCATCTCCAAATCATACCTTGAAGAAGTTCTCCTCCTCTCTCTACAAGGATCTCAGTGAGTCTCTCTCTCGGGTCATTTCCTCTGCCACGAAGGTCTTCAGCTAAATTCCTGATGAAGGGCTTATGCCTGAAACGTTGCTTTTCCTGCTCCTTGGATGCTGCCTGACCTGCTGTGCTTTTCCAGATCCACACTCTCGACCCATAAATGATGCCTTTTAGAACAGCCTTGTATTCCTCTGATTGTGTAATCTTCAATTTATTTCCACTCAATATTTTCATGTTACTGGGTAGCCAGTTAACCAAGAATGGGCAAGGACCTGAATCATGGAGGGATTGCATCTCCCCGTTGCAATGTCCCTTTGTATGGCAGTAGAGAACAGATATAAATTAGTAGTGATTTTCTCTCTAAACCACCACAAATCACCATGGATTGTATTAAGGCAATCTCAGAGAATGTTGTCCATCATGAACTTTAAAGCAAAAACAAGACGTGCTAGAAAAAGTCAGCAGGTCTGGCAGAATCTGTGAACAAATAAACAGAGTTAACATTTCAAGTCCAGTGACCCACTGTCACTGGGCTCAAAACATTAACTCTGTCCTTCTCTCTCTATAGATGGTGCCAGAGCTCCTTAATTTCTCCAGCCCTTTCTATTTTTATTTTAGATTTCCAGTATCCACAGGTCTTTGTTTTACTTTTATGTCCTCTAAAGTCTATCGAGTTGAGGATGTTTAATTAGGATTTTTAGAAAGGATCCAATTTTTATTGGATTAATGTAATTAATCCCAACACAGATCAATTTGCTTTGCCTGCAGAGATGAGGCTCTATCAGCATTAAAATGATTTTATCTTTTTCTCAGCCACAAGGACCTGTGCCACCCTCTCACATATGCACTGAGGTGACTCCTGAAGAGCATACATAAATTGGCTGCTGCACCACAAATGCATGTCCATGGCAAGATAGTCAGCCAGTCGGTAGCTATTTAAAGTTCGTTTCTTGTAATCACTGGACAACTGCACGATGAAATATTTAAAGACTTTATGTTTGCAATTGAAGATTTCTTTATTTTGTTTTTTTAGGATGTTATGTTGTGAAATTTGAAAGGGTTCAGAAAAGATTTAGAAGGATGTTGCCAGAGTTGGAGGATATGAGCTATAGGGAGAGGCTGAATAGGCTGGGACTGTATTTCCTGGAGCGTCGGAAGCTGAGGGTGGCCTTATAGAGGTTCATAAAATCATGAGGGGCATCGATAGGGCAAATAGACAAGGTCTTTTCACTGGGATAGGAGAGTCCAGAACTAGGAATCATAGGTTTAGGGTGACAGGGGAAAACTTTAAAGGGGACCTAGGGGGCAATTCTTTTCACGCACAGGGTGGAACGAATTGCCAGAGGAAGTGGTGGAGGCTGGTACAATTTCAACATTTAAAAGGCATCTAGAGGGGTATATGAACAGGAAGGTTTTAGACAGATATGGGCTACATGCTGGCAAATGAGACTAGATCAGGTTAGGATATCTATTTCTGTGCTGTACATCTCTATAACTCTACAACTCTAATTTGGAGGCTTTACTCCAGGATATGCAGGAAAGGAAAGTTGGTTTCTTTAAGGCTGCTGGCTTCCTTGCACAAAAACCGGTCTTGTTAATGTTCTGGGAGGAGCTGGCCGATGGAGTGAACAGTCGTTGGTATGGCAGAAGACAATGTTTTGTAGATGCATAAAGGTGAAAATATCCATAATTTGCTAACTTCTATTACGCGGCCTTGATGCCATTCAAACACCCAGCTCTCTCCACAAGTCACCTTCTGTCCTTAACACACTATGGCACCATCAAATTGACAGGCGGATATTTCACTTGCGTAGACAGGAACATAAGTGCCCAAGCAAAGTAGTGTTTGTGCCTGTATGACTTATTCTAATTGAATTCCCTCCCACTAGCTCCATGAATTCAAGCAAACGTGTAATTGTAATGTAACCATTATAAGGACAGTGTTAATTTAATTTTGTGCTTTTTATAATAAAAATGAGGAAGAACTGTTTTAAAATCAATGTTTTGAAAGAATGGCAACATGTTTTGTCAAGCAAGTGTCATAAAAGCTGTTTGAACAAGCAGTAATTGAAGAGATCAAGATGAATAGGATCCGAAGTGTTGTATACAGATGAAGCTAGGTAGCAACCTATGTTGCTTGGTCTATGGACTAGTGACCAGTTATCAATGACAGAGGCTTTTTGCTGCCAATGGCTGCATTCTTGGTTGTTAGGTAACTGAACAGCTTAGAACTGGGAACAATTTACAGAAGAGGAACTTGATCTCCATAAGCACGGAAGTATTAAATTCTTTGTTCTCTGCAGTCAAAACTCACTTTAAACCTGAAAAAAAAGTTAAGTTTTCCTTCAGCAGTTGCTCTGAATGATAATTCAGAGACATTTTACAATTGAACCAGCTATTGTGTGCCTTTTTTAAACCAATAGAAGTATTTGGAAAGGGAAGCCAGGAAGGAACTTTTGGCTCAACAAGAACTGATTCAACAGAATTTGTGTTCAAAGTCTACTGGACTTTCTTTTACTTTTCCCCTCCATCTGTCTGTATGTGTGTAAGGGGGAGTTTAAGGGGAAGTAGAGTTTTAATTATTACTCTTAGATGCCGAAGGTTTCTAACTGTCTACCTGTAGCTAGAGCCTAATTACTTGTAATAAATAATAATTATTGTTCAGCACACAAGCCTGGCCTATTCTTTCTTACTTTGAGAATTCTAACTTTATGGACAAATCCATGGAGAACAGGGCTTGATTTCCAAGTGTGCTTCCCCAATAAACTATGGTAAAGTTTAGGGGCGTGTGTGTCTGGGATTGGAATTGGAGCAGAAACAACAAGGATTTAGGTATGGTATTAGTACATAAAATATGTGAAGGAAAACATCAGGGTCTAAACTGCATTTAAGACATGACATTATCTCATAAGGAGAGACAATTGGTAGTGCCTTAATCTGAGGTGAGGGGAGAGGTTGAAAAGGAAAGCCCCTCATGGTAATATCAGCCAGTCTAGGAATTGAACCCATACTGTTTGCATCACTCTGCATTACAAACCTGCCATCCGGCCAACTGAGCTAACCAACACCAAACCAACCCCTAAGAAATTAGAGATGGCAGAAATCTTTGAAGAAAGGGGATGGATTTTTAAAAAACATGAAATCAAACTGCAGAAACTAGAATTTAAAGTGCATTGAGAAAACAGAAGTTATGAGTATAAGCTTAAAATGGTGCAGGTGAAACAAGAGACATTACATACTGATATAAGCCTTGGTTGGGAGAATATCAGTCATAATTTGAGGCCCAGTAAGGAAATATTTAAATTTCACAGGCCCAACCAAAGTTTGAGGAAAAGGACGTGGAGGCAATTTTCATGTCATTTGAGAAAATGGTGAGGCAAAAGGATATCAGAGAGTGAGAGGAAGGCAGATAGCCAAGGCAACAGATGGATAGCTGAGAATGCCCCAGGATTTCCTCTTCAGATCTGAAAGGAAAGTACTAGGAAAGGAAAGAAAAGGGTAGAGGTGAAAATCATTTTTTAATTGTAACAAGGTGGAGGCACATTTATTCAGAGTGCTGGAATTTGAAAGGGAAACCCATATGTAAGTTTGTAATAAGGAGTCTGAAAATGAAACTCAGATCAGAAGCTCCTGGATCAGACTGGAGCTTTAACTTCACAAAAGAGACCAGAGATAGACATTGCTGTGAGTCCAAGTCCACAACCATCTTAAGAGATAGAAAGGCTATTCAAACTCTCTTACTGGAAATGAATTTAGTTTTCCATCCAGTGGGTTCACTGAAAGCCAAAATTGAAGAATAGATCCCAGTTCCATTGTATAAAGTCCAATTGTGTGAATTGTTGTCTTGAATAGTAGTGCTTGGAATAATTAAGAAATTACTTGTGGATTGAATTGATTTACTTCTGGGGAATGATTGACAGGAGTGAAAGTCAAAACTGCACCATCACAATCACATCATGAAAATTTAAGGTCATGTTATTCGACACATTTGAACTGGATTTTTAATGTACTAGACTTTCCTTTCCAGTAATGAGATTCAGCAGGTGTGGTGATAATATCCTTCTTGATGAATGGTTGTGAATGCGCCTCCACTTTCATCTGGTCTATATCAATTCCCTTTTGAATGGTAAATAGATAATAATGATCTTTGAGTTCTTGGCAGAGCTTTTCTGCAGTCAATCCAAGCAGCCTCAGCAGGCAAGATTGTATTTCTGGTGGATTTAAAGTCAGTAGTTGCTCCTTTTCTTGTTTCAATTGATTCTACTTATTGCTTGTAAACATTTTGCCATCACTGACATTAAGGGAAGTTTGCTGAAAATGTGCTGCTGGAAAAGCGCAGCAGGTCAGGCAGCATCCAGGGAACAGGAGAATCGATGTTTCGGGCATAAGCCCTTCTTCAGGAATGCCCGAAACGTCGATTCTCCTGTTCCCTGGATGCTGCCTGACCTGCTGCGCTTTTCCAGCAACACATTTTCAGCTCTGATCTCCAGCATCTGCAGACCTCACTTTCTCCATTAAGGGAAGTTTGTCAAGGGACTAACAGACAAGAGGTTGATCTGTCGAGCATTGAGATTTACTTTTGGAGAGGTCATGGCATGCCAGTTCACAGAATAAAGATTAAGTTATATTAATCCAAAAGAAGGATGTTGGAGGGCAAAGTGAGGGAGCTGAACAACAGACTGAAAGTCAATGGTGAGGCAGGGAGAGTCAAGGATAACTGAAAGCAAGTCAAAGGTGATAGATGGAGGGTTGCACATGCGGATTGCCAGGTCAAGGGTGATGGGGCGAGTTGACAGAGATTTGATGACAGATAATGATGAGTGGCTTGAGAATCACAGGAGGATAGGTCAAGGGAATTAATGGAAAGGTCAAAGGTGACTGAGGGAAAGTGTCCAGCAATTCAAATGTGGCAGTCAAAGAGAGGGTTGGCAGCAGTTCAAGTTCATAATCTGACTCCCAAACAGAAACAAAATGCTGCTGACCGGCAGGGATTACATACCTCTTTGGGAGCCAGTTAAATAAGACGCCAGACCTTTGGCCATTGTGCAGTAATTGCAGGGCCGGTGACCTCATGCCTGTTCCTCCCAACCAATTGGATTTGCTATTGCCTTGTGCATATCTTATTGGTGACCACCACATGATCGGACATGGCCAGTCATTCCAACTCCACACAGGAGTCCCACTCACTCCTCGTCCTGCCGTTGGGATACGTACTGCCTCAAGAGGATTCAGCCCAATAGGCCAGGGAAAACATAATTGACAATTTGAGAAATATGGCAAATAAATGAAAAATGACATGAAATTGTTAGAAGCAAGTCATTTTGATAAAATAATGGTAAGCCTTGATGAGCATAGTGCAGTTGATATACGCATGGACTTTCAAAATGCCCCTAACAAAGTACCACAGGATTAAAGGGACAGTTACAATATGGATACAAAGTTTACTAAATGGAGAAAAAGTGTGATTAATGATGAACAGTTACTCTTCAGTCTCGAGGGAGGTATGCAATGAGTACCCGTAGATTAACTGTAGGACAATTGCTCTTGTACTTGTATGTTTATGATCTGAACATGGATATGCAATGTTTAATTTCCAGATTTGTAGATAATATGGAACTCAGAAATATAGTATCTATAAGACAGATACAAACAGACTTCAGAACAACACATGCAGACAGGTGAAATGAATAGAACTATGGCAGATCAAATTTAATGTAGAGTATTACGTCTTGATGGATTCTGGCAGGATAACGGAGTGATATGACCATAAGGTTGCAGGATCAGAGACTCTTGCAGATATACGCACATTAAATTTTGAAAATGGAAAGACAATGTAGTTAAAGAAGCACATGGCTCCCTGATTTCATTAATTGAGAATAATTACAAGTAAGTTTTGTCAAACCTTTGTGTAACCCTGCTAAGGAGCCCAGTCAGTTCTGGACACCATTAAATAGAAAGGATGCTAATGCCTTCGAGAGAGTGCAGAAGAGACTTACTAAACTGGGACCAGGGATGGCAGACTTCAGTTATATGGAGAGATTGGAGAAGCTGGCATTGTTTCCTTATGCAGTGACAGAGTCAAAGAATGTGTTCAAATTTGTGAACTTTTTTGATAGTTTATATGTCATGTATTGTAAGGGAAGAAAACCTTTTCAAGTGGCAGAAGGATAAGTAAACAGACTCTATTGTTTTAAATATGATTGATTGTATTTAAGGTAAATTTTCATTGGGAAACCTTTGTGTACACAGGAGGAACTTGGACATTGACTTAATGATCAGTTCTGATCAACCTGAAATAATGGCATTATTGCTCCCAAGGAGATTTCCAGCAGATTGCACCCACCTTGGGATGAAGTTCCTAAACGTTAGGAGGGAAAGCACTAAATGGGTACAGGTTGGAATCATGCTTGCCAGGTTCAGCCACAAAGGCTAGTGAATTTTGAGGTGGGCTGAAATAAGGATCCACTCAGCACTCTCGGACTTTGTCCTAATTATACTGTTTTACACATGAAGCCTTCCAGCCCTCAACACCCCATCCCCATCAACTCTTTATGGCCCATTCATGCCAACTCATGCCAATCCATACCACTTCACTCAGTGGTCCCCATACCCTCCAAACCTATGCACATCCACTTAAGTCTAAAGTATAACATAGCCCCATCCACTACCTTAAATATTCATTCCCTCCACCAGTAATATGCAGTGACAGTAGCCATATATAAGATACAATACAGTGGCTCATTAGAAGGCTGTCTCATCAGAAGCTCATTCATTATATTTGAAGCTCCAACTGATTCAGCCTCCTTTATCCTCCCATGCAGGCAGTCCATTCCAGATCCTAATCATATAATAGTCCTGTATCTGATATACCCCAGTATAGTCTGATACCACTGTGCATTGATTAAAGTTCCAAAATCATTACATCTAAGTACATTCTTAGCTCTGAGACTAAAGCAGATAGCAAGTAGAAAGCTCCAAGACACTGGCCTGTGCAGGAGCGGGTTGTTTCTTGGCAGTCTGTGAGTAGGGGATTCCAGTATTTTAGCAGCTATGAGCACAAAGCAGCTCTCCTTCTGTGCAGCAGCGCAATGTCAATATCTTCAGACCAGACTTTAAACTGAACTTCAGTTTACTGGATTACATGGACGTCAAGGATGACTTTAAATTATTTGAAAGATAGTTCATCTGCAGTTCTGGTCAGATTTCCTGCGTCGTTGGACGTTATCGAAATCAATAAACTGGATGTTCAATATTGTTGTTGTTTGCAACCCTTTTAATATTTACTATTCTCATTAAAGTAAATGGACTGTTTTAATGTTTGCAGGAGAAGAACAATGCAATATTTGTTTACTTGGTCATTTAAAACTTCTAGTAGTCGTGAACACAAACAGCAGTGAAGAAGTTAACAGTAAGTATGTTACTGAGAATTATAATATGCAAATAATAATATGCTAAATGTCAGAACAATAAAAGCTGAACAATTTAAATTTTGTTCAGTGTCTGAAAGTATCTGAATTCTGCTCAAATTCTCAGACATTCTGAAATAATATAAAAGCACAAATGAAAAGTTAAAAAGGCCTTTTCTTCTCAGCAGCCTTATTGCTTCAATCTTGTGGTAAGTTAAAATGTCAGCCTATGCTGCAACCACCTCCACTGGGGTTTGGGTGAATATGTTGAATTTGCTAATTGCCTTCAAGCTCCACTGTAAGCCTTTAGTAGCTTTGAGTATTCCTTAGGAGATTGAAACATGGTGAAAGCTACATCCCTTATTATCGCAGGAAAAGCCACTGCAATACATTAATTAGATTATGTGAAAAATGTCAGGGAATTTCCTGAAGAGAGTTCATTACAATATATTGGGGACAGAGTTAATTTAAGAATAAAACAATACAATATTTTTTAAAAAGTCAACCAGTTCAGACATATCTCCATGGTGTTTGGGGAATCCAACTTAGGATTTGAACCCAGACCTTCTAGCCAAGTAGGGTAGAAACACTGGACCACAAGGCAAAAGTGAGGACTGCAGATGTTGGAAATCAGACTTTAGGTCAGAGTGGTGCTGGAAAAGCACAGCAGGTCAAGCAGCATCCAAGGAGCAGGAAAATCGACGTTTCGGGCAGAAGCCCTTCATCAGGAAGCTCTTCATTCCACACTGGACCACAAGCCAACCTTAGTAGTAAAGCAATCACACATCAATTTAGTTCCTCATAAATTGAGCATAAATGCAGCTAAATTGTAAGATTTGTGACCACCAGGCCCAGGAGTGTATTCATGAGGATGTCCTCTGATCTGTCTTTCTCCATTCCTACTGGGTACCCATTGATCAGGATTGTGAGGCTGATGTGCCTTTAGAAATTCAAAAGACTGCTACATGCAACATTCTCCACACCAGAGGGAGAGACCTGGTGTGAGGTGACCATGTTGCAAACCTTGGTAAGAACCAGATAATTAATACGCCATTCTAGGAGAACGTCCGAGTGCTTATCCACTCCATTATCAGAAACTGTGGGCGGAATCTTTCAAGGGTCTCAGTGACATGGACCATGGCAAGATGTGTGGCAGAATTGGATGACAAGTTCCGTAGAGTCATAGAGTCATATTGACATCAAAATCACTGCACTCCATCTTTTATGCTTTTCACAAATGGTATGGTGAGATTCTTTCTTTTTTACTTTTTCTTTTTTTTAAAATAAATACACAGAGTCTGGTATCCCATCACCAAGTCACTCATGTACATTGTACTTGACACTGATCCAGTTCCCTCAGAGCCAGCTTTCAGTGTGAACAGAACCCTTGACACTCCTATTTATTTTTTTCTCTTTTTTAGACACAGTGAAAGATACAAGTTGCACAAATCTTTATTCAAATTCCATCACCAGGAAGAAAGGAAACACCCAAGTGGCCAGTGACATCAAAGGGCAATGTTGCATGATCAAACAGTGAAGGGGAGGGCAGGGATTAAATCAAAATAGAGTTGGAGGGGTTGAACAGAGTTGAACAGCTCCAGGGTGTTGGTGGACACTGTATGTTCCTTCTCCAGAGACAACCAGGTTCTAACGTAACCGCGGAAGAGGGGCAGGCAGTCGGCCCCTCCACAGCCTGCTGCCTGGACCTGTTTATGGCCAGTTTGGCCAGGCCCAGGTGTAGACCCACGAGAAGGTCTTCAGACCTGCCCTTCCCCCTCCGTACCGGGTGCCCGAAGATCAGGAGCGTGGGACTGAAGTACGACCAAAAACAGAGAAGGAGGTCTTTAAGAAAATCAAAAAGGGAGTGCAAACGCCCAATATATACATGGTCCACGGACTCCACAGCACCACAGAACAAGCAGTTGGGCTGGGAGTCCGTGAACCACCTCAATCTGTGGTTATAGGGGACAGCACCCTCCACCCCAGATCCCCGAGAGAAAGGGGGAGGACTCCTGCATAAAGAGCCCTCCACTGGATCTCCACCGCCCGGTGGCAAATGGGTATGCCAAGGCGTGTCCGGGTGGATGGTGAGATTCTTTCTAGGCAGCAGTGTAATGCCAATTAATTTAAAAGAAAATTTTTTTTCTCTTTTTTTTATTAACCCCCACACTACCACCTAACTGCAGTAGTGCTTATTTTTCCCCAGCACCCATGGTGTGTGTGTGTAGGTGTGAGAGACACAAGGTGCACGAATCTTTATTCAATTTCCACCACCAGGAAGATAGGAAAACACCCGAGTGGCCAGTGCACTCCTGTTATTTTTTTTTGGCCGGTGCCTGGACCTGTTCCAATCCCTATTTATATATTTTTTTTTTGCCCTCTTCCCCTCTTGTTTATTTTTTTTTGAGACACAGTGAAGACATTCCTGTTTTTTTTTTCTTTTTCTTTTTTTTTCTTCTTTTGCTTATTTTTTTTTTCCCCAGCACCCATGGTGTGTGTGTATACGTGTGAGACACAGTGAAAGACACAAGGTGCACGAATCTTTATTCAATTTCCACCACCAGGAAGATAGGAAAACACCCGAGTGGCCAGTGACAAGCACTGCCCTTCACATCAAAGGGCAATGCTGTGTGATCAAAACAGTGAAGGGAAGGGTAGGGACTAAATCAAAATAGAGTTGGAGGGGGAAATAATGCACTCCACTCCCTGCGGCGCCCACCTCTCCCTGAACAACTCTAGGGTGTTGGTGGACACCACGTGCTCCTTCTCCAAGGACACCCGGGCCCTAACGTAACCGCGGAAGAGGGGCAGGCAGTCAGCCATAATGACCCCCTCCACGGCCCGCTGCCTTGACCTGTTTATGGCCACTTTGGCCAGGCCCAGGAGCAGACCCAAGATGAGGTCTTCAGATCTGCCCTCCCTCCTCCGTAC
>NC_057731.1:26762716-26769527 GCF_004010195.1 Chiloscyllium plagiosum | reverse complement strand
GGTGTGAAAGGACAGCGTTATTGATGTGAAAGGGCAGTGTTATTGGTGTGTAAGGGCAGTGTTATTGGTGTGTGAGGACAGTGTTACTGGTGTGAAAGAGCAGTGTTATTGGTGTGAAAGGGCAGTGTTATTGGTGTGAAAGGGCAGTGTTATTGGTGTGAAAGGGCAGTGTTACTGGTGTGTAAGGACAGTGTTATTGGTCTGAAAGGAGAGTGTTATTGGTGTGAAAGAACAGCGTTATTAGTATGAAAGGACAATGTTATTGTTGTGGAAGGACAGTGTTACTAGTGCGAAATTACAGCATTATATGTGTGTGAGGACAGTGTTATGGGTGCAAAAGGACAGTGTTATTGGTTTGTGAGGACAGTGTTCTTGGTGTGAAAGGACAGTGTTATTGGTGCAAAATGGGAAGCGTTATTGGTGTGAAAGGACAGTGTTATTGGTGTGCAAGGCAATGTTATTGGTGTGTAAAGACAGCAGTATTGGTGTGAAAGGACAATGTTTTTTTGTGTGAAAGGACCATGTTATTTTTGTGTGAAAGTGCAGTGTTATTGGTACATAAGGGCTGCATTACTGGTGTGCTAGGGCAGCATTATTGATGCCTGGGGGTGGTATTGTTGATAAAGGACAGTATTATTGGCATGAAAAGGGAGAGTTATTGTTATTGCAATGTGTGGACAGCATTATTGTATGTGGGGACAGTGTGATAGATGTGTGAGGATGGTGTTATTGATGTGAAAAGACAGTGTAATTGGTGTGAAAGGTCAGTGTTATTTGTGTGAAAGGTCAGTGTTATTGGTGTGAAAGGGCAGTGATATTAGTGTGAAAGGGCAGTGTTTTGGTGTGAAAGGGCAGTGTTACTGGTGTGAAAGGTCAGTGTTATTGCTGTGAAAGAGTGATATTATTGATGTGAAAGGACATCATTATTGATGTGTGAGAACAGTGTTATTGGTGTGTAAGGGCGGCATTATTGATGGGTAAGAAAAGCATTATTGGTGTTCAGGGGTGGCATTGTTGACAAAGGACAGTGTTATTGGCATGAAAGGACAGAGTTACTGTTATTAGTGTATGAGGACAGCATTATTGGTGTGTGAGGACAATATTATTGGTGTGAAAGGTCAGTGTTATTGATGTGAAGGAGATGTGTTATTGGTGTGCAAGGACAGCATTATTGGTGTGAAAGAGCCCTGTTATTGGTGTGAAAGGGCAGCATTATTGGTGTGAAAGGGCCCTGTTATTGGTGTGAAAGGACAGTGTTATTGGTGTGAAAGGACAGTGTTACTGGTGTGAAAGGGCAGTGTTACTGGTGTGAAAGGACAGTGTTATTGTGTGAGGACAATGTTATTGGTGTGAAAGGTCAGAGTTATTTATGTGTAAGGTCTGTTATTGGTGTGAAAGAGCTGTGTTATTGGTATGCATGGACAGCATTATTGGTGTGAAAGGACAGTGTTATTGGTGTGAAAGGGCAGCATTATTGGTGTGAAAGGGCAGTGTTATTGGTGTGAAAGGGCAGCGTTATCGGTGTGAAAGGGCAGCATTATTGGTGTGAAAGGGCAGTGTTATTGGTGTGAAAGGGCAGTGTTTTTGGGTGAAAAGGCAGCATTATTGGTGTGAAAGGACAGTGTTATTGGTGTGAAAGGACAGTGTTATTGGTGTGAAAGGGTAGTGTTGCTGGTGTGAAAGGGCAGCATTTTTGATGTGAAATGGCAATGTTATTTGTGTGAAAGGGCAGCATTATTGCTGTGAAAGAGCTGTGTTATTAGTGTGCAAGTGCAGCATGATTGGTGTGAATGGGCCATGTTGTTAGTGTGAAAGGGCCATGCTATTGGTGTGCAAGGGCAATGTTCTTGGTATATAAGGACAATAACATTAATGTGAATGGATATTTTCATTGATGTGTTATTGGTGTGAAAGGGCAGTAATATTGGTGTCAAAAGGCAGTATTATTGGTGTATGTGGACAGCATTATTGGTGTGAAAGGGCACTGTTATTACTGTGTGAGGGCAGTGTTATGGGTGTATAAGGACAGTGTTAATAGTGTGATAGGACAGCATTATTGGTGAGTTAGGGCAGTGTTATGGATGTATAAGGACAGTGTTATTGTTGTGAAAGGGCAGTGTTATTGTTGTGAAAGGACCGTGTGTTAATGATGTGAAAGGACAGTGTTATTGTTGTGAAAGGACAGTATTAATGTTGTGAAATGACAGCGTTATTGGTGTGAAACAACAGTGTTATTATATGAAAGGACACTGTTATTGCTGTATAAGTACAGTGTTATTGGTGTGAAAGGACAGTGTTATGGGTGCGAAAGGGTAGCGTTATAGTTGTGTGAGGACAGTGTTATGGGTGTATAAAGACAGTGTTATTGGTGCGAAAGGACAGTGTCATTGTTGTGAAAGGGCAATGTTATTGGTGTGAAAGTGCAGCATTAATGGTGTGAAAGGACAGTTTTTTTTGTGTGAAAAGACTGTTTTATTGGTGTGAAAGTGCCGTGTTATTGGTGTGAAAGGACAGCGTTACTGATGTGTGAGGACCGTGTGATAGGTGTGTGAGGACAGTGTTGTTGGTCTGGGAGGACCATATGATAGGTGTGTGAGGACAGTGTTATTGGTGTGAAAGGATAGTGTTATTGTTGTAAAAGAGCTGCATTACTGGTGTGAAAGGGCAGTGCTATTTGTGTGAAAGAGCTGTATTATTGGTGTGAAACGTCAGCGTTATTGGTGTGAAAGGACCATGTTATTGGTGTGAAACGACAGTGCAATTAGTGTGAAAGGGCAGTGTTATTAGTGTGAAAGGGCAGTGTTATTGGTGTGCAAGGACAGCGTTATTGATGTGAAAGAGCAGCGTTATTGGTGTGAAAGGGCAGTGTTATTGGTGTGAAAGGGCAGTGTTCTTGGTGTGAAAGGGCCGTGTTATTGGTGTGAAAGGGCCGTGTTATTGATGTGAAAGGGCCGTGTTATTGGTGTGAAAGGACAGCGTTATTGATGTGAAAGGACAGCGTTACTGATGTGAAAGGGCCGTGTTATTGATGTGAAAGGGCAGTGTTATTGGTGTGAAAGGACAGCGTTATTGATGTGAAAGGACAGCGTTATTGGTGTGAAAGGGCCGTGTTGTTGATGTGAAAGGGCAGTGTTATTGGTGTGAAAGGACAGCGTTATTGATGTGAAAGGACAGCGTTATTGGTGTGAAAGGGCAGTGTTATTGGTGTGAAAGGGCAGCACTGTTGGTGTGAAAAAGCAGCGTTATTGATGTGAAAGGGCCATGTTATTGGTGTGAAAGGGTAATATTATTGGTGTGAAAGGACAGCGTTATTGATGTGAAAGGGCAGTGTTATTGGTGTGCAAGGACAGCGTTATTGATGTGAAAGGACAGTGTTATTGATGTGAAAGGGCAGTGTTATTGGTGTGAAAGGACAGCGTTATTGATGTGAAAGGACAGCGTTATTGATGTGAAAGGGCAGTGTTATTGATGTGAAAGGGCAGTGTTATTGGTGTGCAAGGACAGCGTTATTGATGTGAAAGGACAGCGTTATTGATGTGAAAGGGCAGTGTTATTGGTGTGCAAGGACAGCGTTATTGATGTGAAAGGACAGCGTTATTGGTGTGAAAGGGCAGTGTTATTGGTGTGAAAGGGCAGCACTGTTGGTGTGAAAAAGCAGCGTTATTGATGTGAAAGGGCCATGTTATTGGTGTGAAAGGGTAATATTATTGGTGTGAAAGGACAGCGTTATTGATGTGAAAGGACAGCGTTATTGATGTGAAAGGACAGTGTTAATGGTGTGAATGGACAGTGTTATTGGTGTGTGAGTGCAGTGTTATTGGTGTGAAAGGGCTGTGTTATCAACGTGAAAGGACAGTGTTATTGATGTGCAAGCGCAGTGTTATTGATGTGAAAGGGCTGTGTTATTGGTGTGCAAGGACAGTGTCACTGATGTGAAAGGAGAGTGTAATTGGTATGAAGGGGTAGTGTTATTGATGTGAAAGGACACTGTTATCGGTGTGAATGGGCAGTGTTATTGTTGTGAAAGGGCTGTGTTTTTGATGTGAAAGGGCTGTGTCACTGTGCAAGTGCAGTGTCACTGATGTGAAAAGACAGTGTTATTGGTGTGAAAGGACGGTGCTATTGGTGTGAAATGACAGTGCTATTGGTGTGAAAGGACAGTGCTACTGGTGTGAAAGGACACTATTATTCTTCTATAAGGACTCTGCTATCAGTGTGAAAAGGCAGCATTATTGGTTTGAAAGGACAGTCTATTGGTGTGAAATGGCAGTGTTATTTGTGTGTGAAGGCCGTGATGTTGACGTTGTCGTTGGAAAAATCACCAGTCTCTGAGTCAGAATTGAGATTCGATGACAGAGTTTATTGTGCAAAGAAACTGGACCACTTGGATGAGAGAAAGAGCTGTCCGGTAGCAAGACTGTCAGCTGCGAGTCTTCTCACACCCTTAGAGCACATGTCACGATATTTTATACATTTCATGGTATAATGGTCCAAATATCGAGTCTTTGTTTGTGCAGCATGGTTTGTTCACAGAAAACATTACAGTCATTGTCAGTTTCAGAGGACTGTTACAGAGGCATTGTCAGTTTCAGCAGCTACGCAGAAGTCCATTGCTGCAGTAATTGGTCGTTATCGTTCTTCCAGAGAAGGAAGATCGTTTTCCATTACTGCAAATCTACGGTATTAACACTTGTATACAAGCAGGTTCAGGTAGTTAACATTGAAGGTGGTGGCCGGTCTCACACCCTTGGGCAGGCAGGAGACGTTACTGATGTGTATTCTCTCCCCCACCCGGCTTAAACTAATTACCTATGTTCTATGTCTCTTGTACAGGTATCCTTTTGGCCTCAGGCAGTATCTGTGTATGCTTCGCTGTATGTTTGCATGTCATGGCTCAGTGGCCATCTTGTGTGCTAAGTGTCCAACTTATAGCTTATGGCCAGCTTGTGTTCGTGTGCCCTGGGTCAGCATGCCTGTGTCAACTCCCACTTCATTCACGCCTTTGTGGTCAAGGAGGCGACTTTGGAGATCTCCCGCAGACCACCAGCTCACATATAGAGGTAGGCCTTTTCTAAGGGCTCCCCATGCTGAAGGGTGTCGAGGAGTGTGAGTTTTGTTGGGGGCTCTTCTATGATGACTCTCAGTCCTGGCACAGCCTGTGTCAGTCGCACCTTACAGCAAAACTTCAAGCACCTGAGGCCCAGGCAGAATACCAGTATGAGTGAAATAAGGGGAACAATCCTGTGTGCCCTGGGATTTGCCTATCAGTCATTCTAGACAGCTATCTGCTCCTGTGGCTCCTTGTCTGAAGTCATCTAGCTGGTCCCAAATGTTTTTGATCGCCTATATAATATTGTAAGAATCATCAATGGGTTATACACTTGTCACCAATGATTGTACACACTCCCCCTTGCTAGGCAAACTAGTCATCCACTGCACAACATGTCTGCTGTGCGTAAAGTCTGAGTTCAGCCAACTCACTATTGATTGCTTCGAGAGTCTTTGATGTATTGTTCCCTAAGATTGTCAATCCACACACAATGTAGTTTCAACTTTTAGCGCTGAGGACCCCTGCTGCCCCCACACCCCCATACCCCACCACTCCAAGACAACGATCCCAAAAACCCATACCCCAATGCTGATCCCAGCGTGTTGTGGATCTGCCAAAGACCACAGAATTCTTGGCTGATGGAGGTGGTCACAATCCTTCTCCAAACATGTCCATTGCTGGGGCATGGTACAGTGAGGGGTCCTATTGTTCCTACTGCGAAAAGATTTGGGAGGTTTGGTGTGCCAGTAACACAAGTCCCCTTAAGTGAACAAATGAATCCCTTCGCTATCCAATAACATACAGTGTTCTGTTCCTGGACCTGTTTGTCTACTCATGTCACCTCTGACTCCCCGTTTATTCCCCCCAGCTGGTAGGTATCAAACGGCTATGTCTACATGGCAGAGCTTATGTGAGTGCCATTGCACTGTCCCCATAAACCTGTCTTCCCGCGGTCACATTCAAGCACGCCTGCTCACTGCAGGTGCAGGTAAGTTGTCCCTGGGTGATTGTGCAGTGCTAGTCAGTACATTGTGTCTGCACGCATGACCTGTTTCTAGGTACCAGGGCATAAACACATCCCCATCCCTGCCCCGTGAAACAGAGTGGGTAATCAGCAATGTTTAAATAGGTCCTTCCCTCCCTCTGTTAGGGTGCCTCATACCATGGGCCGGTGAGCTTGGCCAATTCCACACACCTACCCTGGAGTCCCCTTTTTTTATTTTCCTAGCTGTCCCTTACATGGCGTGCCCGAGGTATTTATTGTGTATAAGTCACGAGGAGTCCGCACAGGAGTGGTTACAAATAGGGATTTGACTGATTGCACCAGTGGGTAACAGACCATTTGGTTCCAATGTAATTTTAGGTGGGTTTTGTAAAAGAGGTTATCGTCAAATTCCTACAGACTTGCAGCTATCGCAACAGTTAGAAACAGTAATATATACTCGAGTATGTACGTGATTAACGTTAACTGAGATTCATGGTCAATGTCCCTTTTTTAAAACAATGGTACCCAGAAGTTGACAACAGTAGGTGATTTCTGTGTCTTGTCAGCAGTTTCATCCGTGTCTCTGGGTGGTTTGCTTGGTTGTGGTCTTAGTGCTCTCCTCTTGGTCACTGTTCAACTCCCCCTCCCACTCTGCCAAGGACATGGAGGTCCTGGGCCTCCTTCACTGCCGCTCCCTCACCACCAGACGCCTGGAGGAAGAGCACCTCATCTTCCGCCTCGGAACACTTCAACCCCAGGGCATCAATGTGGACTTC
>NC_057731.1:26754288-26762015 GCF_004010195.1 Chiloscyllium plagiosum | reverse complement strand
ACTCTGCCTGTATTCCTGATGAAGGGCTTTTGCCCGAAACATCGATTTTCCTGCTCCTTGGATGCTGCCTGAACTGCTGTGCTTTTCCAGCACCACTCTAATCCAGAATCTGGTTTCCAGCACCTGCAGTCAAGGTTTTTACCTGCTGGAAGGTCCTGTATGTGCCTGGGGGATGGTCAATCATATTAATTTGTTCATAGGAGTCCTTATATGGTTTGTGATTGGGTCCAGTGCTTCCCGGTGTTTAACATTTCCACTAGGAAATGTTTGGTGTGGAGGATGACATTCCCTGCCATTACTATGGGTTCGCTGACCCTCACAGCCCAAGCAGCATGGTCTAAGGCTGCTATGCATCTGGGCAGCCCAGTGACTACTGGCCCTTCGCTGGTAGAGTAATACCCTACGGGTCTTCCCCTGCCTCCATGGTCCTCTGTGACCACTGCACAGTAAAATCCTCCCTCATTATTACAATGTATGTGGAAGGTTTTACTGGGATCTGGCAGCTCTAGCCCAGGGGTCGATATTAACCGGGTTTTTAGCTCACTGTAAGCCTCTTCCTGTTCTGGTCCCCAGGTCGCAGGTTCCAAGGCAGGCTTGCCCCCTTTGATTGGTTTTTGAATCGGTTCAGCCAATTTTGCGAACTCTGGTACAAAGCTCTGACTATAGTTAAATAGCCCCAAGACCTCCTGACTGCCGTTACAGTAGCGGGTCGTGGCATTTCCTTGAGTCCCTGAGATATAAGGTATCCCAGCTATAGGGCTTGTGCTTGTCCAATTTATGCTTTTGCGGGCTGACCTTTAACCCTGCAGCTGCCAGCTCATGCAACATGAGGTGTCCAGATTCAGACTCCGAAGCAATCAGGATATTGCCCACGTTGTAGGGCAGTGCTCCCTTCAGGTAAATCTATTTTGTTGAGGATATTGCTCATCACTCGGTGAAAAATCGTGGGGCTGTTGTGGAACCCCTATGGCAGGCGAGTCCATGTGTACTGCCTGTCACTTACTGTGAAGGTGAATTTATTCTGGGATCTAGGGTGTACTGGGATGGTAAAAGGTGAATCCTTTGTCTAATGCTATGAAAAATTTGTGCTCAGATGCCAATCCATTTGGAATTGTGGAGGGGTCTGCTACAATGGGATGCAATTTGGGGGTGACCTTGTTTAGTCCCGTATAGTCAATGGTGAGTCTGTAGTTCCCATCAGGCTTTACTACTGACCATGTTGGGGAATTGGCTGTACTTGTGGTTTCTCTCAGGGTTCCCTGTTTCACTAGTCCTTTAACTATCTCCGCAACTGCTTTCTCTGCTTCAGGCCTGATTGGGTACTGCCAGTGGGGCTTATGCTCCCATCCGGGCACCATTATAAAGGTCTATCTCGACTAAACCTGCGTCTAACCTTATCTCTGCCCATGCCTCGGGGATGGGGGTGCAGATGGCTCCGAATCCCCCCTTTTCAACGTTCCAGTCCCTACTGTAGCTGCTTTAATAGTCTCGAGATGACCTTTGAGTTTCCCAGTCTCGGTCTTTCAACCGTCCTGCTTTGGACAGATCAATCTTCCTCTTGCACAGTCAATCAAGACTTTGTATTCCTTCATGAGATTGTTACCCATTATGATGCCTTCATTATTTTGGCACATACAAAATCTCATAGGGATATATATAGTGGGCGGCACGGTGGCACAGTGGTTAGCACTGCTGCCTCACAGCGCCAGAGACCCGGGTTCACTTCCCGCCTCAGGCGACTGACTGTGTGGAGTTTGCACGTTCTCCCCGTGTCTGCGTGGGTTTCCTCCGGGTGCTCCGGTTTCTTCCCACAGTCCAAAGATGTGCAGGTCAGGTGAATTGGCCATGCTAAATTGCCTGTAGTGTTAGGTAAGGGGTAAATGTAGGGGCATGGGTGGTTGCGCTTCGGCGGGTCGGTGTGGACTTGTTGGGCCGAAGGGCTGTAATGTAATTTAATCTAAAATATGTTATTGATGTCCATGAGGGTAGCCTCACTTAAGTAAGCAGGTGTCTTATCCCGTCATACCCCAGTAAGGTGGATCATTTTATTTGTGTGGGATGAGGGTACGTTGGTGATAGATACAGCCGCTCCTGTGTCTACCAATGTCTCACACTTTCTACCTTCAACTAGGGCACATAAAATCTCCCCTCTCCCTTACCCTTATGAATGGGGGTAGCTGGTTGTCAGCCCTGCGGACTTCGGGAGTCCCGTGGTGTTCTGGATGTTGTTTGGGGGCCCCCCATGCTTTCCCCAGCACGCTGCCTCCGCATGACCTGCTCTATTGCAGTGGCTGCAGTACTTTATGCTGTTCCTTGTCCTATTCCTTGCCTGTGGGGCCCTACAGTCTCTGGCAAAGTGTGCCTATCGGTTACAGTTGTGGCAGGATAGTTTGGTTCTGCCTTCGCCTCCGTTCCGGTAGGCTGTTCTGTCAGGTTTTCTTTTTATTGCGAGAGCTTCTGCCTCCTGCACCCCACTAGCCCACTCTACCAGGTTGTCATAATTTTGGGACATTATCACTCCCATTTTCAGGATGGATTGATGGGCACTAGAGAGCCCGTCTCTAAAAGCCTGAATGAATGCCCGGTCCCCACGAAATAATCGCTCCCCATACTCAGAGGTTCCTTCTCCGTTCAGCTGTTTAGTGGTCGTGATTTTGCTCCATTTTGTGGGAACAATTCCTAATACCCGCTGGATCTCTTCTGTAAAATGGGCAAAGGGGGCCTGCTGGGCATCTAATTCAGCTGTAAGGACAATGGCATGTGTCCACCGATCCCCCTATAGTCTCTGGCTGCTGTGGCTTCGTCCGCCATCTACCTGTCTCCATTTATCCACTGGGCAGGCTGCCCGGACCAGCTGGTGTATATCCCTCCAGTGCAGTTAGTGCGCTACCCATGTACTGTCTAGCTCTTCCCAGAACCTCGTGTTTGCACTTCGGAACTGTAATTTGCCCAGAGAGGCCATGATCTGTTGCCTTTCTCCCAGGGTAAAGGGTTTATAGTTTGCTTTTGGCTGCAACTCTGTCCTCCCCTCCAGTGACTGGCGCTAGCAGTTGGTCCCTGCTGCACAGTTTGGTAGGAGGGGAGAGAGTCAGTCTCCCTTTGCTCCTGTACTTTTTCCAATCTTTGCTCTAGCTCTTTTATCTTATCCTCCAGGTCCTCAATTTATTCTTGGTCTTTTCTCCACCTGCTAGTGGAGGCTCCTACTTGTTCAATTCGGCCTGCTAATTGGTACACTATTATTACCCCTACCTTTTTAGTTTTATTTTGTCTTTCTTTGTCAATCCAATTCCGCTGCTGTACTCCTGTCTGGGATGGGTTCCTACCATCTTTCTTCATCTGTTCTGTCAGCACTAGTCTGTCTGTCCTGTATTTCTCATAAGGGAACCTGCAGTATCCCCTTTAAAAGCCTGATCTGCCATCTCACAGATTGTGCATCCCTGGATACCACTAACAGTAAGGTGTCCTTAACCGTAGAGTTATAGAGATGTACAGCATGGAAACAGACCCTTCGGTCCAACCTATCCATGCTGACCAGATATCCCAACCCAATCTAGTCCCACCTGCCAGCATCCGGCCCATATCCTCCAAACCCTTCCTATTCATATACCCATCAAATGCCTCTTAAATGTTGCATTTGTACCAGCCTCCACCACTTCCTCTGGCAGCTCATTCCAACAGTGGTCTAACCAATGTCCTGTACAGCCGCAACATGACCTCCCAACTCCTGTACTCAATACTCTGACCAATAAAGGAAAGCATACCAAATGCTTTCTTCACTATCCTATCTACCTGCGACTCCACTTTCAAGGAGCTATGAACCTGCACTCCAAGGTCTCTTTGTTCAGCAACACTCCCCATGACCTTACCATTAAGTGTATAAGTCCTGCTAAGTTTTGCTTTCCCAAAATGCAGCACCTCGCATTTATCTGAATTAAACTTCATCTGCCACTTCTCAGCCCATTGGCCCATCTGATACAGATCCTGTTGTAATCTGAGGTAACCTTCTTCTCTGTCCACGACACCTCCAATTTTGGTGTCATCTGCAAACTTACCTCTTATGCTCGCATCCAAACCATTTATGTAAATGACAAAAAGTAGTGGACCCAGCTCTGATCCTTGTGGCACTCCACTGGTCACAGGCCTCCAGTTTGAAAAACAACCCTCCACAATGCGACTTCTCTACCCCCCGGCCACTAATACTGTCCCAGCACTATCAGTATGGCCGTAGCAGCCTCCTAGCAAGGTGTGCTCTCTGCCGGTGGGACATCTCTACCCTCCTCTACCCACCACTGCTAATCGGTACCTACC
The DNA here is from genome assembly GCF_004010195.1 of Chiloscyllium plagiosum. Taxonomy (NCBI): domain Eukaryota; kingdom Metazoa; phylum Chordata; class Chondrichthyes; order Orectolobiformes; family Hemiscylliidae; genus Chiloscyllium; species Chiloscyllium plagiosum. The sequence continues at coordinate 26,757,707 of NC_057731.1, read as the reverse complement.
GGTCGGCTGGGAATGTTGGTTCAATAGGGTGTGAACTCTACCGGGGCTCCTCTACTCTCCTGGCCACCTGAACATTTCCAACACCACCCAATAGTCCTAGAAACCTACGTCTAGCTTAGTGTGCTCTCTTCAGAGGTTGGGGGTGGGGGGGAACATTTCACACTCCCAGCCACCGCCACTATTCAAGCTTTGTCGTTCTACTACGGACTGACAAGGTATCACGGTTAATCTCAGTGTCCACGTTTCCCACCTCAGTAATGTGCTGCTCCACTGGAGGTTGGCTCTTGGCCAAAGTGATCAACTCCTTTTCCTCACCTCTTCAGTTTAAAACACAATAACAGGCAGCACCCAACGTTCGACCAGGCTCTAATTGGACTCTGCGTTGTTTGCCCCTACAGAGTCAAACGTTACCCGACTTTGTTACTTGTGCTTCACAACTGCTAGTGCTCTTGGTACCTCAATTCCCACTTCAAATCCGAACCATCACATGGGGGTAGGGGTGGGGTGCCCCTATTAGCAACCAGTTTAGAGCAGGGTTTTTGAGGCAAGCACTACCTTATCCTCTGGTCATTTCAGCATAAGCAGCTGGTTATCACACCAGTTACTACACTTTCCCACTACACTCCACAGGCATGCACTAATACTCAACCCAGTACTTCGGCAGGCAGTAGACATTACTGATGTGTATTCTCTCCCCACCCACCTTAAAGTAATTACCTATGTTCTGTGTCTATTGCGCTAGTATCCTGTTGGCCTCAGGCAGTATGTGTGCATGCTTCGCTGTATTTTTCCATGTAATGACTCAGCGGCCATCTTATGTGCTCAGTGTCCAACTTATGGCTCATGGCCATCTTGTGATTCCCTGCCCTGTGTCAGCATGCCCCCATGTCAACTCCCACTTCAATGTGAAAGGACAGCATTACTGTTGTGAAAGGACAGCATTATTGGTGAGAAGGGACAGCATTATTGTCGAGAAATGGCATCGTTATTTGTAGGAAAAGACAGTATAATTGGTGTGCAAGGGCATGTTATTGGTGTTGGTGTGTGAGGACAGTGTTATCAGTGTGAGAGCACAGTGTTATTGGTATGAGAGGTCAATGTTATGGGTGTGAAAGGACTGTTATTGGTGTGAAAGGGCAGTGTTATAGGTGTGAGAGGACAGTGTTATTGGTGTGAACGGGCAGCATTATTGGTGTGAAAGAATAGTGTCATCGATATGAAAGGGCAGTGGTATTATGTGTAAGGGCAGTGTTATTGGTGTGATGACAGTGTTATTGGTGTGAAACGACAATGTTATTGGTGTGAAAGGGTAGTGTCATTGGTGTGAAAGGGCAGCGTTATTGGTGTGAAAGGACAGTGTTATTGGTGTGAAAGGGCAGTATTATTGGTGTGAAAGGGCAGTGTTAGTAATGTATAAGAAGAGTATTATTGGTGTGGACGGGCATGGTTTTTGGTGTGAAAGGGCAGTGATATTGATGTGAAAGGACAGTGTTATTGGTGTGAAAGGGCAGTGTTAGTGATGTATGAGAAGAGTGTTATTGGTGTGGACAGGCAGGGTTTTTGGTGTGAAAGGGCACTGTTTATGGTGTATAACATTAGTATTATTGGTGTTCGGGGACAGCATTATTGATGAGTGGCAGTGTTATTGGCATGAATGTTCAGTGCTATTGATTTTAAAGGGCAGTGTTACTGGTGTGAAAGTGCAGTGTTTTGGTGTATAAGGATAGTGTCATTGATGTGAAAGGACGGTGTTATTGGTGTGAAAGGATAATGTTATTGGTGTATAAGGACAATGTTATGGGTGTGAACAGGCAGTGTTATTGATGCGAATGGGCAGTGTTACTGGTGTGAAAGGACAGTGTTATTGGTGTGAAAGGACAGTGTTATTAGTGTGAAAGGACCATGTTATTGGTGTGAAAGGACCGTGTTATTGGTGTGAAAGGACCGTGTAAGGGCAGTATCATTGGTGTGGACAGGCAGGGTTTTTGGTGTGAAAGGGCCATGTTTTTGGTGTACAAGAATAGTATTATTGGGATTCAGGGGCAGAATTATTGATGAGTGGCAGTGTTATTGACGTGAAAGGACAGTGTTATTGGTGTGAAAAGACAGTGTTATTGGTGTGAAAGGGCAGTGTTATTGGTGTGAAAAGACAGTGTTATTGGTGTGAAAGGGCAGTGTTATTGGTGTGAAAGGATAGTGTCATTGACGTGAAAGGACAGTGTTATTGGTGTGAAAAGACAGTGTTATTGGTGTGAAAGGGCAGTGTTATTGGTGTGAAAGGATAGTGTCATTGACGTGAAAGGACAGTGTTATTGATGAGAAAGGGCAGTGTTAATGGTGTGAAAGGGCAGTGTTATTGGTGTGAAAGGATAGTGTCATTGACGTGAAAGGACAATGTTATTGATGAGAAAGGGCAGTGATATTGGTGTGAAAGGATAGTGTCATTGACATGAATGGGCAGTGGTATTGTGCGTAAGGGCAGTGATATTGTGCATGAGGGCAGTGTTATTGTGCATGAGGGCAGTGTTATGGGTGTGAAAGGGTAGTGTCATTGGTGTGATAGGGCAGTGTTAGTGATGTGTAAGAACAGTGTTATTGGTGTGAAAGGGCAATGATATTCTGTGTAAGGGCAATGACATTGGTGCATAAGAACAGTGTTATGGGTGTGAAAAGGCAGAGATATTGGCATGAAAGGTAAGTGTTATTGGTGTGTAAGGGCAGTGTCATAATGTGAAAGGACACTTTTATTGGAGTAAAAGGACAGTGTTTTGGGTGTGAAAGGGCAGTGTTATTGGTATGAAAGGATAGTGTCATTGATGTGAAAGAAGAGTGTTATTCGTGTGAAAGGGCAATGATATTGTGTGTAAGGGCAGTGTTATTAGTGCGCAAGGACAGTGTTACCGGTGTGAAAAGGCAGAGTTATTGATGTGAAAGGGAAGTGTTATTGGTGTGAAAGGAGAGTGTTATTGGTGTGAAAGGACAGTGTCATTGATGTGAAAGGGCAGTGGTGTGGAAGGGCAATGATATTGTGTGTAAGGGCAATGATATTGGTGCATAAGGACAGTGTTATTGGTGTGAAAGGGCAGTGTTATTGGTGTGAAGGGGAAGTGTTATTGGTGTGTAAGGGCAGTGTTATTGAAGTGAAAGGATAGTGTCATTGACGTGAAAGGACAGTGGTACTGGTGTAAAAGGGCAGTGTTACTGGTGTAAAAGGTCTGTGTTAATGGTGTGAACAGGCAGGTATTTTGGCGTGAAAGGACAGTGTTTTTGGTGTATAAGAATAGTATTATTGGTGTTCGGGGCAGAATTATTGATGAATGGCAGTGTTATTGGCATGAAAAGGCAGTGTTTTAGTTGGTAGTTGAGGACAGTGTTATTGGTGTGTGAGGACAGTGTTATTGGTGTGTGAGGACAGTGTT
>NC_057731.1:26751844-26754072 GCF_004010195.1 Chiloscyllium plagiosum | reverse complement strand
AGTGTTATTGGTGTGAAAGGGCAGTGTTGTTGGTGTGAAAGGGCAGTGTTGTTGGTGTGAAAGGACAGTGTTATTGGTGAGAGAGGGCAGTGTTATTGGTTTGAAAGGACAGTGTTATGGGTGTGAAAGGACAGTGTTATTGGTGAGAGAGGGCAGTGTTATTGGTTTGAAAGGACAGTGTTATGGGTGTGGACAGGCAGGATTTTTGGTGTGAAAGGGCCGTGTTTTTGGTTTATAAGAATAGTATTATTGGTGTTCATGGGCAGAATTATTCATGAGTGGCAGTGCTGTTGTTATTGTTGTTGTTGATGTGTGAGGACAGTGTTATTGGTGTGAAAGTGTAGTGCTATGGGTGTGAAAGGACAGTGTTATTGGTGCATGAGAGCAGTGTTATTGGTGTGAGAGAGCAGTGTTATTGGTGTAAAAGGGTAGTGTTATTGGTGTGAAAGGACAGTGTCATTGACGTGAAAGGACACGTTTATAGGTGCGAAAGGACAGTATAATTGGTGTGAAAGGACACTACTATGGGTGTGAAAGTGCAGTGTTATTGGTGTGAAAGGAGAATGTCATTGACGTTTAAAGGACAGTGTTGTTGGTGTGAGAGTGCAGTGTTATTGGTGTGAGAGGGCAGTGTTATGGGTGTGAAGGTGTCAAAGGACAGTGTTATTGGTGTGGTAGGACAGTGTCATCGGTGTGAAAGGACACCTTTATAGGTGTGAAAGGATAGTGTTATGGGTGTGAAAGTGCAGTGTTATTGGTGTGAAAGGAGAGTGTCATTGACGTTAAAGGACAGTGTTGTTGGTGTGAGAGGGCAGTGTTATGGGTGTGAAAGGGCAGTGTTAATGGTGTCAAAGGACAGTGTCATCGGTGTGAAAGGACACCTTTATAGGTGTGAAAGGATAGTGTTATGGGTGTGAAAGTGCAGTGTTATTGGTGTGAAAGGATAGTGTCATTGACGTGAAAGGGCAATGATATTGTCTGTAAGGGCAGTGATATTGTGTGTAAGGGCAATGATATGGGTGTGAAAATGTAGTGAAAAGCAAGTACAGACTGGGAGCAATTGTTCCACAGAAAGGGCACAGCAGACATGTGGAGACTGTTTAAGGAGCAGTTGTTGCGAGTGATGCACAAATTTATTCCCCTGAGACAGGTAAGAAGGGGTAAGATTAAGGAACCTTTGGATGATGAGAACAGAGGAACTTCTCGTCAAAAGGAAGAAGGCAGCTTACGTAAGGTGGAGGAAGCAAGGATCTAGCACAGTTTTAGAGGATTACAGACTTGCTAGAAAGGAGCTCAGAAATGGACTGACAAGAGCCAGGAGGGGGCACAAAAATGGTTTGGCAAGAAGGATTAGGGAGAACCCAAAGGCATTTTACTCGTACGTGAGGATTAAGAGAATGATCAGGGAGAAGGTAGGGCCGGTCAGGGACAGCGGAAGGAACTTGTGCGTGAAGTCTGAGCAGATAGGGGAAGCCCTAAATGAGGTTTTTTTGCTTCGGTTTTCACCAAGGAAAGGGAACTTGTTGTAAATGAAAACTTAGAGGAGCTGGGATACAGTCTTGACCAGATCAAGATTGATGAAGTTGATGTGCTGGAAATTTTGGAAAACATTAAGATTGATAAGTCCCCAGGGCCAGACCAGAATTTTCCAAGGCTGCTCCGGGAAGAAGAAAGGATGTTGCTAAGCCACTGGCGAGGATCTTTGCCTCCTCACCCGCCACGGGAGTCGTACCGGAGGATTGGAAGAAGGCGAATGTTGTTCCTCTTTTCAAGAAGGGTAATAGGGAAATCCCTGGCAATTACAGACCAGTCAGTCTCACGTCTGTGGTCAGCAAAGTTTTGGAAAGAATTCTGAAGGATAGGAATTATGATTATTTGGCAAAGCATAGTGTGATTAAAGGCAGTCAGCATGGCTTTGAGAGAGGCAGGACATGCCTCACAAATCTTATTGAGTTCTTTGAGGAGGTGTCAAGACAAGTCGAAGAAGGTTGATCAGTGGATGTAGTGTATATGGACTTCAGCAAGGCATTTGATAGGGTTCCCCATGGTAGGCTCATTCATAAAGTCAGGAAGTATGGGATACAGCGCGATTTGGCTATCTGGATTCAGAATTGGCTGGCTGACAGAAGAGAGAGAGTGGTTGTAGATGGAAAGTATTCTGCCTGGAGGTCATTGTTGAGTGGTGTCCCGCAGGGCTCTGTTCTTGGGCCTCTGCTCTTTGTCGTTTT
>NC_057731.1:26724439-26751299 GCF_004010195.1 Chiloscyllium plagiosum | reverse complement strand
GCAGAGAGTTGTGAATGCATGGAGTGCGTTGCCAGCAGTGGTGGTGGAAGCAGAGTCATTGGGGACATTTAAGCGATTGCTGGACATGCACATGGAGAGCAGTAAGTTGAGAGGTGCGTAGTTAAGTTATTATATTTTACATTTAAACCTCGGCACAATATTGTGGGCCAAAGGGCCTGTTCTGTGCTGTACTTTTCTATGTTCTATGTTATTGATGTGGAAGGGAAGCGCTATTGGTGTATAAGGGCAGTGTTATTGATGTGAAAGGATTGGGTTCTTTGATGTGGAAGGACAGTGGTACAGATGTGAAAGGGCAGTGTTTTTGCTGTATAAGCATAGTATTATTGGTGTTCGGGGGCAGAATTATTGATGAATGGCAGTGTTATTGGCATGAAAGGACAGTGGTATCGTTATTGGTGTGTGAGGACAGTGTTATCGGTGTGTGAGGACAGTGTTATCAGTATGTGAGGACAGTGTTATTGGTGTGAAAGGACAGTGTTATTGGTGTCAAAGGGCCATGTTATTGGTGTCAAAGGACAATGTTATTGACGTGAAAGGACAATGTCATTGATGTGAAAGGACACATTTATAGGTGTGAAAGGACAGTGTTATTGTTGCGAAAGGACAGTGTTATTGATATGAAAGGACAGTGTCATTGACGTGAAAGAACAGTGTCATGGGTGTGAAAGGGCACTGTTATTGGTGTGAAAGGACAGTGTTATTGGTATGAAAGGACAGTATTATAAGTGTCAAAGGGCAGTGTTATTGGTGTGAAATGACAATGATATTGTCTGTAAGGGCAGTGAAATTGTGTGTAAGGGCAGTGATATTGCTGCATAAGGACAGTGTTATGGGTGTAAAAGGACGGTGTTCTTGGTATGAAAGGGCAGTGTTATTGGTGTGAAAGGACAGTGTTATTGTTGTGAAAGAGCAGTGTTATTGTTGTTAGTGTGAGGACAGTGTTGCTGGAGTGTGAGGACAGAGTTATTGGTGTGAAAAGGCAATGATATTGGTTCATAAGGGCAGTGTTATGGGTGTTAAAGGGCAGTGTTATTGGTGTGAAAGGAAAGTGTTAGATGAGTAAGGGCAGTGTTATTGATGTGGAAAGACAGAGGTACTGATGTAAAAGGGCAGTGTTATTGGTGTGAACGGGCAGGGGTTTTGGTGTGAAAACAAAGTGTTATTGGTGTGTAAGGGCAGTGTCATTGATGTGAAAGGACAGTGGTACGGATGTAAAAGGGCAGTGTTATTGGTGTAAAAGGGCTGTGTTATTGGTGTGAACGGGCAGGGGTTTTGGTGTGAAAGGATAGTGTCATTGACATGAAAAGACAATGCTATTGATGTGAAAGGACACTTTTATTGGTGTGAAAGGACAGTGTTATGGGTCTGAATGGGCAGTGTTATTGGTATGAAAGGATAGTGTCATTGATGTGAAAGGATAGTGTTATTGGTGTGAAAGGGCAATGATATTGTGTGTAAGGGCAGTGTTATTAGTGCACAAGGACAGTGTTACGGGTGTGAAAAGGCAGAGTTATTGGTGTGAAAGGGAAGTGTTATTGGTGTGTAAGGGCAGTGTTATAAGTGTGAAAGAACAATGTTATTGGTGTGAAAGGGTAGTGCAATTAGTGTGAAAGGGCAGTGTTATTGGTGTGAAAGGGTGGCCAGTGACAAACACTGCCCTTCACATCAAGGGACAGTGCTGTGTGATCAAAACAGTGAAGGGGATGGTAGGGACTAAATCAAAATAGAATTGGAGGGAGAAATGATGCACTCCACTCCCTGCGGCGCCCACCTCTCCCTGAACAACTCCAGGGTGTTGGTGGGCACCGCGTGCTCCTTCTCCAAGGACACCCGGGCTCTAACGTAACCGCGGAAGAGGGGCAGGCAGTCGGCCCTAACGACCCCCTCCACGGCCCGCTGCCTGGACCTGTTGATGGCCAGTTTGGCCAGGCCCAGGAGCAGACCCACGAGGAGGTCTTCAGACCTGCCCTCCTTCCTCCGTACCGGGTGCCCAAAGATCAGGAGCGTGGGACTGAAGTGCAGCCAAAAACAGAGGAGAAGGTTTTTCAGGAAATCAAAAAGGGAGTGCAAACGCCCACACCCAATATACACGTGGTCCACGGACTCCACAGCGCCACAGAACAAGCAGTTGGGCTGGGAGTCCGTGAACCACCGCAATCTGCGGTTGCAAGGGACTGCTGCGTGCAGCACCCTCCACCCCAGATTCCCGAGAGAAAGGGGGAGGACTCCCGCGTAGAGAGCCCTCCACTGGGGATCCCCACCGCCCGGTGGCAAATGGGCACGCCAAGGCGTGTCCGGGTGGATGGTGAGATTCTTTCTAGGCAGCAGTGTAATGCCAATTAATGGTGATTATTGCTTGTTAAATGACTCATTAAACAGACCAATTTGCCTCATTAACATTCAGCCTCCCATTTCACCAAACTCACCAAATAAACTTGACATCACGAAATCTGAACAGGAAAACTATAGCAAGCACCTGGCAGATTCAGCTCACTGCTTGCTTCAAAGGACTTCTATTTTGAAAATCAGGCACCAACATCTTACGGCATGTTGTATGGTTACCAGCCACATTCACCCTATATCCATGGACACAGGCATCTAAAAAGCCTCATAGTACATCTCTGACCTATTTACAGCTCACTTGTACACTTTAATGTTGCACCTCATGCTGCACTGGTAAATTTCATTATAATGCTGCAGCAAAGACACTGTGCGTTCAGGGTCTTACACCCAGCTCTAGACTAGGCCAGGTGAAAACTCCAGACTCTTCCCTCTCATGGTTATAGCACTCACTCACTTTGATATTACCTGGATGCTCACAACATCCCTGCTTTGCCTTGGCTTTGTATACTTTGTCCCAGCAACCAGAAATGCCAGACTAATATTACTGTGGTTTTGCCTTGCTGTTTAGAGTAGATACAAAGCCTGGAAACTTGTTATAGTTCAGACCTCAGTCAAGTCAAGAAATATAGCCTTTTCTAGGGAGTCTGGTACAATAGGAAAGATGTTAAATTTGAAAGGGTCCAGAAAAGATTTTACAAGGATGTTGCCAGGGTTGGAGGGTTTGAGCCATAGGGAGAGGCTGAATAAGCTGGGAGTATTTTTGCTGGAGCATTGGAGGCTGAGGGGTGACCTTATATAGAGGTTAATCAAATCATAAGAGGAATGGATAGGGTGAATAGTCAAGGGTATCTTTCCCAGGCAGTGGAGTCCAAAACTAAAGGGCAAGTGTTTAAAGTGAGAGGACTTTAAGGGGCAACTTTTTCACACAGAAGATGGTGTGTATATGGAATGAGCTGCCAAAGGAAGTGGTAGAGACTGGTACAATTACCATATTTAAAAGGCATCTGGATGAGTACTTGAGTAGCAAGGAAATAGAGGAATATGAGCAAAATGCTGGCAAATGGGACTAGATTAATTTAGGATATCTGGTCAGCATGGACAAGTTGGACTGAAAGGTCTGTTTCCATGCTGTGCAATTCTATGACTCTAAGCCATAGCTTTTTTTTAGCTGTAGGGCAACCTCCAAAAGCAGTCCAGTCTCTGCCCTATAATGGACTGTTTTACTCCTTGAATGGGAGAGAGGTAGACATTAAGGAGATGAAATTGGGTGCCACAGCTTTTACCATAAGAGCAGATGGCAAAGTGTTCCAAACACGCAGGGTTAATGGTGTCAGGTGTAGGTGGATTAGAGCAAGTGAGGGAAGATCCTCACCCTGCTCTTTTACACTCTCTCTATGAAGGCCATAATGATAGCCATAACTACCCCTTACATTACTATGCCCTCTGAATCTGTTCAACATTCCTCCTTTCACCTTGAATTTCCCCCATCTCTGTTCTCATGCCCATTACTACAAATGTCTCATTGGCTATAGCACTAGTGTGCTAACAGGAAAAGCATGGCATGGCAATACAAGGCAAGGCAAGGGAATCAGGTTAGCACAAAAGCTTTGAGATACAGACTGGTCTAATCTTTGAGCTAGGTTCCTCTCTGTTGGTGCAAGGTGCCCTTGCTATAGCTTTCTCAATGACACCTGCCAGTACACCATGCATTCCAAGTCTGTGTCTAATGAGCATCTTTCCAGCATATCAGAGAGGTGCCATGAAGGTCATGTTGCGTTGGCAGATGCCAGATGCCAACATCCATAGATACAGGGTGCATATGGCTGGTGCCTGTGCATCATACCCTGAGGCGATGCTGCTCAGTGTTCAGCATGGAGGTTAATTAGCGTGAGCAGAGATCTCAAACTGCTACCAACTCTGATTTCCTTGTTTATTTTTCATGATGTCAAGATTGTTTGCAAGTTTGGTAAATTTCGTAAGAGGCTGAATATTTATGGCATTAACATTCCTCTTTCTAACATAAAAGGAAATACGTGTGTGTCTCCCAAGTGCCTGAGTCATTAACCACCTATCAGATTGTGTAAACATTTAGTACCTTATACATGTAGTTTATACGATTTTATTTATGTATTTAATGGAATAACACAATTTTTCCATTGTTGTGTTATTCCATTAAATAATACAACATTATTTGGAAAGTTGAACAGTTGATGCAAGTGCAATATTCTTCTGTGATTATGTGCTAACTTTAAATTGAACTGTATTGTATTCCAACAGTATCACTTATCAGGATAGTCCAGGAAATATCTTACTTACTAGTACATTGCTTCAGGTGCATTTAGCTACTCTGGGACTTACAACCATGATTTCCTGCTGCTGCTCCGTGATGCTGATTGATCCTTACAACAAAAAGGAACCATTCTTTTCTATAGCTGTGATAATAAATTGAATAGTTTTCACATTTTAATTGGCTCTACCCTTTGTCTTTCTTAACTGTAGGGCAACTTTTAAGTCACCCTTTTACATCTCTTAGCAGTAAGTAATTTTCCCTGACCCTATAGATTTATCTCACTTTATTGTATAAGGTCAACAAAATGTATTACAGGTGCATTTAACATCTAAAAGTATGGAATATTACCACACAGGTCAATTTTGATAAATTCTATATTAGTCAATAAATGTAAGATTCTGGGATACATATACCTGTTCAAAGTAATATTATAAGATACATTTTATACCAAGTGTTCTTTCGGGAGTCTGCTTTGTTTTTATTTTACTTGATTTAATAATGAGCCAATTAAAATAATTATCTTATGAATTTCATGTCAATGATTGTCCAGTTGCTTGCTGCAGGTTCCAGCAATCTATACTTTGTAAATTTGAAGCACTAATTCAATGTACAAAAATGAAGGTGCTAGTATGGAGTTATTTAATGTACCTGTAAACAAAATGTTTTAGTGTCCAGGGTGGGGAATGAAAATGACTACATGTGAAAATTCCTCAATTTTTAAACAATGTAAAGTTTACATATGGTCGACCAAAGACAGCTGTAAACAAGGCCCTGTTTACAGAAACTAACTGCTTTCTATTTTTTTGCAGCACAACCTTTAATCAATTAAATACAGCAGTTGTTGAAATGATACCAAAAACATGCAAGATGTAACATGCGACAAGTAAACTAACTCATCCATATCTCTTCATTGCAGTATCTAAATCAAACATAAGTAATGCACTTTGGAGAAAATCACATATATGCGTTTAGATTTTGTTGTCAATTTGTTCAGTTCACAAGAGCGTTGTGAATAAGGTAGCCTTAATTCTTTCATCCAGAATTGATGCATTTACACTAATGTGAAATATTTTTTGAAGGACGAACCTCCTGCTATTAGTCTAAAATTTACTTTTTAGCTGCTTGATACCGATTGTCTTGTCTTACTCTTGCAATTTAATTGAAAGTACTTTTTTAGATTTACAGTTTCCATTAATTATCATTCACACTATCCTGTGCAATTTGCAATTTTTATTATTCTTTTAACCATTTTGAATTATTGTTTACTTAAATGATGTAAAGTCTGGCATAAGGATAGAAATTGCCAGATCAGTCATGACTTTTTTTTATGGACTGTAGAACGATGATTTGTTCTTTTTTCTCTGTGTCAGTTTAGATTTAGAACACTTGAAAAGAAGCTTTCTTTCATGAATGGTAAACAGGGTGGTTTGGGACTGACTTTAAGCACTCACATGATTCTCAAGCGGGCAATCTCTTAACTGGTCTTGAGAAGAGCTTGCCATCAAATCAAAAATAGTGGGGTGCTCATCAGATTGGAGCATAAATCAGATCTTTCAGCTTTAGAGGAACAGCAGGCTATGATCAAAGGTAAATTTTGAAAAATGGGTGCTTCAGGATGAGTCCTTGTAAAAGGTGAGTTTGGGCTACTTCTGCGCCCAAAAGGACATCTCTTCCCCTAAGTCTGTCATCCAAAGATCACATCCAGGCATCTAAACTGACCTTAAACTGATGGTTTCAAGAATCTCAGATTGGAAAATCCCAGTAGGTTTTCTGCAAGTGACTTCAAATGGTTCATATACCTGCAGGATGCAGACATATGGTCCTACCGCACAACTCACTCACACCTGTTGTACCTCTGTGAAAATGTCTAGAGTCAGCATGCCTACAGGCACACCATATGATAGGGCTAATTTTAGCTCCCGTCCTCCTCTGTTTCTGGCCCTGGTGAGGGTCAAAAATCTTTTTGAAAATTGGGAAAGGCAGTGGCATTATGATAATGTCACCAACAACTCAAAGGCCCAGACATTGGAGGTAGATACTCTCACAACATTTAAGAAGCATCTAGATTAACACTAAAATGCCAGAGAATAATAGACTTTGGACCAAGTGCAGGTAATTGAGATTACTGAAGTTTGGAGCTTGTTGGTCAGCATAGAAATGGTGGGCTGAAGGGTCTGTTTCTATGCTTTATAACTCTATGACGATATGACTATTGTTCTTGGTGCATGAGTTCAAATACCAATTGTGGAATTAAAATTAAACTAATAATTCTGGAACCTAAAATTAGTCTCAGCAACAGTGACCATGAAACTATCACTGACTGCTGTAAGAACCATTGTGAACTTTACTAATTTCACATTAGGATAGGAAATCTCCCATCTTTATATAGTCTAACTGACATATGACTCCAGATCCATAGTAATGTGATTGAATCTTCATTATTCTCTGAAATGGACTAGAAAGCCACTCAATTCAAGGACAACTAGAAATAGGCAGCAAATAGCAGCCTTCTCCCGATAGCCAAATCCCATGAGAAAGAAAATTGAAACAAATAAACAGAATGTCATCTAAGATGATATGGTGCATAGTTCTGTACATACATTTGTCTCAATTTCAGAGACAAAATTAGTTATGGAGCTCAAGTGTAAGTAAAATCCAAATAGCAGAGTTATTACTTGCAGAAGGGACATTTGTTAATGCACCCATATGCAAACATCTGCCCAAAGACTTTACTAATATTTAAGCAAATGTGTATTTCTGGCTCTACTGCTGAACTAAAGAACTAGGATCAAAGAGAAGACTTATTTTAAAATTGAAATTATTAATGTTGTTTGTCATACTTGGGACTCAATTAACTCACTTTTTGATTCACAAATTCTCAGTATGTTTACCAGATCCTTTGGTCTCTTTAAAAGATGCAAAGATCAGAAATAACCAGCACTCTGCCCAAATGGAAAAAGTATAAAATGTACAGGAACAGCTCGAATGCATTGTAATTTCAGCCATTCCCAACAGCCACATACCCAACAGTTCACTATTGGACTGAATCCAAACATAATTCTGACAACTTTAGTAACTGAGTTCCACTGTGAGTTATGATTTGGTACAGTCATTTGCCTGCACATCTGGTATCATTTCAGGTATGGGGGTAAGAAGCAGAATTTAATTGGGGTGACTGGTTACTTTCCAGTATCTATCCCAACAACAGATGTCTTTCTCTACAGTACCAACATCATATGTCCTACAACTAACTTAAGGACATTTAAAAGGCAACTAATTGCAAGCTGCGACCTGAATTTTTTTTGTTCAAGTCATAAGTCTCAATATTGAAGCTGATTTTCACACCTCAGCTCTATGCCCATGGGGACATGAGGTGCAACCTTACTGAAGGTGGTTAGTTAAGAACCTGCCCCTGGGATTGCCATCCAAATAGAGATTTGGGCAGATGGGTTGAGGAGGATTTACGATGTGGGGCAAGGCAACGGAGTTCATGATGGGTGCAGTGGCAGTACAGTTATTGTGACCTCGGGCAGAAGAGACCAATTTGTGTCACAGGGATTGGGAATGAAAAGGCCGGAAGGCATTTTTTTAACCTCATCACTCTAAGTGGTAGTTTCCATGAAAGACTTCTCAATGGTTACTCATTTTCCATTTTCAGCAAGTAAAGGTTAGATCAGGTACAAATGTCGAGAAGTTAGGATGTTTAACTGTTTTTTTGCGAGACTGCCAACTCCATGAAAGATCCCTATTGATTGACCCCATAAATAACTTAATCAGCATTTTCCTACTGCCAGGCTTTAATGGAGGAAGAAGTCCAAAGAGCCAGTCTGATGCATCTTCCTCAGCCACTTTCCTGGTTCCTGTTCTTTCAAACCCACTACCAAAGTGTTGAAGAAACTCGCTCCAATGTGTCTATGCCAATAAAGAAATACTTACAATTAGTTTTCAGACATTGATCAGGATTTGACCAGTTTTGTTTGATTTTAGGATGTCACAATGTACAGTTGAGCAAAAAATAAATTGTTACTGGCAGTTCTAGGATTTAATAATTCACACAAGATAAAACAGGCTTAGGGAAGTCAGTTTGCACATGATGTAGCATTTCAAGCATCACTAATAAGGTTGTTCCTGCTTCTAAAATAACTATCAGTGATGTAGGAGAACTATTGTGCGAGCATTTTCTGTAATTACTTTCTGAAAGTGAATTATGCAAGAGTAAAATATAGACTGTCTTTCCAACTTTCCATTAAAAACATATATGAAATGCTAACAGAAATCTGATAAGGAATAACCCAGACCAATGAACATTGTTTGCTCCACTTGGCGCCATGGACCCCCACAGTTTGCATGTAATAAAAGATAATTACCTACTGTCTGAACCCTTTGGCTGCAAATATTGTTTCCTTTGCCAGTTCTGCTAGTGGCCCATATAAATCAGTTAATGAGCAGGTGTGTTGGTTGGAATCTCTGAATTGCCATAACAGCCTTAATTTTTCATATAACATAGTTGAGGTTGCTAAAACACATGTAGAAATTGGAGGTTTTGATGTGCAACTGGTTCTAGACTAACTGCAAAGTCTCTTTTTATTTGATACTCTCAGATAAATTATTGGTCTGACATCACAGGTTAATTTTGGTTCAGTAGGTTATATTACTAATAAGACAACGTAGATTACCAACAGTATAGAAACAGGCCAGTTGGCCCAACAAATCTACACCAACCCTCCGAAGAGTAACCCACCCAGACCCATTCCCCTACCCTATATTTACCCCTGACTAATGCACCTAACACTATGGGCAATTTAGCATGACCAATTCACCTAAACTGCACATCTTTGAACCGTGGGAGGAAACCGGAACACCAAGAGGAAACCCACGCAGACACAGGGAGAATGTACAAACTCCACACAGACACTCGCCCGAGTCAGGAATTGAACCTAGGTCTTTCGTGCTGTGAGGCAGTAGTGCTAACCACTGAGCCACAATAAAGGAGAAATTCATCAAGAGAATGCTGGTAGGGTCTCAAGCTAAAAGCTAGCAAGAACAATGTGGAAAAATGTAATCTGCACTTTATTATTTATTATAAAGTGACACCCTTACTGCCCAACTACTACAAATGGAACTATCTAGCATTCCTAAAGGGGACAAAATGTGAATGAAGCTGTCACATAATGCCACATCCCATTAAGGAGGTTGACGGGGGTGGGGGGAGGCACTAAATTGAATGAATAAAAAATGCACGATATACTAAGAAAGTTGCCAGCTATACTTGCAATGCTACTAAATATACAGAAAATTCCAAAAAGTAAAGTCATGCTTTCTGCAAAGTTACAGGGTAGTTCTCCACTTGGCAGACAAATATCTAAATAAATGCAAAGCATTGTATGTGTAACAAGCCTTATGGTAACCCTAACTTTATTCTGACTGATTCAGGCCAAACAGCTCACATTCAGACACCAAAAGGTGGTTACTGATAGTGGTTCCACTAACATTAAGATCACTCCATATAGGAACAGTAGTTGCACCATCTTATTGATTTGGAAACACACCTATAAATAGAAATCAGTGTTTATCTTCTTCATTGCAGAGCATTTTCACTGTACTTCAGACTGACAGCAAATAACAAATGGGTTGTTTAAAGATATCTTTTAATCAACTTACTCGCATGTATTATGACACACCTTTTCAGCAGGTTTGACTTTGATCCATGTCTTCAAGTCCAAAGGTAGGGACACTGCACTGCGTCACAAGATCCAAAGAAAGCAACTTGTGGTGCAGTGATAGTGTCCCTACCTTTGAGCCTGTTCTTGTGGTAGATGTTTCCTAATCAACCTCTTTGGGATTTTATGACACACCTGTGAAGCAGGTGGGATTGAACCCAGACCTCCTGGTCCAGAAGTAAGGACACTGCTAGGTGCCACAAGAGGCTTTGTTCTTAGGATATGTCATAACAGGCCAATTACAAGTAATTTACAGCTACCAAAGAACTTCCAAGTTCAACAAAGCGCTGCAGTTATTCCTATCCTTCGATCAAATTTGCCTCCTAGTTCACTGAAGGCAGTAGCCCAACAGTATATGTTAAAACATACAATTGAAGCTGATAACAAAGATCCTGAAGGTTTACCAAAGTGTTGTTGCAGCTATTTTAATTGTTAATTTCACTACAATATCGGAAGTTGCAAATACAGAATCAAGAGTAATGAACTTTATTAATGGGTGTCAATTTAGTTCTTTTTCAAATAACAGAAGAAAACAATTCTCCATGATCTAGCTGTAACAGAAAATACATCTACATATGTTTAATATTAATTTGTATGCTTTTAAGAAAAGAAGATAATCTTCTGTCCTCTACATTTTGGTTAATTCATAAAGGTGCGTCCAAACATTGGAATATGGCCAGCAATTTCCTCACAATAGCTCAACTCTTCTAGTTTCCGAATAGTTAAAAATTGGACATAAATCTCAAGATGCATGTTTCAATCCATCAGAAGTCCTGAAACAGGAAGTTCAAACTTCTGATGGGCAATTCCACTTCCCCCCAAAAACCCTTCAAAAAGCCCTGAGTTTGAGTCAAAAACCTTTGAGTATTCCAATTTAGTGACCTGAATAGTTATTGAAGAAATGTTAGAAAGAAAAGTCCTAGTTTAGCACATGTGTAACTTTGCAACTGACATCCCAGTCACCTCACACCCACATCACACTCCAATTCCCATATCCACCCTGGACTTGACACAATCTTAAAACCCTACTCAGTTGCCGCACTACCCTGTTAACTGCTTATCTCACCCACTCTACCCACTTGTCCATAAACCCAAACCATCTATTCACTTACCCCAACTACCCTGCAAATTTACATAATTATACAGCTACTCATTCACTCATTCATTAACACATTGAGAAGCTTTGGTATGTTTAACTCACTTTATCAGCAGTGCTGTTAAAAAAAAGCTTCTGCACAGATACCCTTCATAGATGTTTCCAAGTTTTGCTGTGTTCTCTGAGTCTTGAAGAATCTTCCATCAGAGAAGTGGGCAGAAGAATTGGAAAAAATGTAAGGCAGTAGCTTTTTTGCCTGGTCAATGTAAGAAAGAAGGAGCAGAATCTTGTAGGAATCTGAGCAATATGGGTTAAGGTGAGAAAGGTGAGAATCATCTCAGAATCATGTGAGAAGTCCAGCAAAGCTGATCTCAACATCAGAAGCAACTCATTGCATCTTTAACCGAAGTTCCAAGCATTGAGGATAGTTTCTCACTAAAGAGTGGTGAGTTGCCAATTAAGAGGAATTGTTGTTTGATAATGACTTTATTAACTGTGCATCACTTTCTCAGTAACATGCAGCTTCCTATACTACCACCCACCTTGAGCATACAAGATGCTGAGAACCCTCGACATGGAAGTCAGACTGAGTATGTGACAACATCATCTTGATGCAAAGAGTGACCATGTTAGTTGCAACACAACAGAATCTCAGGCCATGACCTATGGGCATTAGCCACACACAATCCTATTCACAGACAGTAGCATTCAGTAATTAATGATCCTCCTGCACCTTCCTAATCTACTTACAGGATGCTGAACATATGGAATGAGCTGCCAAAGGAAGTGGTGGAGGCTGATACAATTACAGCATTTAAAAGGCATCTGGATGGGTATATGAATAGAAAGGCTTTAGAGGGATATGGGCCAAGTGCTGGCAAATGGACAAGTAAGATCAAAGAGTCTGTTTCCATGCTGTATATCTCTATGACTCTGTGACACTATGCTGAGACCTGCATTTCTGGTGCTTCAGCAACTTGCAATGAACAGCTGCTACAAGGACATTGTTTGCATGGACATGCACTCAACTCATGGACTGGATCAGGCAACATATCAGGGTTGATCGCTTTCTTTTTTTAGATGTCACCCATTTCGCATCTACTGCGTGTTTGCAGCATATGTGCCTTGCCTTGTCTGTTATCATTTTGGTATCTGAGCCAGAGACTATCAAAACTGCCGTGTTGAGGTGCGCTTTTGCATAGACACACAGACAGGCTGTTTGTCAGTAGGGATCTGTCCAGAGTGGGAGATGAGGGATGTTTCGCTGTACAGCACAATGAGGCATCAATCTAAAACCTACAGCATGAGCTAGATGCTTGCACAGTAAACACACTATATTTATTCAATGAAATGGCCATGTGGTGAAATAGATGGGGTCTAGTTCTCAGACAAATCAAAAGGGGCTGCTGTTAGACAGGGAGTCCAGGTACCATCAGTAATGGGCAGTATCTGCACACAGCCCAATGGACTGACCATGGCTTGTTGTCCATTTGGGCCAGTCAAACTCAACAGCTATGTTTGTCTGTTTGTGATTGAGTTTATATGTATTTGAAACTTACAATTTGTAGATTTTACTTAATTTAGCTCAACAGTTTACCTTAACTAGAATCTAATGATCAATAATAAATAATGATTTCTTATTAAGTACAGAATCCCGGTTTGTGTTTTCTATCAGCCTGGTCTGAAAATCAGATAGTCTGGGGATTTTGCAATTTCTTTTAAAAATCTTAACTTTTGTGATGACTCTGTGAATAGTTGGGCTGAATCTTCAGTGTGCTACCCCAATGAGTTGTGACTGTGCATCAATTCAATTTCTGGTCAAAAACAATTTGCATTATGCCAGTCGACCTTGCAAATTAAAGATTGGAATCTCAGTGATGCAGAAGTCACAGAATAACTTAAAAGGAGGTGAATGTTGGCCAAAAATGGCCCATACCTTGTGGAACTTCCAAGGGTGTTCTGGAAGGCTGTGGGAAAATTGCTTCATCACTTATTTGAATGCAGCAAGTTTCATGCTTGATGTGGGTTCAGGATAAAAAAGGGTCAGAGTGCAGCAGGTATTCCGTTCTGATGTAATACGTTGGTCACTCAGCCCGAGCAGCATCTTCACCAGGTTACTGCACGTGCTGAAGCTGAATAGATGACAGATTCATTATTGGGATGCAACATGTCTCACTACACTGGGGGAATGTGTGCAGCCCTCATCAGCAAGATGCACTACCACTGTTTGTCTTCAGAGCTAAGAATCTGTTTGTTCTGTGTCATCGAGTCATAGAGATGTACAGCACGGAAAAAGACCCTTCGGTCCAACTTGTCCATGCCGGCCAGATATCTTAAATTCGACTAAACCCATTTGCCAGCACTTGGCCCATTTCCTATTCATACACCCATCCAGATGCCTTTTAAATGTTGTAATTGTACCAGCCTCCACCACTTCCTCTGGCAGCTCATTCCATACACGCACCACCCTCTGCGTCAAAAAGTTCCCCTTTAGGTCTGTTGGCAATCTTTCTTTCTAACCTTAAACCTATGCCCTCTAGTTCTGAACTCCCCCACCCCAAAGAAAGACCTTGCCTATTTACCCTATCCATGCCTCTCTAAACTTCTACAAGGTCACCCCTCAAACTCTGACTCTACAGGGAAAATAGGCCCAGCCTAAACAGCCTCTCCCTGTTGCTGAAACTGTCCAACCCTGGCAACATTCTTGTAAATCTTTTCTGAACCTTTTCAGGTTTCACAATACCCTTGTGTTATCAATATAGATCATTTCCACCAAAAGTCATGCACCCAGCCACTGGTGGGATGTTGGTTGCTATGACTACCTAAGACAGTGAAGGCAGATGCAGGAGCACCAGGGCTAACAGCAGAAGAAGATCACTGCAGAGGGCAAGAAGCACTCATCTCAGAGAGAGACTGTAGTTTCAGGACCTTCAAGATGGGTGAGGTCAGCAGGAGGGCACATGTTTTCTGGCCCTGACTCCATTTCCTGGAGATCAGCAAGGTGCAGTGCTGATGCAGTCTTCAGATGCTCCAGATTCTGGAGCAAGACCTATCTCAGTGGCCGTGAAGGTTACTGCAATGCTGACCTTCTTTGCGACTGGTTCCTTCCAGGGAGCAAGAGGTAACCTGATGTGAAATCTCTCAGTCATGTACCTACAATTATTTGTGCAAAGTCACGTTGTTTCATTTCATCTCCCAATGATGATATCAATACTGCAGCCCAGGCTGGAGCTTTTAGAAACATAGCTGAGTTCCCTAGGTGCAGGGTGCCAACAACAGCACATATCTGTCACTGAGAGTGGCATATCACAAGAATGCAGAATTTGTCAACAGGAATGGATTCCATTCAATTAATGTACAGTCTGTGATCACTGTCACCACTTCCTGCACACTATCCTGGCAGCTGCCATGACTGGCATATCGTGGGGCACTCTCATGTATCTGGTGCATGTGATGGTCCAGGTGCCTTATAAGGCTGGTTACTGGGTTACAAGGGCTACCCATTAGCCATGCATAATAATATTATTAGGCAATTCCCTAATTGTTGTCAATGTTTCCAACAGGGCTATGGTGGAGCAGATAATGTAGATACTGAAGATATGGTTCAACTCATTGGGATGTTTGGGGAGGGGGGCCTTCCAGTAGAGGCTGGACAGAGTGCGCTCCATCATCATGGCGTGCTGTGCTCTGCACGACTGGAACAGGCAACAAGGTGGTATGATAGATGTTCAGGAACTCAGGGAGTGGGAGCAGTCTTCCAAGGATGAGGACAAGGGTTTTGGGTGGAGGAAGATCTCCTTGTGCATTATAGATCTCAGCTGCATCAGAGAGCATCTGATTGACACCCTTTTCAGTAGATGAGGGCTAGGCACAGCAGACCATAGTGAAACGTGAAATAGTCATTGCCCATTATGCCTACATTTTGTTTACATGGTGGGGGCAGTGTAGCATCTATTCATTTTATTTGTGTTCTTTTGCTGACTAAATACAAGGTTACATTTGTACTTGTCCAATTGCTTGCCTGTAAGTGATGTTCTCTATTGGACAATGACTAGATTCAGGTCAACAGTGGGCACTGGGGACAAAGTAGTATGACTCAGAGAGGGTACTCAGCCACAATATAGCTGAGGACAGGTAAACTATGTGGCCTGGTGGTTAAACAGTTACTAGAATGAGAGAATGAGATTGTATGTGCAAGGGCATATCAGCCATGCAAGCTATGTGCAATGAGCAGGCTGGCTTTGTGGTTATAATATCATTATATTGTTGGTGAAAGGTAACACTGGATTGTCAACGCTTACCTGTGTGCGCAGCGGTCTTTCAAAGATGGCAACATAGAGTCATTAGACATTTTCAGGCTCCATCCCATTCCTAGGCCATTTTCTTGGTAGCCCTAGCTGCCAAAAAGTGGTGGTTAGCCAATTAAAAGTGATTGAAGACCTATTGTCAGGGCTGACTCAAATTTCCTGTTGACCTCCAGGGTCCCCAAGGTTTTGGGGACCAGGTCAGCTGGAGATAGATTCTCAGTGGCAAATCTCTCACCTGTGTGACAGTGATGTGACTACAGGCTGACCTGTGAAGATGGTAGCCCGGGTGCTGAGGATATTTGAAATTTAAAAGTTTGAAAAATATAGGAGGCATAGTTTGTAAGTTTACAGATGACGCCAAAATTGATGGTATAGTGTACAGAGAAGAAAGTTATCTAAGATTACAAAGAGATCTTAATCAATTGGGTCAATGGACTGAGGAGTGGCAGATGGAGTTTAATTTGGATAAATATGTTTTATTGCATTTTGATAAAATAATCAAGGATGGGGTTTATACAATTAACGCTAGGGCCCTGCGTAGTGTTGTAGAACAGAGAGACCTTGGGGTTCAGGGACATAATTCATTGAAATTTGCATCTCAGGAAAACAGTGGTTAAGAAGACATTTAGCACACTTGCCTTCATTGTTCAGACCTTGAGTATAGGAGTTGTGACATCATGTTAAGATTGCACAAGACATTGGTGTATGCAGTTTTGTCACTGTGCTATCGAAAGGATATTATTAAATTGGAGAAGTTTCCGAAAAGATTTACCGGGATGTTGCTGGGAATTGAGAATTTGAGTTCTAAAAATAGGCTGGATGGGCTTGAGACTTTTTTCACTGGAGCGCAGGGGGTTGAGGGGTGACCTTACTGAGGTTTATAAGGTGACTAGCAAAGATCTTTTCCCTCGAGTGGGGGAAGTTCAAAACTATGGGACACATTTTTAAGGTGAGAGGAGAAAGCTTTAAAAAGGAAACGAGAGGCAACAGTTTTACCCAGAGAGTGGTTTGTGTGTGCAGCCAGAGGAAGAAGTGGATGTGGAATGTTTAAGAGACATTTGAATAAGTACATGAATAGGAAAAGTTTGAAGGGCTACGGGCCAAATGCAGGCAGGTAGGACTAGTTTAGTTTGGGAACATGGTTGGCGTGGACTAGCAGGACCAAAGGTTTCCAAACTGTATGAATCTATGACTCTACAACCTGAAGAGTGGCACCTCACAAATGGAACCAGCCTCTCTCTTTTTTTTACCTCAACCGCAGGTTGGAGCTTCCTCAAGCTGGAAGGCATTCTACTGGCTATTGAGCTTTGATAGCCCACCCTTGGGGCTGATTTGTCAGTGAGCCACTCTCTGGTCAATAATTGGCCAACTCACTGCTGGTTGACTGTTTCTCATGGAGTACCATTTGACCCTGATATCAGGTCTGAACACAAAAGGGTAATATTCTGTACCAAGTTTCCCACAGTTAGTTACAGCTTGACATTTCATGACATGCAGATGAATTAGACAGCTATAACCAATCAGGACTACTGTCTTCTGATTATCCTTTCAAGCAGTGCCATTGAAAGCATAATGTGATTGTAGTGCTTCAAAAAAGCCTCCACCATTACAGTTGATCAGACATTCATGTAATCTCTGATGCCATCAAGTTCTCTTCTTTCTACAGATGTATTTAACAGTGGGTGGACACAGAAGTACCTTCCCTACAGTCTGACCTGGTTGTTCATTTTCCTTTGGTCCATCACTTGTACAAATAGTAGAAAGAAAACCTATTGATACCATTGATGTTGCAAGAGACAAGAAAGCTAGAATTATTGGCAGAAAAGATTTATGACAGCACGAACAGGAAAAAACAAGCCACACAAATAGCTTTGAAAAGACTGAATCAATTTCTATCACAGTGCCTTTTATCTGATTATTCATGACCATAAATATAATTTTTCATCCTAGACGCCTGAACATCGAGGTGATAGATATTTGGTGCTTCAAACAAATGCTTTGCTGAAATTTTCATTTGTTTCAGGCAGTTAATTCTTGTCCTGATTTCTTCCTCTCTCCATCAGATAATGGTGTTTTTCACAAAAAGTGGCCAGAGATCAGCTATTTGAGATCTCCAATTTTCCGAATGGGTTTACCTCATCTAAATGCTGAGTAAAACCAATCAGGAAATGTAAACTAATATTAACAGTCAGCTTGTCCATAAGCTATAATGACTGTAAAAGCAAGTAGGACATACTTATTGTTAAATATAATAATAAATTCATATCATACATGAATTTATCAGTGTGATAAAATTACCCTGATTCATCTGCTTTTTTCAGGACTATTATTGTCTCACTTACTCTGACTTTCTCAGGTATGGTCCACATCTCCATTCCCTCAAGTTAAAGGGAAACAGACTTGAAAGGTTACGGCAGGCACCAGTTTAGTTATCCAACACCAGGTCTGACTGGACCACTTAAAACAATATCAGTTCCTACTCTCATCTCCTCAAACTGCTCATTGTACCAAGATTGCCTTTGAATGCAGCGATAACCCAGGACTTATATTCTGTCCTGTAAAGAGACTTTTTAAACTCCTCTTCTTAGTCCCTTCCACTCTCATCTACAGCAATACGTATGGGGAGCTCATGACTCTTTGTGTCACTAAGATTCAGACAATCTGATCAATTGGTTTTTCTGTGTTCAACCTTTTAATAGGCCACCTTCTGAGTACATCTTGGTCAATAAGTCTAACCTCCTCTCCCTCGATTTTATTCCCACTAAACTGTTGATCACCTAACTACCCTCCTTCTCAAATATTAGATGATTCTCTTCAGATGTTGCCTGCCTTGATTTTAAAGCTGTTGTCATTTCCTCTCTGAAAACACCAACCCATGGCACCACCACCCTTGCCTTCTATCATCTTGTGTCCAAACTCCATTTCTTCTGCAAAACCATTGAACAAGTTCTCACCTTTCAAATCCATTCCCTTTTTTCCTGTGGAATTCAATGAATGGAATTTTCCCAATTACAGTCAAAGAGTTTGACTGAGTGAGATTCATGGTACACAATCCGCCATGGCTCGGAGCAACTCTACTCACAATCTTCTGCTTTCTACCTCATTGTTTATACAACCTAGCTCTTGGGGACTAACATAGCCAGAGAGCTGGAAGTACCCATCACTCTTGGAGCCTTCTGGCTTTCATGTTTCTGTTGCCACATTTAAGGTCCAACTGCACATCATTGCAACAAGCCAAGATCTGGCCCTCACTCTCTGGCACTTGACCATTATCACCAACACATGGGACAGAGGAAAGGTAAACTCATTCAATGTTTCATGAACTGGGATCTGAAGGTATTGGTGAATGGTGTGGTAAAGAAAAGGGCAATCATTTTCTATAGGCAGCACAGGAAGGCCACAGAATGTCCATGTTATTAGATAAAGCAAACCAGAACACAGACCATAAGCACTAATGACCTGATGCACTAATAAAGCAATATGAAGTTTGCAGATGCCAGAAGCATCCAACTATTAGTGTGTTAATATTACAGGAGGCAAGCTAAGAATCATAAAATGCATGAATTGTGTGTATTCATGATACACAAAGAGATGTGGCGAAAACATCCAAGTCTTAGGTGTCACTGAGCTCCAAAGTAAAGGTGTTGAACGGTTAATGGGGTTTCTGAGTTGATCTAAGAGCAGGTATGATGTGATGAAGCTGATGGTTTGCTGATTCAGGATGTTATTCTGAAGAAGCAATTGGATGATGGCTGGGACAGCAGTTAGTGAGCTGTAGCCAGCAGGTACCCATTCTGGTTTAAATGTTAAGAACAGGTGCTGTTTAAATTTTTTGATGAGGGATAGGAGAATTGTAACTGACATAGAAGTAAAATAAGTTAAGATGCTAACCAAATGCAAATGCATGGAAATAAGTTAGTCATTGCTCAACAGCGAGAGTCTGAATTCATCATTTACAAATTGAGGGAAGTATCAGGAAAAGTTTTCTTCATGTTGAAAATCATATTTTTACATTCACACAATGACTTCCCACCATAAGACCATAAGACCCTAAGACATAGGAGTGGAAGTAAGGCAATTCGGTCCATCGAGTCCACTCTGCCATTTAATCATGGTTGATGGACATTTCAGCTTCACTTACCTGCACTCTCCCCGTAGCCCTTATGAGATCAAGAATTTATCAATCTCTGCCTCGAAGACATTTAAAATCCCGGCCTCCACTGAGCTCCGTGGCAATGAATTCCACAGGCCCACCACTCTCTAGCTGAAGAAATGTCTCTTCATTTCTGTTTTAAATTGGCCCCCTCTAATTCTAAGACTGTGCCCACAGATCCTATTCTCCCCGCCTAATGGAAATAACTCCCCAGTGTCCATCATTTCTAAGCCATGCATTATCTTGTAAGTTTCTATTAGCTCTCCCCTCCACCTTCTAAACTCTAATGAATACAATCCCAGGATCCTCAGCCGTTCATCGTATATTAGGCTTACCATTCCAGGTATCATCCATGTGAATCTCCGCTGAACATGGTCCAGTGCCAGGAGTCCTTCCTGAGGTGTGGAGCCCAAAATTGGATACAGTATCTAAATGGGGCCTAACTAGAGCTTTATAAAGTCTCAGAAGCACATCGCTGCTTTTAGATTCCAACTCTCTTGAGATAAATTACAACATTACATTTGCTTTCTTAATCACAGACTCAACCTGCAAGCTAATCTTTAGAGAATCCTGTACTAGCATTCCCAGATCCCTTTGTACTTCAGCTTTATGAACTTTCTCACTGTTTAGAAAATAGTCCATGCCTGTATTCATTTTTCCAAAGTGTAAGACGTCCCAATTGCTCATATAGAATTTCATCAGCCATTTCCGGGACCACTCTCCTAAACTGTCTGCATCTTTCTGCAGCCTCCCCACCTCCTCAGTCCTACCTGCCTGTCCACCTAACTTCGTATCATCAGCAAACTTCACCAGAATGCCCCCAGTCCCTTCATCTGGACCATTAATATATAAAGTGAACAGCTGCAGCCCCAACACTGAACCCTGTGGGACACCACTTGTCACCGGCTGCCATTCCGAAAAAGAACCTTTTATCCCAATTCCCTGCCTTCTGTCAGACAGCCAGTCCTCACTTCATGCCAGTAGGTCACCTTGAGCACCACCTTTCCCACTGTTACCAAACCCCACCCCTCATCTGAATCCCTTCAGACAAGCACCATGCCTCTTGCTAAAGTCACAAATGTCACCCTATGTAACTGAGACAACTATACCTTTCCCACATCATCCTCTCCACCAGGTACTGCAGAACTCCTGGCTCCGATTAACCAAAAGCTCTTGGTGGGTGCAACTTTAGCCCCTGGGATCCTTGATCTGGTGGTCAGGTGCCTGAGTGGTAAATATCTGATATGCCTTCTCAAAAATAGGCAACACAGGGTTTTCACTGGTTCAAAACTGGCGTCTGAGACCCCTGGTACTTACAAAAGATTTGCTTGATATTTTCCTTATACAGGTTGGTGTCATACTTTGTGTTCTAATGCTCCTGTGAAATATCTTGAGATGCTTTATTTTGTTAAAGGTGCTTTTGAAGTTATTGCTTTTGGATACATCAAGTTACTTTTCATGGAAAGTAATGTAAAGCTGCAATTTGTAAGCTCATGAAGACGAGGGAGATTGTTCAAGCACACATCTTTTAGCACGATTCCTGGGAAGTTGTCAGAATTTATTGATATCTGTATATTTAGTGTACTCAGCCACTTCATAATGTGATTCTAGCAAGCCAAATCAGGAATTACAGTCATTCGATATAATATATTCATAAAGTGAAATCAAACATGTTTCAAACAAAAAGTATATATTTTAAGACACAAACAGTATACTCACAAAGATCAGTTATCAGGTTAACATGTATTGACAGAAATTCTGTGCACATTGCATTTGTAATAATTTAGAAATATATAGAATAGTTCTGACTCTCTTTTAAATGCTAATTTCTGATGAAAATAATAAATATTAAAAGGAAAAGTCAATTGACTTTGTGAAATGTCTGAAAAGGTAACAGATAAAAATGAAATGGCACCAGTGAATATTTTAAAAAACAATTTCTGCTTGAATGGATCTGGTGAGAACAATACATACATTTGCATATATCTTTAAAATCCAGACACTAAAGCATTGTCAAACTGCCAGCCAACATTTGAATATAAATGTATGTTATTCAATTTAAGAACCAAGAATATAATGAACTATCAGAATGATCTTGCAAGCAGTTTTATGGTCAAATTCAGATAGTCTAATTTTGGTTCCTTGTAATTATTCTCTTCAGATGTCAAATTTGAGAGTCAATCAAACTTATTCAATTGAAGTTTGAAATATTAAAAGTAACATAATTTTCCATTTCAAAATCTTTGATTTGAAACAGATTCAATCTTTTTTGACTATTTTTCCTTCTTTCATTGCTGAAAGTGTTAATTTTGGTTAAGGGGCAATTCAGTAAGTGATGCATGCTCTATCAATGGGCGAGTCTGGAGATTCAGAATTGACTATTTCATGATGGATATTGGGCATTACAACTCATCCTCTCTTTGCATAAAGTCTATGCAAATGTATTTCCTATCAGGTGGCATTATGATCCATTCAAAGGCAGAATGTATTCCTCCTTTGGAGTTCTAAATTTCACAACAAATTCTCTTAGCCTTTGCACTGTGCTTAAATGAAGCTTAACTCAGCAACAGAGGTACTGAAAGTTATCTAATACTTCAGGGATTAACAACCTTACAAGCTGGCCAAGAGGCAGCCTTATGCTGAAGCACTATTTTAACCAGTGTTAAATGCAAGAATTAGGCTACTCTCTATGCAACTGGCAGTGGACAAAGGAGGTAGAGTGATTAGAGGAGTCCTAACCTCTGGGTCAGAGGTCCAGGTTCAAGTCCTACCTGCTCAAGAGTTGTCATAACATGTCTAAACAGTTTGATAAAAAATACCTAAATGCCACCTTGGTTAAGGAGTTGAGGCTTGTTTTTTTTATATGGCTGATTGATTGTAAAATAGTTAAGCGATTAATTACCATTAAAAATGCTTGTACAGCATTCTGATATATGTTGAATCGAGCGAAAGGTAAGCAGTTATAAACTATCAGCATAATTAAAACTTTAATTCCTTTATAAATTCCCCCTTACACATACCCCCACGCACATGCACATATAGAGACAGACATACAGATGTGTTCAGTTATTTTCAGTTTTGGTCACCTTGCTATGGGAAGGATGTTATTAAACTGGAAAGATTGCAGAAGAAAATTACAAGGAAATTGCTAGGACTCAAGGGTCTATAGGGAGAGGTTGGACAAGCTAGAACCTTTTTCTTTAGAGCATAGGAGAATTGGAGGGTGGGGTGGGGATCTTATAGAAGTGTATAAGATCATGACAGGCATGGATAGGGTGAATGCACTCAGTCTTTTTCCCAGGGTTGGGGAATCAAGGACTAGACGACATCAGTTTAAGATTAGAGGGGAAAGAATAAAAGGGAGCTTGAAGGGCAACTGTTTTGTACACTGAGGGTGTAAAACATGGAATGAGCTGCCAGTGGAAGTGGTTGAGATGAGTACATTAACAACATTTAAAAGGCATTTGGACAAATACATGGATAGGAAAGGATTAGAATGATATGGGCCAAGTGCAGGGAAATGGGGTTAGCATGGATGGACACTTTGGTTGGCACGGATCAGTTTGAGCCAAAAGATTTGTCTCCGAGATGTAGGACTCTATGACTCTAAAAAGTACACATGGACAGGGAGATAATGGGAAAGCAGTTCAGTAGTTTTGTTCACAAGATCTGTTTACTTGGTTATGCTGATCAGAAGTTTTCTTCTCAGCTTTCTGTTCAGAATCCTTTCACTAGATTACATGGGGCACAAGGTGGCTGGTTTACTTATAAAGAGTTTCTGGCTTATCAATTTTAAAAAATCACAATTTATAACAACTGCTGAAGAAAAAAAATCTGTTTTTCTTCCGGTCTAAAGTAGGTCTTGATTGCAGAGAAGCGACAGACAGATCCAGTGTTTGTGGAGTTCTTATTATTTCTCCCTATCTTGTTCCAAACCTCAGTTGTTCAGTTGCCTGAGAACCAATCACACAATTTTTGGCAGGCAATAAACCTTTATTACTGATTACTGGTCACTAATCCATAGACCAATTAACTCTTGTTGCCAACCACAATTCTATCTGAATACAGAGCCTCTCAACTCAAAGTTCTGCAACCTAATCTTCAATTACTATTTCTTCCGACAGCTGCTCAAATGGTGCTTGCCACAAGAGTCAAGTTACTTGCTTTTAAAAACCATGCTGAAATCCTTTGTTTTAAAATAGTTGTTTTTTACCTCATTCCATAATTTTAAAAGCACAAAACTAAAAAGATGTGGTATGGAGTAAGGATAAGAATTTTATTTCTTAATAAATTATTTAATCCTACTCTATGAAAGCATTAATATCAAATGCAGACAACTTAGCAATTTTAATATTAAAAACCTACTGTATTTGAAGTTGTTTTTAAAACAAGTTTTGAGAAGCCAGTTTGTTTCTTTCACTCCAATTCTGTCAATTGTCTGTTGGCATATCATAGACCGAGCTCATGACCAAGTGAGGAAGGGTGATTATTGGTTCCTCGCTTTTTACCTTTCTCTAGGTTGGTTGCAAAAAGATTTTCTTTTAAGCATTCTGCTATCACACATAAATTAAGGCTTAATTGATGAGATCAAAATGAAGGAGCCAATTCACAGGTTTTTTTGAGTGAAAGATGAACTTTTTTACTTGCTACCCCACAAAACAGTAAAAAGGTGACATCAAACATGGATAAAAGAGCTGAATTCTGGAGGTGAATGGAAGAGTACCTGCCCATCAAGACCTTTTTAGAATTATTTTTAGTCCATGAACACCTCAGGTATTACGGTCAAATTATGAAAGTTGAATATTGACAGTCCATTTTCATTGTGATCATAATATCAAAAGTCTGCTTTAAATTTTAGGCTCAGAAATACATGTTAAGGTTAAAGTCATCATTTAGTGCAAAAGAAGAAGATGCATGGGAGTTAAGGTACACCTACACAGAGAGACTGTGCACGGTAAATCACGAGCTGAAATGAGTCCTCCAGCAAAATGAATAAAATAAGAAGCTGGTTTCAAGTTAGAAGCCATAACAATTGCTAACTCATCAAATAATTGAGCTGTAGCAAGGTAATTGGGTGCAAGAATAAAAGAAGATCGAATCTGCCCTCAAGAAGATTCCCGAAGATCAAACACATCATGTGATGACAGACCTGACAGTCTGATCTTTAGAAGTATGCGTCAGAATAGATTATCAAAAATTGCAACAATGGTTACACTGTGATCAGAAAAGCAGAGTTTTTGTACAGAATTCAAAGAATTCCTACAGTGTGAACCCACACTGACCCTCCCAAAAGCATCCCACCTCAACTGTGCCCCCTGCCCAACCCTGCATTTCCCATGGTTAATCCATCTAGCCTGCACATCCCTGGACACTATGGGACAATTTAGCATGGTCAATCTACCTAACCTGCACATCTTCGGACTGTAGGAGGAAACCAGACCACGTAGAGAAAACCCCCACAGAGACACGGAGAATGTGCAAATTGCACACAGACAGTCACACATTAGTGGAGTTGAACCTAGTCCCTGTTACTGTGAGGCAGCAGTGCTCACCATTGAGCCACTGAGCTGCCCGGAATTCAGTAGGTCAAATCAGACCCTGAGTCTGCAAAGATTCAAGAGCATGTAATACACATGCCTATTGAAACCAAAAGTATTGTTGAGACTGGAGACCAAGATCAGTCAGACTATCAATAAATCTTGCTGCCAAAGTGACTAGTTTCTGTAAAAATATCACAAATAGCTCTGACTGCTTTTGAAAGTTGAGGATGGGAAAACGTATATAATGTAAACTAATTAATATTTATTAACTGGGGGGATCCAAGATGGCGGCGACCCAGTAAGACTGAGTCTATAGTGCTCCTCCCAAGACTTGGGCACAGTGGGTCACCTACCCCCTACCAAGCTTACCAAATCATTTATAAATCATTTATAATAGTTTAGTAACTGAATTAGTGGTGTAATATTATATTTAAGCAACTTTATCCTAAGTTAAAATGACTAAAGGGAAGGGAGCCCGCAGCTCTCAGCAAGCAGGAACCCCTCCCCCACACTCTCCAGCTGCAGCAGAGGCGTCCACAGCCGCCCCGGGGGACTTACCAACAGTAACAAGCCTTGTGGAAATGCTTTCCAAGCTTGACTCGAAGATCGATGCCTTTATCGTCAAATCCAGAAATCGTTGGGAGTCGCTCTCGGCCGCGCTGAAGAAGCACGACCGTGAAATTGAAGAAATTCAACGCCGAGTCGGAGAGGCGGAGCTAAAGGCCGCGACCTCAGAGACAACCGCTCAATCGGCCGTGGATCAAGTCCGGACTCTCGAGCAGCGAGTCCGGACCTTGGAAAATCATAATGACGACCTCGATAATCGAGGACGTCGAAAAAATATTCGTTTGCTGGGCCTTCCCGAACGGGAAGAGGAAGGCCAGCTTACAGCATTCCTGGAGCAGTGGCTGCCACAACTTTTAAATCTGCAAGCTGGATCAAGCCAGGTAAGGGTGGAATGGGCCTACCGAGTAGCAATACGCAGGCCTGGCTCAAACCAGCGCCCACGCCCGGTCCTGTTCCGGCTGCAGAGCTACAAGGAGAGGCAGATACTCCTAGAAGCCTCTAGAAATCTCGGAAAAGACCCCCAAGCTATGATCTACAAAGGATCCAAGATCATGCTATTTCAGGACTTTTCCCCGGCTCTGGTTCGAAAGAGGAAGGCACTCGACGAGGCGAAGAAGCGTTTAAGGGACTTAAACGTACCCCTTACGCTACCCAGCGATGTTACGCTTTAACCATGAAGGATCTGTACATAACTTTGGATCACCAGAAAAGGCTAAGGAATTCTTGGACTCTCTTAGATAAACTGTAGGACATAATGGATGTTGGTCTGCCTTCCACCCCCCCCCCCCAGCTTTGGTTTATATCCCCTCCTTTTTTTTTTCTT
>NC_057731.1:26714414-26720207 GCF_004010195.1 Chiloscyllium plagiosum | reverse complement strand
TTTTTTTTGTTAAATTTTGGCTATTGTATATTTGAGCTAATTGTATATCAATGTTTATATCTGAGAGTTTTGTTTATTTTTGTAAACTTGTAAAAATGTTAAATTTCTAATAAAAATATCTATAAAAAAAAAAATATTTATTAACTATTTACAGAGACGTAGCTTAGCATGACTCCACTGGAACCGACTTCCTTCAGATCCCAGTTCCATGTGCTCTAGCTTCATTGATGATGCACTTTGGCTATTTATGTTCAAGCTGTTAACCTCATATGCTACAGTTTCCAAGATTCATCATCAGACAGCAAGGAAAACATTAAGAATCACAATGTCATACTGGTAAAATGGATGAAATATCCATGAAATGTTGATATGCCCAGTAACCAAACTGTGGAAAGGTTCAAAAACAGATTGAGCTAAGAGATAGTATGTGAGAAAACATGATTCATATAGATACTAAACTGTATGGCCAATTTGACCAAATCAAAGCCTACGGTAATTTTCAGAAGTAAAGCTAAGTTGTAAATGAAATTCCATGAAGGGTTTTTCTGTGCATTTCCATGACAACGATTGATGGATGAGGATAGGGTGAAGCAATGATTCAATAATGTGTGGCTTGGTTTCTCAGTAGTCTGGTCAAACAATGGACCTTATTAGTGTATGGCATTTTCAGATCCTGTAGAACCAGTGAGATCAAGAGGCAACATCCAAATTGTGATTATGCCTGGTGTCTAAGGTTCTTTTTCAATGCTTGTCGTATGTCTCAACCAGCCATTCAAAAGTCATGTTTTCACTGAATGGAACAGATGGATGGCTAATGGAGGATCAAGACTATCAACGAGGATATTTGCATGTTGCCCCACTTAATATTTTATGTGGGTTCATCAGCAAAATGTGGCTTGCTCTTAATCCACAAGCTGTCATCAGATCATTAAAAAATGCAGAATGTTTTCCTTTATTGGTCAATGCATTGAGTATAGGAGTTGGGAGGTCATGTTGCAGCTGCACAGGACATTGGTTCGGCCACTTTTGGAATATTGTGTGAAATTCTGCTATAGGAAGGATGTTGTGAAACTTGAAAAGGTTCAGAAAAGATTTACAAGGATTTTGCCAAGGTTGTAGGATCTGAGCTAAAGAGCGAGGTTGAGTAGGCTGGGGTTGTTTTCCTTGGAGTGTTGGAGGCTGTGGTGTGACCTTATATAAACTTATAAAATCATGAGGGGCATGGATAGGGTAAATAGACAAGGTATTTTCCCTGGTGTGAGGGAGGCCAGAACTACAGAGCATAGGTTTAGGGTGAGGGAAAGACTTAAAAGTGAGCTAAGGGACAACTTTTTCACACAGAGGATGGTGCATGTATGGAATGAGCTGCCAGAGGAAGTGGTGGAAGCTGGAACAATTGCAACATTTAAAAGGCATCTGGATAGGTTAATGAATAGAAACGGTTTAGAGAGCTATGGACCAAATGCTGGCAAACAGGACTAGATTGGTTTAGGATATCTGGTCAGCATGGACGAGTTGAATCGAAGGGTCTGTTTCCGTGCTATATGTTTCTATGACTCTATGATTCTATGACTGTATTCAATGGATGTTGAGGATGATGATTTGTTCTGGACGATTGACAATGAAAAAGAAATTGCCACATTTTATCCAGAGTGGGATCCTTACAATGATGCCAAAGTCAAATCAATTTGATAAGGTCTTTGCTGCACATGATGAATTTGACCTGTTTAAAAACATTATGATTGTCGTTCAAATACCTTTGTGGAATTAACAAAGTGTAAAATACATATTTAATTGAATTACTACTGTTCTTTTTTATTACACATATCAGCAATGGCCACCTGTACCAACATCAATGGTTTACTTCTTACATTCTACAGATAATCCAAACCTTGATTTTGGAAGGATTCTTCAAAACTTCAAAGGTTGACTTAGAGTCATAAAGATGTACAGCATGGAAACAGACCCTTCGGTCCAATTCATCCATGCCGGCCAGATAGTCTACTTTAAATAATCCCATTTGCCAGCATTTGGTCCATATCCCACCAAATCCTTTCTGTTCATACACCCAACCAGATGCCTTTTAAATGTTGTAATTGTACCAACCTCCACCACTTCCTCTAGCAGCTCATGTCATACATGCACCACCCTCTGTGTGAAAACGTTGCCCCTTTTAAATCTTTCCCTTTTCACCTTAAACCTATGCCGTCTGGTTTTGGACTCCCCTAGCCTGTGGAAAAGACCTTTACTATTCACCTTATCCATGTCCCTCATGATTTTATAAACTACCACAAGGCCACCCCTCATCCTCCGATGCTCCAAGGAAAATAGCCTCTCCCTATAGTACAAATCCTCCAACCTTGGCAACATCATTGTAAATCTTTTCTGAACACTTTCAAGTTTCACAACATCTTTCCTATAGCAGGGAGACCAGAACTGAACACAGTATTCCAAACGTGGCCCAACAAATGTCTGTACAGCTGCAACATGACCTCACAACTCCTAGACTCGATGCACTGACCAATAATGCAAATGTACCAAATGCTTTCTTCACTATCCTGTCTACCTGCGACTCCACTTTCAAAGAACTATGAAACTGCACCCCAAGGTCTCTTTATTCGGCAACACTCCCCAGAACCTTATCATTAAGTGTATATGTCCTGCCTTGATTTGCCTTTCCAAAATGCAGTCCCTCACATTTATACAAATTAAACTCCATCTGCCACTCCTTGGCCAATCTGTCACTCCTTGGCCCATCTGTCATCTGATCAAAGTTCTATTATACTCTGAGGCAACCATCTTTGACATCCACTAAACCATCAATTATGGTGTCATCTGCAAATTTACTAATCATACCTCCTATATTTACATCCAGATCATTTATATAAATGACTAGAAGTAGTGGACTCAGCACCGATCTTTGTGGCACACTGCTGGTCACAGGCATCCAGTCTGAAAAGCGACTCTCCACCACCATCCTCTGTCTCCCACCTTCCAGGAAATTTTGTATCTAAATGGCTAGTTCTCCCTGTATTCCATGTGATCTAACCTTGCTAACCAGACTATCAATGGTTAGATAGAACCTTGTTGAATGCCTGACTGAAGTCTATATAGACAACTTACAGGAATTGTTATTTTATCTATCAATGTTTCTTGCTAGAATTTTAAGTAGCTCTCACAACCATCTTGACCATGTTTTTCATTCCACTCAATGTCAAGGACTTGGACCTTCTGTACAATGGTTGGAAAATTACCCAAACTTTTCCACGAGAAAGTCACAAGCTGGAAGTTCATTGCTTGGCTTCCCCCCCAGAATGTAGACATTATCTTAAAAACCTGAGGAAAGTCTCTTCTGATGTGACTTACCTTTAGGAACTAGCACCTGTTTATAACATCTGCATTTAACCTGAAACTTCTTTGGAATTACTGCTGTTGCAAAGACAGTGCTACGTGTCCAATTATTTAAGGACAGTAGAGTTTCAGTAGCCATAGGACATTGAATCCTAGGTACAGGATGAATGAAGTAAAAAAATAAAATAAACGTCAATCAGAAATGATTCACGCCGTTCTTCCTCAGCATTCGGTATTTTGCTCTTTCAGATATTGATCCTACTATTAAAATCTAAATGCATTTTTCCAGCACCAATTGAAGTGCAGAATTTTCTGCAGTTTGAGCTTAAATTTAGCAGACATATGGCTAACTTTTTAAATTGAGGTCAAACCTGAACATATGGGGGCTAACTCCAGTTCTTGACCCCACATGGTGTGTTATAAGACACATCCGCTGCTATTTCAAAGCAATTAAAGGGTATCAGGCTGATCATCAAATCAGGGATAATAGATAGACTGATAACACTGGAGGGCTGATTGGATGCCCTCTGGCACACAGAGATCAGCAGCAAACCAGTCATGGTGGCAGCTGCCAATGTGAGGATGGACACTATGGGAGATAGGTTTAAATTGTTTTTGTTCATAACACTCCTGGAAGAGAACTCTTAGCAGCTGTGGCCCAGCAGGTACTATATGTTCACAGAGTAGAGCAGCTGTGGTCCCTTGCTTGAACAACCTTCCCCAAAACCACTTTAACCCCACGTCACCTAAGATTATCACAACATGGGTTGTTTGCATTGTTGACTGAAATCTTAACTGGCATGTGAATAGGACCTTAACAGGACCCGAAGTAATTCTCATTAGCCTAAGTTGACTGCCCACCACTTGCTGTTGGCAAATCCAATCCCAACTGGCCACTTTGAAAATGGGTTGGGATCTAGCAGGAACTGGCATGGTGCCAAAGTACACACCCACAATCCAGATGCTGGAAAGTGTTAAAAACTCAGCATATGGTCTTTTCTAACTGCTCTGAGTAAATAAGATGTAACTGCTATACAGGAGGTAGTGGTTCTAAAACCACTAGCTTTTATAACTCCATTTTCATTCACAGAGAGACACCAAGCTAATCAGAAATTCAATCTACATTTACTGCTCTGAATAGAGGAAAAATGTTAATCAAAGCAACTCCAGGGACTGGTAACATCAATTTGGAAATAGTGGGTTACACACTAATAAGTCAGCTGGAAAGTTTGGCTTTTGTATAAGCTGTCCGTAGTTATTGCTCACCACTCTCTCATCCAAATGACCTATCATATCTATCTGCCAGAGATGTTTAAAAAAATATATATATATGTTGTGTGCTGATATGAGTTCTCCTATAAATATACAATAGACAATAGGTGCAGGAGTAGGTCATTCTGCCCTTCGAGCCTGCACCACCATTCAATATGATCATGGCTGATCATCCTTAATCAGTATCCTGTTCCTGCCTTATCTCCATAACCCTTGATTCCACTATCCTTGAGAGCTCTATCCAACTCTTTCTTGAATGAATCCAGAGACTGGGCCTCCACTGCCCTTTGGGGCAGAGCATTCCACACAGCCACCACTCTCTGGGTAAAGAAGTTTCTCCTCATCTCTGTTCTAAATGGTCTACCCCATATTTTTAAGTAGTGTCCTTTGGTTCGGCACTCACCCATCAGCGGAAACATGTTTCCTGCCTCCAGAGTATCCAATCCTTTAATAATCTTATATGTCTCAATCAGATCCCCTCTCAGTCTTCTAAACTCAAGGGTATATAAGCCCAGTCGCTCCAGTCTTTCAGCGTAAGGTAGTCCCGCCATTCCAGGAATTGACCTCGTGAACCTAGGCTACACTCGCTCAATAGCCAGAATGTCTTTCCTCAAATTTGGAGACCAGAACTGCACACAATACTCCAGGTGTGGTCTCACCATGGCCCTGTGCAGCTGCAGAAGAACCCCTTCGCTTCTATACTCAATCCCTCTTGTTATGAAGGCCAGCATGCTATTAGCCTTCTTCACTACCTGCTGTACCTGCATGCTTACTTCATTTGACTGGTGTACAAGAACACCCAGATCTCTTTGTACTGCCCCTTTACCTAAATTGATTCCATTAAAAATGATTCCATTGAGGTAGTAATCTGCCTTCCTGTTCTTGCCACCAAAGTGGATAACCATACATTTATCCACATTAAACTGCATCTGCCATGCATCTGACCACTCACCTAACCTGGCCAGGTCACCCTGTAATCTCCTAACATCCTCAGCACATTTCACCCTGCCACCCAGCTTAGAATCATCAGCAAATTTGCTAATGTTACTTTTAATACCATCATCTATATCATTAATGTATATTGTAAAAAGCTGCGGTCCCAACACAGATCCCTGCGATACCCCACTGGTCACTGCCGGCCATTCCGAAAGGGAGCCGTTTATCACTACT
>NC_057731.1:26683400-26713576 GCF_004010195.1 Chiloscyllium plagiosum | reverse complement strand
CATTTTTTTCTCTGCGTATTTCCTTCTTAGTAATCCTCTGTTGTTCTTAAAAAGCTTCCCAGTCCTCCTTTTTCCCACTTATCTTTGCTATGTTATATTTTTTCTCTTTTAACTTTATATTTTTCTTAACTTCCCTCGTCAGCCACGGCATCCCATTCCTCCTCCTAGGATCTTTCTTCCTTTTTGGAATGAACTAATCCTGCATCTTCTGCATTATACACAGAAATATCTGCCATTGTTCCTCCACTGTCATCCCTGCTAAGGTATTGCACCATTGAACTTTGGCCAGCTCCTCCCTCATAGCTCCATAGTTCCCTTTATTCAACAGAAATATTGTCACTTCCGATTGTACCCTCTCCCTCTCAAATTGCAGATTGAAGCTTATTATATTATGGTCACTATTTTCCAATGGCTCCTTCACTTCGAGGTCCCTGATCAATTCTGGTTCGTTGCACAATACCAGATCCAGAATTGCCTTCTCCCTGATAGGCTCTAGCACCAGCTGTTCTAAGAATCCATCTCGGAGGCACTCCACAAAGTCTCTTTCTTGAGGTCCAATACCACTCTGATTCTCTCAGTCTACCTGCATGTTGAAATCCCCCATAACAACTGTAGTAACATCTTTGCGACAGGCCAATTTCAGCTCCTGATTCAACTTACATCCGACATCCAAACTTTGTTTGGGGGCCTGTAGATAACTCCCAAGAGGGTCTTTTTACCCTTAGAATTTCTCAGCTCTATCCATACTGATTCTACATCCCCTGATTCTAGGTCCCCCCACGCAAGGGACTGAATATCATCCCTTCCCAACATGGCCCCCACCCCCTCTGCCCATCAGTCTGTCCTTACGATAGCACGTGTAGCCTTGAATATTCATTTCCCAGGTCCTGTCCACTTGAAGCTATGTCTCAGTTATCCCCACAATATCGTATCTGCCAATTTCCAAAAGAGCCCCAAGCTCATCCATCTTATTTCTAATGCTTTGTGCATTCATGTATAGTATAAACTTGAATTTGAAAAATACATAATCGCATGGATAGATCCTTTCACATAAATAAAGCAAGCCATGTTGTTCAGCCCAGAAAATGGGAAAGGTATCACCATTAACAAGATGTAAGCATAGTAACCTATTGAACTTATTCATTCTGATTTTTGTTTTAAGCAAATTGGTATTCAGTTTGGGCATCTCATTTCTTGTCATCATAAAACCCTTGACTGCACCGTAAACAATTGTTTCTTGGCTTCTAAGAGAATTACTTAACAATCTTCAAGTTTAACAATGCTGCAGGTGTCCTAAAGGGATAAGAAATTGAGCAACATAGAGATTTGGCAGTTAGCCAAGCAATTGTTTAAATTGCTCCTACTGTAAAAAGAGGAAGCAAAGACAATAGCACTTAATGGAACAAGAATGGACCCAGTGGCAGAAACCAGTGAAACAACTATGAGCTTTGTCCCTTTCTGGATTCTAGTGTTATAGCAAAGCTTTCAAAGTTAATTTATGGTTTAATGCAAGTTGCTGGTCTCAGCACTGCTCAGTTGTTCAACACCAAGCCTTTACACAGTTCTCAGTTTGAAAAGTATACTACAGGGCATTTTCAAACTGCCACTTTCATACACAGTGATTATTTGTTTATAGCGAACATTTTAAGATTTATCTAAATCAATGACGATAACTATCTCATACCTTACGAAAACGTTGGCAATGTGACATAGCTGCTATTTGGATGTGTACAGCATGTTTGCTATTGCAGGTGTAAGTCATACACTTATTTGGGAAAATACCAGAACTCTGAGGTGCAAAGGCTTTACATCATGGCCTATAAAGATGGCCATCATTTTTCTCATGCCAAATGCTATGTCTCCAAAGTGACAGGAGGACGACCAAGTGGCAATGTAAGTGGGTGAATGGCAGTTATTGACAGGACATCAGTTATGACTTAGTCAAGTCCTCAATCCCTCAATCCTCACCCCGCCTATCATCTTACAATGTCTACTTCTCACCTCTGTGTCCTCTCATGCCCTCCATGTCTCCAAACCACCTCATATTTCCCATGACCTTCCAAGTCTTCCATAATTTCATCTTTCTGACCCCCATGCATCCTCAATACCCAATATCCATCATGTAGAAGCAATGAGATTTTGGAAAATTGGGTAAATCTTTGAAATTCTCCTGAAAGTGACAACATAAGCAGAAGCTTCAAAGACTTCTTAGAAAAACTGCCGAATGTACAATCTCTTAAAATTATCAATCAATAATAGCCATTCAGAAACCATCCTCTACATCACACGTCTTAAACACACAAACCACAAAACAAAAATAATTTTTAATCAAGTATCAGACATATCAATCATTCTCCTGCACATTGTAGAAATATTGCCTGCTTAGCTACATGTCATTACTGGTGCTTAGCCCAGTATTTAGTTGGTGCCATCTGACAACTGTACAAACAGGCATATAAGCCAAGACAACTTATTTTTCTCATGGTCAGTGAATTCAGGGCTTGTTTAAGCCAATTGCCACATTTCTTTTGACTGAGAATAATGATTTTAACAGTTTAGTCAGTCCCAAAGTTGTCGAAACTAGGTCAGCTTTCCACAGGCTAAGAAATATTTTCATCAGTAGCTCCTCTTAACGGTAATGCAGTTCTGCACTGTTACTAATCTGATTCACAGGAAATTGAGAATCGTTCAAATTCTTAACCAAAACAAATTATTCTATTCTGCAACTGAATTATTTCTTGTAGTTTCTAAAAATGTGATTCAGCTTCAGTTTGCACTTGAACAACTTTATTTGTATTTTTTTTCTTTCGGTAATGCACTTCTACGGCTAACAGAAGGTAATTCTGTCTCATTGGAACAAGCTTAGGCATTACTTATGGATGACAGAGTTCTAGTTATGAAGCAGTTTGCAGAAGGTGGATATTTTAGTGTGGTACTTTTATCTGAGCAAGTACGATAGATATACCTCATTTTAAAGCATTTCTATATTGAGTTTTCTCCCAGAATATCATCATAAGACCATGAGATAAAGGAGCAGCCAATCAAGTCTGTTGTGTTATTTTTCAAACGT
The DNA here is from genome assembly GCF_004010195.1 of Chiloscyllium plagiosum. Classification (NCBI taxonomy): domain Eukaryota; kingdom Metazoa; phylum Chordata; class Chondrichthyes; order Orectolobiformes; family Hemiscylliidae; genus Chiloscyllium; species Chiloscyllium plagiosum. The sequence goes on along the minus strand of NC_057731.1, from coordinate 26,710,506 downwards.
TTCTCAACTCCATTTTCCTGCCTTCTCCCCATACCTTTTGACCCCCTTACTAATCAAGAACTCATCTGTCTCTGACTTAAATATGCTCAATGACTTAGCCTCCATAGCCCCCTGTGGCAAAAAGTTCCACAGATTCAACACCCTCTGGCTGAAGAAATTCCATCTATTTTCTGTTCTAAAGTTTCAACTCTTCACTCTGAGGCTCTGCCCTCATGTCTTAGTCTCTCCAACTAGTAGAAACATCTTTTCCTTATTCACACTACCCAGACCTTTAAGTTCCCCCTCATCCTTCTAAACTTCATTGAATACAGACCCAGAGTCCTCAACCACTTCAAAAATGACAATCCCCTTATCTTCAGGATCATTCTTCTAGACCTCATCTGGATCACTTCCAAAGCCAACACATCCTTCATTAGATAGGGGGCCCAAAATGGCTCATATTATTCTCTCATTCCTGAAGAAGGGCTTATGCCCAAAACGTCGATTCTCCTGCTCCTCGGATGCTGCCTGGCCTGCTGTGTTTTTCCAGCACCACATTTTTCAACTCTGGTACTCCAGCATCTGCAGTCTTCACTTTCTCCTTATTCCAAATGCAGTCTGGAAAGAGTCTGATGCAGCCTCAGCAGCACTTCTCTGCTCTTGTATTCGAGCCCTCTTGAAATGAATGCTAACATTGCATTTGTCTTCTTAAATGCCAATTGAACCTGCATCTTAACCTTAAGAGAATCTTGAACTAGGTCCTCTTGTGCTTCAGATTTCTGAATTTCCTATTTAGAAAATTGTCTACACTGCTAATCTTCCTACCAAAATGCATAACCTCACACTTTCCTGCACTGTATGCCATCTTCCCCCATCAGAGTAAAGACATGCAGTTATGCCTGTCCCACTAGCTACGTGCTGCTGCCTCCAGTTTAAGTATCACATGTCCTGCAAGAGAGAGGGAAATGTGTAAATGTCAGCACTCCAGTATAGTTAACTGTCGTGACTGAACAGCAGTCAGTGCATGCAAGAGATGCATGCTTAAGAGTTACAATGGTACTAAATGTGTGAGGGTGAGATGAAGCTATGAATGTCAGATGTGAGTTGTGACTGATAGAGATTTCTGATAAGTCAGTGATGGACGTATGATGCATTATACAATGTGAGAAGTTCAGTGGTCCAGTTTGTTGGGTATGCCATTGAAAGATTGATCTTAACCACTCGTGTGATGTCATTTACTATTTCATGGCACCACATCCAGGTCAATGAGCCTTATTCCTGTCATTGATACAAAGATTATTTGATTACGCAGCACTCTGAGAGTTTGCTTCCTGTTCCCTGTGGATAGATGACTCCTTTCCTCCTTTCCAGTTTCTCCAATAAAGGGTCCAGTGCAATATAAAATAGTCTTAGAGCATGGTACTTCACTTGTTGTACAATAAATTTACTTTTCCTGCTGCTCAGAATTTCTTTCTCTAGATCTATCCCATCTCTCCTTTAAATGATGGAAGCTAGTATTATGTGATGCTAGCCAGGCTCAATGATAGAACTCCTATTGAGATGAACATTTTTATATAATCTGCACAAAGCAATCATTCAAAATTGTGGCAGTACAAACTCAGCACCTTGCCAACATTGAAAGGAACAAACATGGATTGATCACACATCATGATACCCATGTCTATTTTGCAGTGAAGTAGAATCTTTCCCCTTTGGCTTTGTGTTGAATGAAATGTGTTGAAAATGCACAAATACTGATGCAGCTTTCAAGCTTTAAGTTCTCCCTCCAAGAATTATGTATATATGATTTATCACAGCAACTATACCTTCAGTATCTGAAAATATGTCCATTGTTATAAATTTGTCTTGCCTTCAACAGATCTTGGTTAATCACAATTCCTATGCTTCCTATGTGTATTTCGGATTGAGTTCACACATATTAATACTCAATATTTCAAGTAATAGATGAACAGCTGTTGCTCCACGTAAATTTCTGTTGTATTTTTCATTATTCACAAACAAACAATGACACAGCCAGGATACATAAATTTAAATAACAAGTATTGAAAGCATGTGAATGATTTGCATTTTGATTACTGTATTAATAAAAGATTTTTCTATCATAAAATATTCTAATGTCAAATGTTTCTGAAAGCAAATCATAATTGATCTAAAGAAACAATTGCATAGCTGAGCAGCTGTCAGTACAATACATGGAGTATCTATTTTAAAACTCTAACTAGATAAACTCTGAAATGCTATGTGAACTACTCAATGCAATTTGGTATTTTAATTTTGCCTACTTGGCTCGTGCATTTTTACAACAAAGATAACAGTGGGATATAGAGAATCATAATCAGCAACAACATTCTAAGCTAGCACCACGATACAGCACAAACATTCAAATTATTTGCTCAACATAATTCACTGCCTCGTTCTGAACCTTAGGGTTTTCTTTTGAAGGTAAATGACAATACCTTGTTAAAAGTCCTTTTTGTCTCTATTCTATCATATAAAAATTAACTAACCACCTGTTGCCAGGTTTTAATGAAAAATAATTGTCAAACAATTACTCATCTACAAATTCATATTTAATTAGACCCAGTAGCTGGATCTACATAAGACAAATTTAAAGGGTTGAATAAAGGTTAAACTCATTCTTTGATTCAGATACAATGTCATGGCTGACTATTTGGCAACCTGAGTCAAACTGTGCGTACCTCAAGAAAATCATTAGTACTAGAAAGCTGAGCAATTATAGATGTAGATGGAGGGAAACTTTAACCTAACCCATCAATGAAACTGACACATTTGAATGCAGTGCTACTTTTGAAATCCACTCAATTATTTTTGTTTGTTTTTTATTAATTATTCTACATGCATTCCTACTTTTAAATCTATATAGGGGTCCATTTTTAACTCCCCTGGCCTAATGTAAATCAGCTCAGAAAGGGGTTAGTGGGAGATAACAGCTAAGATTTATCGATTTCCTTCCTGCTCCATTCTAACCAAATGTGATTTTAGTTTAATACAACCTCATTAATCTAATAGGAATGCAATTTCTCTGTATTTTATTCATCTCCTAGTTAAATATTTCCCAGTGTTTGTCTACAATTTGCTAGATAATATTATCCAATCAATCTGTGATGGGACATTCACATTTCATTGAAATTACATAATTTATAGTCAAACATTATTTTCTTTATCCACATTTGCTTTCAGTAGATTCACTTGTTATGGTCCATATTTTCCTGTAATTCTTTTTACCTACGGGTTGATAATTTGTCTTACCTCATTATCCAGATTTATATTTATTCAGTCTATCTCCCACTTGTTCTGAAACAAAGTTAAAAATCACACAACACCAGGTTATAGTCCAACAGGTTTAATTGGAAGCACTAGCTTTCGGAGCACTGCTCCTTCATCAAATAAACCTGTTGGACTATAACCTGGTGTTGTGTGATTTTTAACTTTGCACACCCCAGTCCAACACCGGCATCTCCAAATCTTGTTCTGAAACAACTACCTTTCTGATCTAAGTTGATATGTGCTCCCTTTTCTCAATCAAATGTTTGCCTTCACTATGGTTGACTGAGCTCTTGACTGTCCCATTTCTGCTTTCTTCATCCTCTAAAAAACCATTAGGGATTCCCTTGTTCTCATTTTCTATCCTACCCGCCTGAGAATTAAAAAAAAACTTATTTCATTTCCACCATTTTTAATGCGTGCCTCCACTAAAAACATCTTAACCTCTAGCACTTTTTGATCATTCCAAAGAGATTGATAACATTCCATTTTTCAATTGCTACCAATACCCACTTTCCTTCCATAAGATCGCAAGTGGACCAGTATCATGGAGATTAACTGTTTCTGAAGACCAATTTATCATAAATTAACATTCTTTTAAACAAGCACTGTCCAATAATGATGGCGGACATCAGCAGGTAATAATCAGAAAATTTCAATTCCCAAGATTTCAGAAAATTCTTTTGGTAAAAGAAAACAATCTTTGTTGGTTTTAATTTACAGTCAGGCTGTTAAATTAGACTAGCAATATCCCATGATAAAGCAAGTGAATATGATAATTGTTATGTGATTGTTTAGGAAAATTCAATGAACTTGCCCTTTGGTGTTTCCCAGCAACAGGAAGGTAGAGTTTGAGATTTCCCAGCTGAGACATAACAGACTTGTGTTGCTCACAGCACATGAGGTTGTAAAGAGTAAAGCTAATTAAGACGTTAAGAAGTTACAGAGAGGGTGTAAAGCTAATTAGGCCTGCTTAGGGACTAAACAAAGTGCAGTAAAAGGAGGTGTGATTGCCCTGGGGCACTACAATATGAAAGGATTACAAAAAGTTCTGCATAGGAAAATGGATTTTCCCTCATGAACACAGATTGCATGTAGCTATTAGATAAAAATTCTTAGAAACAAAACAAGTTAGTGTAAAGGAGATTTGATGGAGCTGTGCTAATTACAAATGTTTTGCACATTCTCGTTTGAGGAAATAATAAACGCAATGTGAAAGGTATGCTGCTTTGAGTTGTTGATTGTGTATGTAAATCAAACCATTGAATTCTTTTCCCCAGCAATAAAGGATCGAAAATGACTTGCTTCAATTCCAGATTAATTGATTCTGAGATTACTAATAAATCCAATGTGTAATCTGCAGACTGTCACATGCAGGAATAGGTAGTGCTACAAGGGTCGGGCAGATTAGGTCATAGAGTCATGGAGATGTACAGCACAGGAGCAGACCTTTCGGTCCAACTCATCCATGTCGACCAATATCCTATGTAAATTTAGTCCCATTTGCCAGCACTTGGCCCATATCCCTCTAAAGCCTTCCTATTCATATACCCATCCAGAAGCCTTTTAAGTGTTCTAATCTTTCCAGCCTCCACCATTTATTCTGGCAGCTCATTCCATTCACACACCACATTAAAATGTTGCCCCTTAAGTCCCCTTTAAATCTTTTCCCTCTCACCTTAAACCTATGCTCTCTAGTTCTGGACTCCCCAACCACAGGAAAAAGACCTTGTCTATGCACCTTATCCATGCCACTTGTGATTTTATAAACCTCTACTAGGCCAAACTTCAGCCTCAGATGCTCCAGGAAAAATAGCCCCAGGCCTATTCATCCTCTCCCCGTAGCTCAAGCTCTCCAACTCTGGCAACATCCTCATAAATTCTTTCTGAACCCTTTCAGGTTACACAACATCCTTCCAATTGGAGTAGGACCAGAACTGAACGCAATACTCCAAAGGTGGCCTAACCAATGCCACAACATGACCTCCCAACTCCCAGACTCAATGCACTGACTAAATAAGGCAAGCACCTTCTTCACTATCCTATCTCAATGCAACTCCACTTTCAAGGAAGTACGAATTTGCAGTCTAAAGTCTCTTTGTTCAGCAATACTCCCCAGGACCTTACCATTAAGTGTATAGGCCCTGCCCTGATTTTGCCTTTCCAAAATGCAGCACCCCACATTTATCTAAATTAAACTCCATCTGCCACTCCTCAGCCCATTGGCCCATTTGATCAAGATCCCACTGTACTCAGAGGTAACTTTCTTCGCTGTCCACTGCACCTCAATTGTGGTATCATTTGCAAACTTACTAAGTATACCTTCTTTGTTCACACCCAAATATATAAATGACAAAAAGCAATGGACCTAACACCAATCCTTGTGGCACTCCATTGGTCACAAGCCTCCAGTCTGAAAAGCAACCCTCCGTCACCGCCTTCTGTCTTCTACCTTTGAGCCAGTTCTGTGTCCAAATGGCTGTTTTTTCTTGTATTCCATGTGATCTAACCTTGCTTACCAATCTACCCTGAGGAACCTTATTTTGAATACCTTACTGAAGTCCATATAGGTCACATCTACCACTCTGCCCTCATCAATCCTCTTTGTTACTTCTTCAAAAAATTCAATCAAGTTCGTGAGACACAATTTCCCAAGCACAGAGCCATGTTTACTATCCTTAGTCAGTCCTTGCCTTTCCAAATCCATGTAAATCCTGTCCCTCAGAATTCCCTCCAACAATTTGGCCACCACCATTGTCAGGCTCACTGATCTATAGTTCCCTGACATTTCCTTACCATCTTTCTTAAAGAATGACACATTAGCAAATGTCCAGTCTCGATCACCTCGTCTGTGGCTATTCATGATACAAATATCTCAGCAAAGGGCCCCAGCAATCACTTCCCTAGCTTCCCGCAGAATTCTTGGGTACACAAACTTGAAAGGGTTCAGAAAAGATTTACCTGGATGTTGCTAGGAATGGAGGATTTGAACAATAGGGAGAGGTTGAATAGGCTGGGGCTGTTTTCCCTGGAGTGTCAGAGCTGAGGGGTGACCTTATAGAGGATTATAAAATCATGCAAGGCATGGATAGGGTAAATATACAAGGTCTTTTCCCTAGGGTGGGAGTCCAAAACTAGAGAGCATAGGTTTAGGGTAAGAGGGGTAAGATTGAAAAGAGAGGCAGGTTTTGCAATTCCTGCACTGGCAGGGGAAGGTGCCAGGAGGGGAGGGTGGGTTGTTAGGGGGCATGGACCTGACCAGGTAGTCACAGAGGGAACTGTCTTTATGGAAAACGGATAGGGATGGGGAGGAAAATATATCTCTGATGGTGGGATCCGTTTGTAGGTGGTAGATGGTAGAAATGTTGGCAGATGATATGATGTAAGTGGAGGTTGGTGGGGTGGAAGGTGAGGACCGGGGGGTTCTGTCCTTGTTGCGGTTGGAGGGGTGGTGTTCAAGGGCAGAGGTGCAGACATGGATGAGATGCACTGGAGGGCATCATCAACCATGTGCGAGGGGCAATTGTGGACTCAGAGGAATATGGGCCAAGTGCTGGTAAATGGGACTAGATTAGGTTAGGATATCTGGTTTGCATGGATGAGTTGGATTGGAGGGTCTGTTTTTGTGCTGTACATCTCTCTGACTCTATGATCTGATCAGATCCTGGGGGTTTACCTACCTTTATGCGTTTTAAGATGTCCAGTACCTTCTCTGGTGCGGCCGCATCTGGAGTATTGTGTGCAGTTTTGAGCTTTAAATTAAGGGGTGGTAGGTATAGGACAGGTGTTAGTGGTAGATTCTTTACTCGGATAGTCGTGAGTTCATGGAATGCCCTGCAGTAGCAGTGGTGGACTCTCCCTCTTTATGGGCATTTAAGCGGGCATTGGATAGGCATATGGAGGATAGTGGGCTAGTGTAGGTTAGGTGGGCTTGGATCGGTGCAACATCGAGGGCCAAAGGGCCTGTACTGCGCTGTATTCTTCTATGTTCTATGTTCTATGTTCCTCTGTAATATGGACATTTTTGAAAATGTTGCTACTTATTTCCCCACTTTCTGTATTTTCCATTCTTCTTCATAGTAAACACTGATGCAAAATACTCATTTAGTATCACACCCTTCTCCTGCAGTTCCACATGTAGGCGACCTTGCTGATTTTTTAGGTGCCCTCCTCTTTCCCTTGTTATGCTTTTGTCCTTAACATATTTGCAAAGTCCCTTTGGATTCTTCTTAACCTTATTTTCTAAAGCTATTTCAAGTCCCCTTTCTGCCCTCCTGATTTCCCTCTTAAGTCCACTCCTACTGCCTTTATATTCTTCTAGGGATTCACTTGATCTCTGCTGTCTATACCTGACATTTACTTCCATATGTTTTGTGACCAAAGCCTCAATTTCTCTAGTCATCCAACATTCCCTACACTGTCGAGCCTTGCATTTCACCCTAATAGGAACATTCATGTGTGTCAAACTCATTATCTCATTTTCGAATGCTTGCTTTTTTCCAGCCGTCCCTTTACCTGTGAACATCTGCTCCCAATCAAATTTTGATAGTTCTTGCCTAATACCATCAAAATTGACCTTCCTCCAATTTAGAACTTCAACTTTTAGATCTGGTCTATCCTTTCTCATCACTACTTTAAAACTAATAGAATTATGGTCACTGGCCCCAAAGTGCTCCCCGACTGACACCTCAGTCACCTGCCCTGCCTTACTTCCCAAGAGTAGATCAAGTTTTGCACCTTCTCAAGGTACATTCACATACTGAATCAGAAGATTTTCTTGTGCATACTTAACAAATTCCTCTCCATCCAAGCCCTTAACACTATGGCAGTCCCAGTCTATGTTTGGAAAGTTAAAATCCCCTCCCATAACCATCGTATTATTCTCAGAGATAACTGAGACCTCCTTACAAATTTGTTTCTCAATTTCCCATCAACTATTGGGGTGCTAAGAGAATAATCCCAATAAGGTGAACATCTCCTTCTTGTTTCTCAGTTCCACCCAAATAACGTCCCTGGATACATTCCCAATGATATCTTCCCTAAGAACAGCCACAACATTATTCTTAATCAAAAATGCCACCACCCCCCACACCTCCTCTCTTGCTCTCCTTTCTATCCTTCCTATAACATCTATGTCCAGGAACACTAAGCTGTCAGACCTGTCCATCCGTGAGCCATGTATCTGTAATTGCTATGATTTCGCAGTCCCATGTTCCCAATCATGCCTTCAGTTCATCTGCCTTACCTGTTAGGCCTCTTGCATTGAAATAAAAGAAATTTATCAGTCATATCTCATTCTCTGCTTTGTTCCTGTTTGACTTTACCCTCCTGTATCTGTCTCAGACTGCTCTCTTTTCTCACTATCTCCCTGGTCTCACCCCCCACTAGGTTAACTCAGATGCAATTTAAGACAGGTCACTTCTAACCCAGAAGAGATTCCAATGATCCAAAAATGTGAATCCTTCTCCCGTGCACCAGCTCCTCAGCACACATTCATCTGTTCTACCCTGATATTCCTCTCTGATTAGCTTGTGGTGACAGGAGTACTCTAGACATTACTACATTCGAGGACCTCCTTTTTAAATTCCTGCCTAACTTCTTGTATTCTCACCTCAGAATCTCAGCCTTATCTCTTTCTGCGTCGTTCGTTCAAATGTGTACAACAACCTCTTGCTGGTCCCTCTTGCCTTTGAAAATATTTTACACCCTCTCCAAGATATCCTTGATCCTGGAACCAGGGAGACAACACACCATTCTGATGTCTTGCTGTTGGCCACAGAAATGTCTGTCTGTGCCTCTGACTAAACAGTCTCCTATTACAATCGATCGGTTAGAACCTGACGTACCCCTCATTACATGACAGCCAGTCTCAGTATCAGAAACATGGCTGTCAGTGCTGCATTCCGCTGAGAGTCAATTGCCCCCTACATTTTCCAAAGCAGCATATTGTTTGAGATGGGGCTAGCCGCAGGAGAGTCCTGCACTACCTGCCTCCCTCTTCTACCTCCCAGATCTGACAGGAAGAGCACTCTACTAAAGGCAATCTCTGCACCTAAACAATCTACAAACCTAGAAAATAGCACAGTCTTACTGCTCTAAAAGCACTGCTCCAGGCTAACTTAGTACCTATGTTTTATATTCTTAAAGTTTAATCAAGAAACAGATCTCAGTAAAAACGTATGATCAAAAAGAATCCACTCTACTCACTATTGTAGATTTACAAAAAAAACAACCGACTTGGCTGCTCCCCTGCTGTGATCTCCCCACACAGATTTCTCCAAGGTTAGCTATGAATTTCACTGTTTGTTTATTTTTCTTAGATGAACTTCAATGTCCAGAGGTACTTGAAATCAAACAGCAGAGGCAATAGCTTTGTAGGTTCACTGCTAGATCAGACAGCAGTATACGGTTCTTGCTTCGTTGATTCACTTTTCACAATGTGATCACTGCTTTTGTCTCCCTTCCTCCTTTTATAAAGTGCTGTTGTTTTGATCTTTATTTCCCCAAAGTTCCAGAACAAAGCAACTGCTTATAAAACTGCTCCTAGAATTCAAGGAAAGCAGCTGCAACACTGAAAATACCTCAAAAAAGAAGTAGCTCTTACAGCCACAACTTCCTCCTGTCTTCCACCTTGATTACCCAGAATCCAATTTGTGTTTGGTAATTTGCACATTCTCTCTGGCACCTTGACTACATCTTGATTCTGATGCAGTTTCTTGATATGTGGTGCTTTCCTTAATAAAGCTTTTCCATTTTGATCAGTCATAAGTCAGGAACTATCAGGAGTTGACATGGATATTCGATCGCCTCATGGATGCTTCAAGGACATTTCTAAAGTGCTTCTGTCCCCTTTTGAGAACCTTGGCATGACTGAGGTTTTGAGTTGCTTTGAGGATCTGATAATCTGCAGAATGGTGCCCTCAATAATTCTATTGGAGTTACACAGTTCTTTTCTGTTTTAACTGGTTCTTCTAACAACCAGGTTCTTTGTTGAAAGAAAAGCAGTTGCACAATATTCCCAAGCTGACAGAATTAATTGACATGATGGTTCTAGAGAAAACCATATTCCCTCCCCAAGTGTGAACTCAAATGATATTGTTTCATCAATTTGCAGGTTGAGAGGTGTCCCTCTAGGCACTAGGGTACATATCATGCGAGAAATATTTTCGCTTTCCCTAGCCATTCTAACACCTCATGTCAGATTTCCTGACATAATGACAATTCCAAAAAAATTCTTTAGACTTGCAAAAGCTATCACATTCTAAGCGTTCAGATGTCAGATGAAACTATATTAGCTCACATCAGTCTGCAAGAAAATTAATGAGATCTTAGCTTTGCCTGACTGGTTTCTTTTTAAAAAGATTATTAAACCTATCTACACTCATATCTCACACCAAATTATTTTTGCAGCAGAGAAATGTGCTGCCCTGATAACGTGTGTAGCCCTCTAATAGCTTTTTAAAAATGAATTGAGATGGCTGTTAGCATTGAGTATTGATTCAATTAAAACATTAATAAGATGTTGCGGAATAGATACACTCTTACTGATATTTTCTTAAATACGTTGGAGTTGGAGGCAGCACTGAAGAATGCACTAAAGAGAGAGCAATGATCTTGTGTATAAAAATCGATGATCTTGTCAACTGACAAACTCAACCATCCATGAACAAATCACAAAGAGAAACAAACGTATGACTTTCTCCAAAGCTACTTCCATTCATTTTAAGTCACTTAAACAAAATGTTGTCTGGTTCCACTTGTTTAACTATTTATGCTGTTAGAACCGTTGCTGATTTTTCATTCTTTAAAATCAGTTTTGATTGGGAGCTGCAAACTGTGAGCTGAGAATTGAAAGGTGATCTTTGAACTCTGAGCAGCTGCTTATTTAAGAAAAGGTGTGAACAAATAAACTGGTATTTGCTTGCAAGGCCTGGCCTGAAAATTAATTGGACGTTGGTTCTTAATCAAAGAACTCCACAAATGCTTTACTCCAGAGAGGCTTATGCTCCAACACTTAGCAGATGCTTGACCATTAACAACGTCAGTACTTGGGAATTGATACCTGCAAGTCAGGGTGAGGACATGATGATCAAAAAAGAGGGGAGTGTTAGGGTGGAGCTTTTGAACTGCTTAGAATTGGAGTTTTTGAGAGGAGGAGTTTGGCTTTTGATGCTATAGTATAAAGGTTTGAAAGCTTCCTATCTAACCTCCCATTATCAACTATTGGAAGTTCAAAAAATAGAAACTGAGTTCTAAGTATTACTGAAACTTCCTCAAAGTAAACCAAAAAGATAGCACAGATTGATAAATTCAGAAAATGAAGCAAGGAACAAGATTTTGTAAAAACCACTTGAGTAATTTTGCCAATTTTGTTATTTAAAAAAAAATTTCTAAACTCTTTGTTTGTCTGTTTGTCTTTACAGTAAATGTAGTTGAAAACAAAGGCTATTGGGTTTAACTCATAGGTAACAATTAGATTACTTCATTGTTTAATTTGTTCTGCTAATGTGACTGTATTATTAATAAATTATTAAATCTATTGTTTAAGCTCCAAATCCAAAGTCTGGAATCAATTATTCGCAACGTCTGGGACTGTTTGTCTATGTTTGGTTTGGAAACATTGAGATCAATTTTGAGGGTCTTTGACAGTTTTAACTTTACTGTGTTCGCGAATACAGAGGTAGGGAGGCTAATTTGATTTGTCTGTCTCCACATCATAACAATGCAAAGAGTGCGGTGCTTTGCACTGCTGCTGTAAGCTGATCCTTGGAAGGTATTTGACAGAAACCCAGCAATAGCTTACCTTCTAATCTTTCTCCCTACATATGAAGATATTTTCCTGGATAACAGGAGAAATTATGGAATTTAAGAGATTAAAAACATAGTTCTAAATTATACTCGTGCTCCAACACACTGTGCCAGCTGTGGGAGGTGTTAAAGATGCAATGTCAAATTTTATTATTTTCTTGTAAATATACAATATACTATAATAAGATAATATTAGAGTTGTGAAATCATACACACACAATGTAGCCACTATTTTCAGTCTGAGAAGTTTAATGTGACCAAATCATAACCTCTAGAAAAGTAAGTAATAATAGACTACCTGATTATGAATTAGAAGGAGACTGTTTGATTCCCCATTTCGAAGGTGTCCCCTAAACTTTGACTGAATTATTTTTCACAATATATCATGCAAACCGAACTTAAAGCAACTTAAACCAGCAGTTAGTCCAAAGTAAAAAGAAAGTTTTTTTTTACAATGACATAATAGTATCTTTGTATAATATCCTCTAATTCTGTTGAATGCACAAATCCTTAAATGAAGCAAGGGAAGTTGAAAACATAGTTAAAACATCACAGGGGTATTTGCTGGGAACATTACCAGTTCAACTACTCACTAAATGGCTAATTCACCCTTTTAAGTGCTCAATTACAGATAACTTTCCACTTCTCAGACATTTTGCCCATGTTGAAAGTGCTTGCCACTGCTTATAGACACTGCTGGGTAAGGTTTGGCACGCACCATGTAGATTTGAGAGAGTCTGGCCTCTTTATGTGCACTTCAGTGGTTCATGGAAGGCCTCCCCTATATGGCAGTGACTGACTTTATAGCAATAGTTTTGCTGTTGTGCAACAATCACTACACATCACTACATGTGCATCCAATTGGTTCGCAACTCTTGCAATAGGGCAACCATCCTTAATTGGATAATGGCAATTTTATGGGAGATATGCTGTCTCATGTCCCATCCTCAGCCAAAGCAGGGTTGCATAACACTTTTGCCTCTGGTGACAAAACTTACCATCAGCCACAAAAATCAGTCCAATTTTTCTTACTTCTCCCTATATTTAGGCATTTGGTAGTACAGAAACTGTGTGTTACTCATAAAAGATACATTTTATTGAAGCCTTTTATCTTGTAGTCATCAGGACAATTCACAAGAGTACCAAGATAAGGGGAAACCAACATTTAAAGATAATGTATGAGAGGATTGGTAAAAGGATTTTTTTTCAGTTATTTCCTCATCTCATTTGCCAATTATTTTAAATCAATGCCCAAAATCCACCACCTTCTGCATTCACATCCTTTACCATTGACACATATTGGCATCATTATGTAGAATCTGAATTAATCCCAGTAACTCTCCAACACTACTCTGAAAGCACACCTCAAATCCATGACAAGTAGAAGAACAAGGGTAAATGTTTAACATGAGATTTGAACACATGGACAGCCCAAAGTTCACGAAGCAGTGATTGTTTATTTCACTGGCACCAAGTCATGACAACTCTGCAAGGAACTTAAAGTTAAACAAGGAAAACACAATATTTACAAGCCTAGCATTTACATCTCATCGAGTCCTACAGCACGGAGACAGGCCCTTCAGCCCAAAGTAGTCAATGCTGACCAAAATGTCAATCCACACTAACCCCATTTCCCTGCACTTGGCCCATATCTTTCTAAACCTTTCCTATCCATGCATTTGCCCAAATGCCTTTTAAATGTTGTTAGTGTACCTGCCTCAACCATTTTCCTGGCAACTTATTCCATATCATAGAATCATAGAATCCCTACAGTGTGGAAACAGGCCTTTCGCCCGACAAGTCCACACTGACCCTCCAAAGAGTAAACCACATAGACCCATTATCCTCCCCTATTATCCTATATTTACCCCTGAGCACTGCACCTAACCTACATTATGGGCAATTTAGCATGGCCAATTCACCTAACCGGCACATCTTTGGATTGTGGGAGGAAACCAGAGCACCCGGAGGAAACCCACACAGAGACGGGGAGAATATGCAAACTCCACTCTTTGCAGTTTAAAACATCCGTCCTTTAGCAAGGTAGCCAAAACTGGACACAATACTCCAAGTGTGGCCTCACCAACACCTCACAACTGCAACATAACTTCTTAATTTCTATACTCAATGGCCTGACTGATGAAGGCAGTGTGCCAAAAGTCTTCTTCACTTCCCTGTCTACCTGTGACTCCACTTTCAGAGAACAGTGTACCTGAACTTCAAGGTCCCTCTATTCTATTACCCTCCTTAAGGCCCTACCATTCACCATGAAACTCCTATCTTAACTTGACTTTCCAAAATGCAACACCTCACACTTATCTATGTTAAACTCCATTTGCCAGTTCTGGGCCCATTTCCCCAGCTGATTAAGATTCTGCTGCATTTTCTGGTAACCTTCTTCACTGTCCATGATACCTCCTATTTTTGTATCATCTGCAAACTTACGAATCATGCCTTGTACATTTTCATCCAAATCATTGATATAGATATCAAAGAGTATTGGGCCCAGACTGAGTCCTGAGGAAAGCCTGGATCTATGTCATCCTTCTCCCCTTGAGGCCACCATCCCCCTAAATGCACCTGCCCCTCCCAAGAGCGTCCATTTTATTGCTGCAGCTGCCTACTTGCTGACCTCCCTCCCTGTTACTGGTGGTTCTGTTGTGCAATTCCCTCTTCAAGACTTATTGTCCAAGAACTAAGGGACATATTTATAGAATAAGGAGAATGAATTTTAAATTGAGATGCAAAGGAATTTCGTCTCCCAATTCTCTACTACAGAGAGTTGCAGAGGCTAGATGAGTGAAAGTATTTAAAGAGGTGTTAGATAGATTTTTGAAAGACTGGGGAGTTGAGGGCTAGGATGAGTTGGCACAAAAGAGGAGTTGAAGCCTGGGGTTGATCTGCCATGACCAAATGGTTTAGTCTGGCAGGCTTAAGGGGTGAATGGTCTACTCCTGCTCTTACCTCTGATGAATTTGCAGAACAGGTTAAAAGACTCCTGAGCTGTATGTGTGAAGCTCAAAGTGCTGCTAAAAACAGTCATGATTCTTGCCTCCCAAGGATGCCTGGATATCTCTTAACACATGTAACCCCCAGCACCATTTTTATTCTGTTTCCTTGCTTCAACTGGAGATTCAACCACGTCACCAAATACCAAAAAATCCCAAGGTTTGAAAAGTGTGATTGAGTGCACAAAGGAAAATCTATGATAGGGGACTTTGACCTTATGAAACAGACAACTAGATGATGAAAAAGATATCAATCAGCTCACGTCCCTGAGCAAGAGTCATTGAAAATCTGATAATAGTTTATATACCTCTGCTTTTGTGGTAGTTGGGCATGACTCTTCCACTTTACCAAATTCTATGCTCACTGAAGGGTAAGGCCCTGTCATGCACATCAAACCAAGGCTCTTCCTATAGGAACCTTGACCCTACTTAATGTTTTGAAGGCTGAACGAGTTTAATGTCTGGTAAGAATTAAAAGCCATTGCATTGGATAGAGTCTCTGTGCTTGATGGCATTGATGGCAATGATTGTTGGGTACAGTCCTGTTTGAAGTGCCCAGCCTCATACTAATTCTAATAACTCTTTGGAGCAGTGGGACCAGCTGCTATGCATACCATAGAAACAGAACAGCAAGAACTGGATCTGTAAATGCTGTACAGCAATCTGCCCCAAATGCCTCTTCAGCCTACATCCCCATTTGTGCTAACAGACATCTCCCTGATGGCAATCTGTTGCCTAGTCTTGGGAGTTCAATCATTCTCCGTGATCCAGATGATGTGATCCCATTAGTCAAAGATAGACAATTGAAGTTTGTCACTATTAAGTGTCCTCAACTCAATTTGAACATTTCCATTCCTCATTTTTTCTTCTAGGAGGTTGTTCAGTTACCAATTCTTAGTTAATTTGAAGGAGGAATCCAGAAAGGTGATGTGGTCAATCAACTTCACTAACTCCAAGGAGAATGAAACTAGATTCTCTGCTTTGGCTTGTTGGTACTTATTAAAGCTCTGTTGTATCTGTTCAGGCCACTGCTGTCCCTGAAAACCTTTTCAGTACCTCAGATTGCCCCAGACTCTATAGCATCAAGGGGAATGAATATGAAATGCCTCTGTCTGTGTTTCCTGTGTTGGTGCCTGCGCCTCTGCTGTTGTCACAGCAGCCTAAGCCTCCCTGTCAGATATTGCCAGTTTCAAATCCTTCAATATCTGCTCCATTCTCAGTGGTCAATCTCATCCTTCACTGCTTAATGTGCTGTTGAATCCTGCTGACTTTTTAAACATACAGATGGCCCAAAGATCATGAAGCAGGCATTCTTTATTCCACTGACATCAAGTCATGACAAAACCAGGAAGACATAGCATTTACATGGAATTAAGCCTGTGGTTTACAGCTAACTGAGAAAGCTTTTTGTCAGTCTCATGATGTCGCCCCATGAGGTCTCCTTCCCCGAAAAATAAGTTTCTTCCCAAGAAAGTCTGTTCAATTTTTCCAGCTGCTCTACTTGATTTCCACCCTCAACATCAAAGCTGTAGCTGGCGGCCTTTGTATAACTGTTTCAGCTGCCTGCTCAACCCTCCCTCAACATTGCTGTTGAAGGTTATATTACATATTCAAATGAATACCACCACCTGAAAGTTTCCCTCCAAGTCACATATTGTCCTGACTTAAAACTATTTTGCCATTCCTTCATAATTGCTTGGTCAAAATCCTGAAACTTGCTTCCTAACAGTATATTTCATGAACTGTACCTCTTACCAAGGATTGCAGTGGCTCAACATACAGTTCACTACCACTTTCTCAAGGGCAATTAGGGATGGACAATAAATGCTGTCTTATGCAGCCAGGCCCATATACCATGAATGAGTATCAATGGACATAACACTTTCATAATATTTTACTTCAAAAAATTAGCCCAAAACACTCCAGTATGATATTTTCTGGGGACAGGACCATGAGATTCTGACGAGGGTCGGTGTATTCGTTAAAGATAATTACAAATTCACTCATCTGAAACATGCAACACTCAGTTCAAATATCAGTCAGCCATTGATCATTGTTAATACATTCTGACAGGAAACAAAATTATCAAAAACTAAATTGCTGCAATTAATAACCAAGCAATTTCAAAAATGTCATTGAAATAAGTGTTTATTCAAACAGGGCAATGCATTTCATTTTTAATGTAGACTTCAATGTAGGCAAATAAGGAATAAATTATGTAAATATTGTACTTGAAAATGAATTATCTTTAAATGTAATAACTTTATGGATCCACTGAGAAGTCTAAAGGCCTTACAGCTTAGCACTTTTGTTTTCATAATACTCCTTGACATGAAACAACTTTGTTTCTGAAAGCCTCAGTTTCATCTATAGATCAAGACATCTTACTCAACTATTGCATAAATCTATACAACTTCATTATTAAAAGATGTCTGTCCCCTTTTTAAATCTGAGTTGTTGATCCTGAAATTCAGACTCAAGTGAATTCTTCCTTGCAGTGTAGATCTGCCAACCAAATGGGAATCTAGCCAACTAATCTGTTGTTTTGTTTAATCAATGTCGAAACAAATAAAGATGATTAACTAACTACCAGGCAAAGCAAGACTCAAAAAAATTAATTTCAAACTCAATTATTTTTCAACAAAAGACAGGAAAAATGCAAATAAGACTGCCATGCTTGCTCCTGAAATGATCAGTTTTAATGCTCAAGGTCTGAAGGCTTCTTAGGCAGATCAGAATCCTCAAATATATTCTCTGTTTCTTTCTTACTCTTGTGTGGAAATAGGAAATTGAATACATTCTTTAAAATGACTTCTCCACAATTTATTCACTTGTGGACAAATATTATATTGTAATGTGTTCAAATTGTCAGAACAATTATTTGTCACTTTCTGCAGGTTGCATTGCAGTGTAAATATCACTGACATCAAATCATTGACTCTAATGACCTGAAAATTTAATAAACTTGGTCATCATTACCAGCATTTACTTTACTGTCACTATATAAAGCTATTACAATAAGAGTCATTTAACAATTAATATTCCATAAGATAATAATAACAGCTGTAAATTAAGCAGGTGATGATGTCTCAACTTCCAACATGAGGACTGATATGAGCTGTATTAGAGTCATAGAGTCATTGAGAAGTACAGCACTGAAAAGACCATTCAGTAAAACTCGTTCTTCCAACCAGATATCCTCAATAAATATCCAGCATTTGGCCCATATCCCTCTAAACCTTTCCTATTCATATACTCAACCAGATACCTTTTAAATGTTGTAATTGTACCAGCCTCCACCACTCCCTCTGGTAGCTCATTCTATAGATGCATCACCTTCTGTGTGAATTAGATACCCTTTGGGTTCCTTTTAAATCTTTTCGCTCTCAGCCTAAATCTATGCCCTCTAGTTCTGGACTTCCCCACCACAGGGAAAAGACTTTGTCTATTTATCCTAGCCATGCCCCTCATGATTTTATAAATCTCTATAAGGTCACCCCATAGCCTCCAACACTCCAAGGAAAACAGCCCCAACCTATTCAGCCTCTCTTCATGACTCAAACCCTTCAACGATGGCAACATCCTTGTAACTACTTTCTGAACCCTTTCAGGTTTCACAACATCCTTCCTATAGGAGGAAAATGAGAATTGCATACAACATTCCAAGAGTGGCCTAATCAATGTCCTGTACAGCTGCAACACAGCTCCTATACTCAATGCTCTGACCAATAAAGGAAAACATACCAAATGCCTTCTTCACTATCCTATCTATCTGTGACTCCATTTTCAACAAAGTATAAACTTGCACTCCAAGATCTCATTGTTCAGCAACATGCCCGAGGACCTTACCATTAAGTACATAAGTCCTGCTCTGATTTGCTTTTCCAAAATGCAGCACCTCACATTTATCTAAATTAAACTCCACTTGCCACTCCTTGGCCCATTGGCCCAACTGATCAAGATCCTATTCTACTCTAAGGTAACCTGCTTCGCTGTCCACTTCACCTCCAATTTTGGTGTCATCTGCAAACATACTAGCCATACCTCCTTTGTTCACATCCAAATCAATTGTAAAAATGAGGAAAAGTAGTAGACCCAGCACCAATTTTTCCGACACACCACTGGTCACAGGCCTCCTTTCTGAAAAGCAACCCTCCACCACAGTACTCTGTCTTCTACGTTTGAGCTAGTTCTGTATCCAAATGGCTAGGTTCTCCCTGTATTCTATGTGATTTAACCTTGCTAACCAGCCTATCATGAGGAACCTTGTTGAACTCCTTACTGAAGTCCACATATATCATGTCTACCACTCTGTCCTCAGCAATCCATTTCGTTACTTCTTCAAAATCTCAATCAAGTTCATGAGACATAATTTCCCATGCACAAAGCCATGTTGACAATCCCTAATCAGTCCTTGCCTTTCTAAATCCTGTCTCTCAGGATTCTCTCCAAGAACTTGCCCACCATCGATGTCAGGCTCAACGGTCTATAGTTCCCTGGCTTTTCCTTACCATCTTTCTAAAATAGTAGCATCACGTCAGCCAACCTACAGTCTTCTGGCACCTCACCTGTGACTATCGAAGAAAGAAATATCTTAGCAAGGGGCCCAGTAATCAGTTCCCTAGCTGCCCACAGTTCTGGGTTATACCTGATCAGGTCCTGGGGATTTATTCACCTTTATACCTTTTAAGCCATCCAGCAGCTCCTCCTCTGAATTATGGACATTTTTCAAGATTGCACCATCTACTTCTCCACATTCTATATCTTCCATGTCCTCCTCCACAGTAAACACTGATGCAAAATACTCCTTTAGTATCTCACCCATCTCCTTTAGTTCCACACAAAGGCTGCCATGCTGATCCTTTTGCCCTTAATTTATTTATGGAATCCCCTTTGGATTCTCCTTAACCCTATTTGCCAAAATTATTTCATGTCCCCTCCTGTTTTCCCGCTTAAGTATATTCCACCTCCATTCTACTCTTCTGAGGATTAACTTGATCTCTGCTGTCTATACCTGACATATGCTTCCTTCTTTTTCTTGACTAAAACCTCAATTTCTGTCATCATCCAGCATTCCCTACACCTACCAGCCTTTCCTTTCACTCTAACAGGAACATACTGTCTCTGGACTCTCATTATCTCATTTGTGAAGTCTTCCCATTTTCCAGCCATCACTTTGCCTGTGAACATCTGCCTCCAATCAACTTCTGAAATTTCTTGCATCATTCTGTCAAAATTGGCCTTCCTCCAATTTAGAACTTCAACTTTTAGATCCGGTCTATCTTTTTCCATCAGATTTTAAAACTAATAGAATTATGATTGCTAGCCCCAAAGTGCTCCTCCACTGACACCTCAGTCACTTGCCCTACGTTATTTCCCAACATTAGGTCAAGTTTTGCACCTTCTGTAGTAGGTATATCTACATACTAAATCAGAACATTTCCTTGTACACAGGGCAAGGAGGCTGGTTAAGTCAAAGCTTCTCTCGTCAGAATACGGCAGGGTTATCAGGGAAGGGTGGAAGGGTTGCATGTGAATATAAGTGTTGCAACAACATGTGACATGGTTACATGGGCAGGGATGGTGCTGAGCATTGTGTCTAAAAGGTGAAGTCAGCAATGTCAATGCTGGTGACCTCAGGATTGAGGCTATAGGGATGCAATTGCGATCTTGACAATGATTGGGGAATAAAACATAGTAGGATTCAAGTTCCATGGTCATGGGAGACCTGGATGGTTTTATGAAAGGGGAAGGAGCAGATCGTATTGATAATGAAATGATTAAGGTTCACAGTGGGCATGAGGATAATGACGGCTGTAGGCTCAGGAGAGTGCTAGCCAATCGATCACTATTGTATTAGAAAACATTGTCACAGGTGGAGGCTTAAACATGATGGAGGGTAGGTTGATTCTAACAGGGGTCATCAAGTGTACTTGAAGGGACATTCATGGGTCACAGTGATGAATAGTGATGAATATTCTTCTGACAGTGATGGACGCCATTTTACCTTTTCTTCACACTGAATGCAGTTTCTTACTAACAGTAAATAGTTGGAGAAGGCATTTTTCAGACAAAAGGAGTTACTGTTATGATTTGTGGGCTCACTAAAAGCTAATCCATATGTGTAATAATGAGTGAACTGTATGTGAAATGAGTTCAGATGTTTTCTCTTCTCTCTACACTATACATTTGCTCCATGTGTCAGGTATTCCATTACATTAATATCCCAGCAAGGTCAGGAACTGCAATGAAATTTGGGGTAAAGGGAATCTGCCATTGTCTGAGACTGGAATGGAGGAAGACCTGCAAAGAAAATGCTGAAAATACTATTTATTCACATTCACAAGATCACGCAAAGGCAAGTGAAGTACACATATCTATTAGTCATGGTGTATAGTGAGGCATGGCTGAAACCATGCGATCACTTTCTGTCATTTGTATGACATCTCTGATGGTTGGGGATGGAGGAAGAATATGACAGTATAGGCTGAACTGATGTTTCTGTCTTACAGTAACAGAGTGCCCTTTGAATATAGCGCTAGGGTCTTTGACACCGCCCCCCGAGAGGTAACAGGACCAGGTATTAGCAAGAATTTAGGCGTTGACTGTTAGGCCCATAAGACTAATTGTTCTCCTCACACTTGCATATTTAACGAGCTGAGAACCATGTGATCACATGAATAAAGCAGACTCAGCTGCTAACAGAATTGACACCCACTTCTACGTCCCACATCAGACTTAAGCTACAAAATGAAAACTTCTGCCCTTCTGTGAAGACATGCTTTCTAATTTTGCTCCTGAAAGAATGTATCTAATTTTTATACTGTGCCATATCATGAACCAGGTTTCTTTGAACCTCCATTGTTTACAGATGTTCACAAAGGAGAAAGTGAGGACGGCAGATGCTGGAGATCAGAGCTGAAACTGTGTTGCTGGAAAAGCGCAGATCAGGCAGCATCCAAGGAGCAGGAGAATCGATGTTTCGAGCATGATGAATTGATGTTTCGTTTATGCTTCTTCGTTTCCTGAAGAAGGGCTCATGCCCGAAACGTCGATTCTCCTGCTCCTTGGATGCTGCCTGACCTGCTGCGCTTTTCCAGCAACACACTTTCAGATGTTCACAAAGCCCAAAAATGCATAACATTTAAGTCCAAAGTGTACAAAGTTAAAAAAATCACACACCAGATTATCACCTGATGAAGGAGCATCACTCCGAAAGCTAGTGTGCTTCCAATTAAATCTGTTGGACTATAACCTGGAGTTTTGTGATTTTTAACTTTGTACACCCCGGTCCAACACCAGCATCTCCAAATCAAGTCCAAAGTGGGTGATCTCACATTTTCCAATATTGAAATTAATTTGCCATTGTTTGCTCTTTCATTTAATCTATCAATATCTGTTCATAATTTTGTGCTTCCAACCACATTGCTTATGATTCTGTCTATCAATGAACAAATTTATGAAGGTAAGTTGATGTGGTACAATGGTAGTGTCCTTTTCTGTGGGCCACAAGGACTCAGTTCAAGTCTTGTATGCTCCAAATGTGTATTATAAAATGTCTGATCAGTTCAATTAAAAATATCTATAGGAAAGTTGAAAGCCACTTCAGCTGAAGACATGAATAATACTGTCCTAATTTCCAAAGTGTTAAGTTTATATAATGTTTTTCTGTACTATTACTATATTTTTTTCTGTAGTTATAGTAAAGTATGGAATTTGAGCATGGGATCAACAGAACTTTTTTTATGCTTATGCTGATTGAGTTATTCAATTTCAATGCTGTGACTTACATATAAACAAAATTCAGCTTTTCAACAACATTAAACAACACAAGAAGGATACATAAAGATTATTATTTGGCAGCTTGATGTATTTGTTTTGCAATATCAAGAAAAATAGATCTCATTCACATTATGAGACATTTTAATCATTCCAGATTGTCAGTCATAAATTCATAGAGCAGTTCGGCAATGTTGGAATAAATCCAACACTGTTTCTGCCTGAAATATTATACTCCTTGAAAAACTTATTGAAGATTACATTTCCAATAATACTACTTCAGATTGATTCCAACAATTCATTTCAGAATAAAGAACAGCATGTCATTTGTTTGTTAGCATTAACTATTTACATTGAGCACTTTTCCTTTTGCTCCAGGCATCCTTATCATCGGTTCAATTTTTTCCACCTCCTCCCATGTTCAACAGCATAGAAAATGTCACTTTCTCAGCCCCTCTTTCCATTCTGAGGGAGAATCATACTGGACTCGGAGCATTAATTTTATTTTTCTCTCTGCACAGATGCTGCCAGCCCTGCTGTGTTTCTCCAGCACTTTCTGGTTTTATTTGAGATCTCCAGAATTTGCAGAAGCTTTTTTTAAATAAATTTACACCCTGCTCTTTATTTTAGATAGACTACAAGCATTAGAAAACAGTTCAAAAAGGTTTGCTTGCAGCATAGTTAGATGAGAAACAATAAATCTGTCAAAGCAGCAGAACTTAAAGGACAACATCTGACCATTAAAAATGGGAAGCTATGGAAATGGCAGATGTATGGATTGATATTTCACACTAGGACAGCAAAAACATGTAGACAATCATATTTCTTTCATGTTCTTTGATGGTCTTCACTATATATGCTTTAGTTCATCCAATGATTTCCCTCTGATGCACGTACTTGTTGCTTGTTTCTTTTGCCAAGCACTCTATGCTGTAATAAGATCATGGCTAATAAAAATTATGGCCGGAATTTCACATTTCTGCTTACCCTCTATATCCTTTAATTTGCATGTCAATGAAGAACCTATTCAACTTGACCTTAAGCAAAATTCAATGACCCAGTCTCTACTGCTCTTTGGAGAGCGAATTCCACAGATCAACTATCTCGACATGACAGAATTTCTCTTCATCTTATTCTTAAATGGGAGAACCTTTAATTTTAATTTTAACCTAGCCTCCTAGTTTTAGTCTCTCCCACAAGAGGAAATACCCTCTGAGGATCCATCGTGTCAGTTCCCCTCAGAATGTTCTTTGTTTCAAGATCACTCTCATTCCTGTAAATGCCAAAGGCTACAGGCCTAACCTGTCAAACTTTTCTTCATTAAGAAAACTTCTTCATTCCAGGAATCAGCTCAAGTCAATCTTCCCTGAATTACTTCTCGTGCTATTATTTCCTTTCTTAAATAAAGACACCAAAATTTTATATTACACTTCAAATTTAAATCTGGTTCCACTAACACCCTAAAAATTTGTAGCAAAATTTTCCTTTCCCCCAGCAATAGACAACAACATTCCGTTTGCCTCCCTAGTTATTTGCTGTTATAGCATACTAATTCTTGTGATTCATATACCAGAACACTCAGAGTTTGCAATCTTTCTCCATTTAACTCATGTTATATTATTCCATTCTTCCTACCACTGTGAACTCGATCACAAATTTCCACATTGTACTTCATCTGCCTTTTTTTTGATCGCTTATTTAGCCTATCTGTCTAGGTTCCTTTGAAAACTCTTCACTGCCTCACAATTTTCTGTCTGAACTATTTTTATATAATCAGTAAATTTAGCAAGCACATATTCAATCATTTCAACTTAGTTCTTTATATAGATTGTAAATGATTGAAGCTCCAGCGTAGATCCCTGTGACGTCCCACTGAGTACAGTTTACCAATTTGAAACTGACCGATATATGCCTACTCATTGCATCCTGTTTGCCAGCTAGTCCTCTCGTCATGATAATGTTTCCCCCTCCACTATGGTTTTGTGTCATAAGCTTTGAGGTGGCACCTCATCAAATGCCTTTTGAGTCGCCTGAGGCGGGAACTGAACCCGGGTCTCTGGCGCTGTGAGGCAGCAGTGCTAACCACTGTGCCACCGTGCCGCTGTGTTTGCCAGCTAGTCCTCTCGTCATGATAATGTTTCCCCCTCCACTATGGATTTGTGTCATAAGCTTTGAGGTGGCACCTCATCAAATGCCTTTTGGAAATCCAAGTATAACACATTAATAGGTTTCCTTTTATCCAAGATATTTGTCACTTCCTTAAATAACTCCCTTAAATCAGAAAAATATGACCCATTCACAAAATCTTACTGATTCTCCCTAAGAACACTAACATTTTCTGATTGTCTGCTATAATATCCTTAATATTAGAATTTTTCCGACGGAAGTTGTGAAGCTAAATGAACTGTAATTACCTGTTTCAATTTCTCTTGAACAGAGCTATTTTTACATTTGATGGAACTTATCCAAAATCAATGGAATATTGGAAAATTAAAATCAACATCAACAATCTGGGGTCCCCTTATGTTAGGACTCTAGTTTATCAGGTACTACTGAATTGTCAGACTTTAGTTATAATTATTTACTGAGAACCATTTCCAGGAGATCATAATTACTTTAAATTGCTGTCTCTCTCCTTAATCTGCAACTATTTCTGTGATATTATTTCTGTCTTCTACAGTAAACATAGAGTCATACAGTATAGAAACAGACCCTTTTTCAACTAGTCCATGCCAAACATAATCCCATACTAAACTAGTTCCACCTGCCTGCTTCTGGCCCATATCAATCCAAACCTGTCCTATTTGTGTACTTATCCAAATGTCTTTTAAACATTGTAATTGTACACACATCAACCATTTCCTCTGGAGGCTCATTCTACATGTGAACCACTCTCTGTGTAAAATATTTGCCCCTCATGTCTTTTTCAAACCTCTCTCCTTAAAAATGAGCCTCCCGGTCTTGAAATTCCCTATCCTCAGGAAACAACAACTACTATTAACTCTATCTATACCCCTCTTTATTTTATAAACTTCTATCAAATTGCCTCTCAATCTCCTGTGCTCCAGTGAAAAAGGTCCCAGCTTGTCCAGTCGTTACCAGCATTTACTTTACTGTCACTATATAAAGCTATTACAATAAGAGTCATTTAACAATTAATATTCCATAAGATAATAATAACAGCTGTAAATTAAAACTCCCATACCCAGCAACATCTTAGTAAACCTCTTCTGCAGCCTCTCCAGCTTAATAATATCCTTCTTATAACTGGGCAACCAGAAGGAGACACAGAATTCCAGAAAAGGCCTCACCAATGTCCTGGACAACTGCAACACAACTTCTCAACTCCTGTATTTGTTGAAGGCAAGCATGCCAAACATCTTTTTAACCACCGTGTCTATATGTGACGCCAACTTAAAAAAATTATGTACCTGCACATCTAGGTTCCACTGTTCTACAACACTATTCCAAGGCTCTACCATTAATTGTAAAAGCCCTTCACTTGTTTGTTGCACCAAAATGTAATACCTCACATTTATTCAGATTGAATTCCATCTGCCATTTTCAGCCTATTGACCCATTTGATCAAGATCCCTTTCTAATCTTAGAAAACCTTCTTCACTGTCTACCGTGCCACCAATTTTGGGGTCGTCCACAAACTTACTAATCATGCCTTCTATATTCTCATCCAAATCATTTATATAAATGACAAACAAAAGAGGATCTAGAACCAATCCCTGTTAACACCACTCGTGACAGACCTTCTGACTAAAAGGTAACCCTCCATTATCAATCTCTGTCTCTTGCCATTATAGAGTCATAGAGATGTACATCATGGAAACAGACCCTTCAGTCCAACCCTCCATGCCGACCAGATATCCCAACCCAATCAGCCAGCACCCGGCCCATATCTCTCCAAACCCTTCCTATTCATATACCCATCCAAATGCCTCTTAAATGTTGCAATTGTACCAGCCTCCACTGCATCCTCTGGCAGCTCATTCCATACACATGCCACCCTCTGTGTGAAAAAGTTGCTCCTTAGGTCTCTTTTTTTATCTTTCCCCTCTCACCCTAAACCTATGCCCTCTAGCTCTGGACTCCCCGACCCCAGGGAAAAGACTTTGTCTATGTACCCTACCCATGCCACTCATAATTTTGTAAACCTCTATAAGGTCACCCCTCAGCCTCCGACGCTCCAGGGAAAACAGCCCCAGCCTGTTCAG
>NC_057731.1:26679231-26681817 GCF_004010195.1 Chiloscyllium plagiosum | reverse complement strand
GTCAAAATTGGCCTTTCTCCAATTTAGAACTTCAACTTTTAGATCTGGTCTATCCTTTTCCATCACTATTTTAAAACGAATAGAATTATGGTCGCTGGCCCCAAAGTGCTCCCCCACTGACACTTCAGTCACCTGCCCTGCCTTATTTCCCAAGAGTAGGTCAAGTTTTGCACCTTCACTAGTAGGTACATCCACATACTGAATCAGAAAATTGTCTTGTACACACTTAAGAAATTCCGCTCCATCTAAATCTTTAACACTATGGCAGTCCCAGTCGATGTTTGGAAAGTTAAAATCCCCTACGATAACTACCCTATTATTCTTACAGATAGCTGAGATCTCCTTACAAGTTTGTTTCTCAATTTCCCTCTGAATATTAGGGGGTCTATGTATCCAATTGTCAGGTACACCCTAAATCCCATATGACCTAACTTTACTAATTTGTCTACTGTTCATCACTACATAATAATTAGTGATCGGTGTTTGTCAACATGGGTCTAAAAGACAAGTAAGTTGGGTAATTCTGTGTACCCCAACAAGCTGTAACAAGGGCTTGAATAGGTAATTGGATGAAGTCAGTAGGTGGCTGCATGGATAAGTAGGTAGTGGGTGAGGTGGATTAGTTAGATAGGTGAGTGAGTTGGGTAGCTTGGTAGTCGGGTCAAGGTGGTGGTCAGGTCTGGGAGGTGGTCAAGGAATCTAGTGACTGGTCAAGTCAGTGGAGAGGACTGTTACTTTGGGGGAATGGGGGATTGAAGATTCAGTGATTTAATTGGTGGTCAAGAGGGTGATTGTGACAGTCATTTTTGTACTATAGATTATAATCTGTCTAATATTTCCTGAGTAACTTCCTAACTGAGTTGCACAGATATGTTTGAAGTCTCCAACTTGAATTCAGAGTTGGAAACATTCATGGAGGATCCCGGGGAGCTGTTCACCAAAAGTTGAAACTTCCCAGACAATTCCCCTAGAGATCCATACATCAGGTTGGATATCCACCGATCTGGAGATCAGAAGATCTGCCCCAATATTTTGGAGATTGCACATACTTTATTTGCAACACTGACCATGGCAGAAGTATAACAACATGAATGGTCTTTAGGAAGAGATGTTTGTGCTTCTGTTCCAAATGTTTACAATTAACTTTGATAGTAACACTCAATTTGAGTTCTCATTGAATACAATGGGCACAACTATACAATTTAAAAACCAATCAATTCTCTGTTCTTTTCAGCAAGCTCTTTTGTATAATTAAATAACTATAGAAATTGCATGGTGTACGATGTCTGCTGATATTTTCTTGCATTCATCTATTTTATGAAAAAATAGCAAATCAGGTCAATAGTACCTGTGGCTACATGTTTATCAATGGATAAATAAAGCATTAATTGAACTTTAAAGTATTTTCACATTAAGTATTTATACAAATCTTTACGAAATAATTTTTAAAACGTTCTGTGTAATTTAAGTCTAATGATATAAATTCACCAGAGTGATACTGGTTAGCTGGAATCAGTCATAGGAGACTTAATTACATCAAGTTGGGGAATTATGCATATTTGGCAATGACATTTTTTTAAATTATGGAAATCATGATGGCCCTGGAATTCAAGCAGTTTGACGATTGATTTCCAACCAGAAGGTCACCAAGCTGCCTGTCACTCTCACTGCTTTATCTTTGTTAGATTAAATTAATCAGTTTTTGTCAGTGCTGTCAGTCACAAGGGACAACAAGTGTTTTATCCTGGAGGAAAGCTGATGAAATTAGCATTGATGGATGTTAGAACAAATTCTTGACCACTGTGCTGACCTCCTAAACAGAGAATACATCTTGAGTTAGAGACAAACAATAACAACTGTAGGTGCTGGAATATATTTTGGCTAATGTTCTAGCATGTGAAAAAATAATTAAATAAACAATGTTGTATAGGGATGATATGTTTGCTACAGATGTCTGCAACAGTTTAGTTGTGCGAGTTTGGTCTTATTTCGGCAGGTAATTTGTATTAACTGGTGTAGTGATTGTATCAAGGTCAGCAGATAGACCTCACAGAATATGAATTCCCTGATTGGGGCTGTTAACCTGGCCCAATCAGGGAGCCCTGCTTGACAAATATGAACAGGAGTTTTTCCCCCTCCAACTCTATTTTGATTTAGTCCCTACCCTCCCCTTCACTGTTTTGATCACACAGCATTGCCCTTTGATGTGAAGGGCAGTGTTTGTCACTGGCCACTCGGGTGTTTTCCTATCTTCCTGGTGGTGGAAATTGAATAAAGATTCGTGCACTTTGTGTCTTTCACTGTGTCTCACACGGATACACACACACCATGGGTGTTGGGGAAAAATAAGCACTACCGCACTTAGGTGGTAGTGTGGGGGTTAAATTTAAAAAAAATGAACAGGAGTTTTTCCCCCTCCAACTCTATTTTGATGTAGTCCCTACCCTCCCCTTCACTGTTTTGATCACACAGCACTGTCCCTTGATGTGAAGGGCAGTGTTTGTCACTGGCCACCCGGGTGTTTGCCTATTGTGAGTGTATGTGTAAGGACTCTCCTTGAAGGCGACTATCCCTAGACCAGCTGCC
>NC_057731.1:26631337-26678977 GCF_004010195.1 Chiloscyllium plagiosum | reverse complement strand
TTTGTGTCTTTCACTGTGTCTCACACCTGCACACACACACCATGAGTGCTGGGGAAAAAAATAAGCACTACCGCAGTTAGGCGGTAGTGTGGGGGTTAAATTAAAAAGAAAAAACAAATATAGCGCAGTTAAAAAAAAAGAAAAAGAAAAAAATGAGTTATTCCCCCTCCAACTCTATTTTGATTTAGTCCCTACCCTCCCCTTCATTGTTTTGATCACACAGCATTGCCCTTTGATGTGAAGGGCACTGCTTGTCACTGGCTACTTGGGTGTTTCCCTATCTTTCTGGTGGTGGAAATTGAATAAAGATTTGTGCACCTTGAGTCTCTCACTGTGTCTCACACCTGCATACACACACAATGGGTGCTGGGGAAAAATAAATAAAAGAAAAAAATGAACAGGAGTGACAGACATCCTGGGAAATAAAAACAGGAGGGTCAGAGGTTCTGTTCACTCTAAGAGCTGGCTTAAAAAAAAATGAACAGGAGTTTTCTCCCAGCCCAACTGCTTGTTCTGTGGCGCTGTGGAGTCCGTGGACCACGTGTACATTGGGTGTGGGCGTTTGCACTCCCTTTTTGATTTTCTTAAAAACTTCCTCCTCTGCTTTTGGTTGCACTTCAGTCCCACGCTCCTGATGTTCGGGCACCCAGTACGGAGGAGGGAGGGCAGATCTGAACACCTCCTTGTGGGTCTGCACCTGGGCCTGGCCAAACTGGCCATAAACAGTTGAGGCAGCGGGCCGTGGAGAGGGTCATTAAGGCCGACTGCCTGCCCCTCTTCCGCGGTTATGTTAGGGCCCGGGTGTCCTTGGAGAAGGAGCACGCGGTGTCCACCAACACCCTGGAGTTGTTCAGGGAGAGGTGGGCGCCGCAGGGAGTGGAGTGCTTTATTTCCCCCTCCAATTCTATTTTGATTTAGCCCCTGCCCTCCCCTTCACTGTTTGATCACACAGCATTGCCTTTTGTGTGGGGCACTGCTTGTCACTGGCCACTCGGGTGTTTCCTATCTTCCTGGTGGTGGAAATTGAATAAAGATTCGCACACCTTGTGTCTCTCACTGTGTCTCACACCTGCACACACACAACATAGGTGCTGGGGAAAATAAGCACTACCGCAGTTGGAAAGAAAAAGGGAAAAAAAAAGGAACAAGAGTTTCTCTATTAAAAAAAATAAACAGGAGTCTCATGGATGTCAGGTGTCTTTTTTATAGCTATATTGGTCTGTGTTCTATGCACTGTTTCTCATTTGATTGCACTGTCTTGTCTGTGTTTGTTACTGTTATCTTTGTGATGACTGAAGGTGGGATTTGAGGTTTGTCCTCATCTCCCTGAAAACTGGTTGAATGATGGGGTTTAGGGTTTGGCTTTGCTACCCTTTCCCCTGTATATGGTGCTTTTTTTTAGTGAACTGCTGCTTTCTGTTTATTGTTAACTGTATTTTGTACTGTTTAATAAAATTTTTAAAAAGAACTCTCAGGGGTAATGTTCACTCTGAGAGGTGGCTCTGAGGAAGCCAGATCAGTATCAAGTACAATGCACGTGCAAATAAAGGGTGACTTGCTAATGGAATATTGGCCTCTGTAGAGTTATTTCAACTGCCACAGATTGCAATACATTGCCTACAACAAACTACTCTCCTATACAAAAAATGATCATCGATTACAAATATGCTTGCATATAGATTCAGGGACAGAAATAAGAAAAGCTCATGATGTACAAAGAAATGAGAGGAAGTACAGAGACTTCTTGGAGTACCTTTAGCAGATCATAATGATCTTAATACATTTTATAAAGTTTATGAAACAAGCAGATTAAATTTGAAATCTCTTGTCCTTTCCTCAAAGCTCATGTTGCAACTTAAACATTGTAATGGGCCAAATGGCCTGTATCTATGCTATGTACATTATGTAAGCAATAGTACATCTTTGAACAGGTATTTTCCTTTTATTTCACCTCCTGAATATAGTGGACTGCATTATTAGCACTGCAATGGCAATACTGCCCACTAATGTAGATTTGCTACAAATTCAGAATTCAGAACTCGAGCAGTTAAAAGGCTTCTGTCATTTGAAAGGAAAAAAAAGTGATCTGACATAGCCTTTAAGGATTTAAAGTTAGTAAAAGCAGGCAAGCCATGTAGACAGTCAATGCTAGCCCCAACACCTAGAATTGCCAACAAATGTCAAAAGTGATTCAATGATCTTACTGTGGCAATGTCATGCAGAGATGCTGAGCCAATACATATCTGTAACTGAGAGAGCTTTCCTTACCTCCTTACAGAAAATGAAAACTTACATTAAAAATTTAGAAATTGCACCATCTTTGGGAATTTCAACTTTCTTCACAAGCAATGACCAACATTCTGAAATATACACACTGCCATAATGCTGGAAACTAACAGCTAATGTTCCATACAATAGAGATTCTGTGATTCTGAAATGCTTAAATTGTTTTCTTAGTGACAAGTGTCAGAGAAACACATTGGTTCAGATTTTATGATAAATAATGGACAACTGTTGGTGATAGTTTTTTGTTACTCTGAGAAACTGAAAGCAACTCTCAACATCCACACCTATGTATTTAAACTCAAACAGCAATTCCCTATTTTTCCACAAGATGTGCTGTTGAAATCCTTGCAATGGAAATCAAAAATAAATTATTGAACTGATGTGAACTTTCATTTTTAAGTTATTGTTCTCATTATTGTAAACCATCTTTGAAAACGTTATACCTTGTTGAAAAAGTTATTTTTAATTGTGCGCTAAACTCATTATTAGTGCTAATGTTTCTTGCCCTGCTAAGAGTTAAATTTATATTCCTGGAATGTCACACATTTATTCACTTAATGTTAAAATAATTCCAAGGTTAATAATTCCAAAAACAAAATGGGGACCAAGTAGTTCAGTTGGCTAGATGGCTAGCAGGGGGTTCAGTACAACACCAGCAGTGTGACTTTGATTCCCAATGGAGCCGTGACCTGCCTCCTGGCTCTGGCACTGGCATTGGAACACAATGGAAAACAAATTATCGAGAAATGGCTGAGGATGAAGCATTGACAGACAATGAGCCAAGAATCTGTCTTCAGGTGGAGTACACTCGAATAAGTGTACAAACAAATGAAAATTACAAAACAAAATAGACTGCTAAAATTAGTTGTCGAGAGTGTGGTGCTGGAAAAGCACAGCAGCATCCAAAGAACAGGAGAATCGATGTTTCAGGCAAAAGCCCTTCATCAAGAAGGGCTTTCCTGATGTAGGGCTTTTACCCGAAACGTCGACTCTCCTGATCCTCGGATGCTGCCTGACCTGCTGTGCTTTTCCAGCACCATACTCTTGATTCTAATCTCCAGCACCTGCAGTCCACACTTTCGCCTTGCTAAAATTACTTGTCGTTTCCCAGTTTGCTGTAGGTTGAGTTCTCTGATGTGATTGGTCTGTATAGGCTGTATGATAGCATCCCTATTGTAGGATAGCAGAAATCCCTACATTAGATTAATATTGGGAAAAGTGAAATTAATATAATGTAATTCTCTAGATTCTTGTCAACAGCTTTCTTTGAGATCAGGAGCAAGTGTAGTCAATTTGCCATTACTGAAATAATTAAGGTCCTTAATGAAATATATATTCCATGAAAACATTCAAACACAGTATTTAAATTTGTACCATAGACATAAGTCATCAAAAGTTTCTTTTTCCAAATAACTGACACACACCCGTGAAAAATCATCACCCTAATTACACCTTCATGTAGACCGGTGAGATTGTAGGTATTGCATTTCAAGTTAACACTTTAAACAGCAGCTACACGCTTACCTACTGCATCTCAGATCTCAATCTCAGATTTAAATTTAACAATTGACAACATTCGTTACAGTATGATCCACTGCAATTTTTCCAAGTATAGTAGCTCTTGAACTTATGCAGCCATTAACTAAACATTGCATATTTATTTTAATACAGAGGAATCTCAATTATCCAGCATTCAATTATCCGAATATTAGATTATCTGGCAAGATCGCAAGATCCCGATGCTTGGCTAAATTATGT
Organism: Chiloscyllium plagiosum; assembly: GCF_004010195.1. Classification (NCBI taxonomy): domain Eukaryota; kingdom Metazoa; phylum Chordata; class Chondrichthyes; order Orectolobiformes; family Hemiscylliidae; genus Chiloscyllium; species Chiloscyllium plagiosum. Next base: position 26,674,933 of record NC_057731.1, on the reverse strand, counting down.
TATCCGGCATTCAATTATTCAGAATTAACCGAACGAAATACTCTCCTCCTGTGTCCTTCGGATAATGGAGTTTCCTCCGTAGTTCATTATTTCGATGATTTGTCATTTTCTTGAATAGAATTGGCTGAGTACTTCTTTCCCCATCTTCAACACCATACTGGCAGCATCCTTTTCTTTCAACCATTTTTGCAGGCGCTTAACCTGCAACCGCCACCAGTGTCCATTTCCTCTCCACCCTCCAGACAACTACCACTGATGCCTTCAACTCTCTTTCCAAAACTTCCTCCTTCCACATCTACCTTTCCCGATTGACATGATGTGGAGGAGTTGGTATTGGAGTGAGGTGGACGAAGTTTAAAATCACACAACACCGTGTTATAGTCCAACAGGTATATTTGGAAGTACTAGCTTTTGGAGCACTGGTCCTTCATTAGGTGCTTGTGGAGGATAAGACAGTGGTGGGCTGCCTAACATTCGGCTCCTTATCCTTTACGTCAATAGCATCCTGACTCTGAACGCTCTGGGTGGCTGACTGACTGTGTCCAAGCGCCTGGACTGATAGCAAAGGTTGTCCTGAACTTACTATACCAAAGCCCCCAAATAAATGCTATTCCCTTTGACTTGATTGGACCCTTATGAAAATCATGACAAGTTTCCTTCCTTTGTGCCTTGTTATACAGCATGGCAAAACAGAAGTAATATGGACCTGGTATTGCTGGTTGAGAGTCAAAACACAAAAAGGTAAGTCAGAGATGATGAATACCTAAGTAGGCTCAGAATGAGTGAATGCTATGCAAGAGAGCAAAAGCCAGAGGTGCTGCCTCGTTTAATTCATGAGCAAAAGGCATGATTCTGAGGTGTTCAGTATCCCTGCTGTAGCATTACAATGATGGTTGCTTGTGCTGCTTGTGATGCAGCATTGAAGTGCAAGAGCGTACTTCAAGTGGATCAGAGATGGTTGAAATTACCTGCACAACAAATTTTCAACAGGGTTGATCAAGCGAGGCTTTCCAGTTTCAAGTCATCCTGATTTGTTATTATTTTATTTGTTCTGTTATTATTTATTTCCAGATGTTTTACTCTTTTTCCTTTTGTAGGGTTTCTATCATTTTCCTGCTGCTGATCTTAAGCTGAATAGTCTGCAATGCCTGGACATGTTCATCCCTTCCTTCTTAAATGTGAAAATTTTATTAGCTATTCACCAGACCTCTGGCACTGCACTTTGTTCTATTAAATCAAATGTGTGTGTAGAATTGCCTCTGCTATCTCCTTCCATTGATTCTTTTAAAGTCCAGTTCTTTATAGGTAAACATAAAGTTACCACAGCTTCAGACAGCTGCTCTCTCTCATTAGACAGTTATGACTGGTGAGGCTTTCATGGTAACCTCAGCCAGTATGGGAGTTGAACTCAGACTGTTGACATTACTCTGCATTACAGACAAGCCGTCCAGCCAACTGAACTAACTGACCCCATCCACAATCCTTCATAAAAAGTAAAAGAATGCAGAGATGAGGATTTTACGGGGCCTAGAAATTCAGGAAATGTGATGGGAAGAGTGACAATTAGGTAAGAGCTGCATTTTTGCTACCCTGATGGTAGGTTCAGATTTACAGATCAGTTCAGTGGTGTGTTTATGACGGATCATGTTTCAAGCCATCCTGTAGCAGTTTCCCCTTCTAATAAATTTGCAATACTCATTATATTAAAGTTTGCAAGTTCTGCCAAATTAGGAAGTGACAAGGACAACATTGAACATTAATGTAAACATTTAATGAAGAGTGAATGCAAAAACACAACATTGTTTCTTTCATAAAAAAGAAATGTTGTTCACTCCCCTCAACACATATATGAGGCACACCAGTACATTTAGCTCTTTGACTAAGCTCTTCTCCTCAGTGCACACATGAATAGGATTAAACCAATGTTATGCGAAATATTACAAGTGGAATTTAAATTTTCAAAAAAGGTGCCCTTGCATTTTGTGCTCTCAATAAGTCTTAAGGTAGAGTAAATTGTGGTCACTGAAAATACCTCTCCAATTGTAGTTTTTTCATCCAGGTCATATATCAGAGATTCTCATAATATCAGGTATCAGCTTTGATTAAATGCTAGCACTCTGAGTCAGAAGGTTATGGGTTCATGCCCATACAATTCTTGAGTACATAAAGCAGGCTGATATTTCTGAAAGACTAGTGGAACATTTGAAATTACAATTTTAGGATGGAATGTTAACCTAACTGCCTTCTCAAATGAATAAAGAAGATCCTAAAGCACAATTCAATGAGAACAGTGAGTTCCCTTTGCAATCTATCCAACAGTTATCCCTTAACCACACATAAAACAACAAATAATGACATTATTCTTTGACCTTGTGAGCAAGAGGACTGCAGTCTTTTTTATGTGTTACAACAGTGAATTGGCTTCAAAACTAGAGATCATGAAAGGTGCTTTGGAAATTTAGATCATTTACAATCACTATTTTAGTTTAGAATGTCTCTGATCAGAGAAATCAAAAATGCTTACAAATGTATGGGATCATGAAAGGGCAATGATATCTGAATACAAGCAGTACAAACCAGAGTATGAATCATAATATGCTCTGGCAATTATCCTTGTTGCTGCCTCAACCTGACATTGAAAGTCTGTTGACAAAAGCTGTCAGCTTCAATGAATGCAGTCTTTTTCAATAAAAGGTTTTGTCAAAATTGCCATTACCTTGAACAACACTGTTTTCATTCTTGGTGCTCAACCTATTGTTGTTAGGTACTGATGAAAAAGGAATATTTACTTTCTCAATCTGTAAAACAAATTATAATTGTATCAATTTAATATCCTTGCAGAACTTTATCCTTTGAAATATATTAACTAAGACTTTAGATATTGGATATTTCATTAAAATAAAACATAACATGCATGTATTCACAGACGCCCATGTGTTAAAATATTAAACAAAAATAGAAATTGCTGGAAAAATGCAGCTAGTCTGGTAGCATCTGTGGAGAGAAAGCAGAGTCAATGTTTTGGGTCCAGTGATGCTTCATCAGAATTGAACATAATATTAAAGTACTAAAGTTTGGTAGCATTATAGATATTTTTGTATTTTAATCTTTTTTGCTTCGCTTTAGGACAGTCATCTGTCAATCATTCCTCTCTTTTGCACAGTGTGGCTGTTTGCAGAAAATTAATCAGCAGATGAGAGGTGCAAAGATTACATTAACTCACTTGCTGATGTAGGCGTCACCTCATCCCCAACTACCAATATGATCAGAGAACCCAATCTTGATTAGAAAATTGAATCTGGATTTTTTTGTGGGATTACGTTCCTGAAAGATATTAGTGGTGGGATGTTGTAAGGTGGAACTTCTATCCACTTAATGTCCACAAGCACTAATCCCTCCATAGTTTTCACAGTCAACCTTCTTTAAGTAGTGACTATATTCAGTATGAAATCTTATATTCCAGGTCAAAAAGTTGTGTTCAATAGGTTGAACGCATATTCTGTGTTGACATTTCCTACAGTAGTGAAGGAGTGCTGCATTATCGAAAGATAATAGTTTTGGATTATAAATAAGCCAAGACTTTAACTGCCTGATCAGAAGAAGTCCCACAGAAAAATTTATGGAAGCGAAGATAAGTCCAATCATTTCCTGGCAAAACTTTGCCCTCAATCAACAACTATAAAACAGATCAGCTAATTATTTATCACAATTGTCATTCATGGAAGCAACACTTGTATAATGTATTGATTGCAAAGCTATGTAAGTATGGGATCGTGTTCAAATAACGACTGGAATTGGGGTGTGGCGATAATAGCCTCTTATATTCAGCAATCACAGCACAAGTTCGAGGCGGAAATAGACTCCCAAAATACAGTTCTTACAAGAGCCCCATTGTTCACAGTTCTTACCTATATTAAAATTCCATTACAATGGTGTTATATTTTTTATCTCTAATACACAAAGATTGAAGAGCTTCTGTCCAGGAGGACAGGAGATGGGTTAAAACATGCTAGTTGCTACTTCTGATGAGACGTCTGTCCAGTCTGCTTGCATATTTAGGAAGTGTTCATCCTTTTGTCTTTTAAGTTAGCAAATATTAGTAAAAATGCTAGGTATTTATGCTCTAAGTAAGTTAAAAATTGTACCTATACTTAATAAAAGAATAAAGGATATTAAACTAATGACTGCAGCTGGGTTGTGTGATTTACTTACTATTTGATGTTATGAGTTTCATTCGTTCAAACGCTTAAAGGGATAATGGTCCAGTTAAAAGGGATTTAACAGGTATTTAATGTATTCAGGTCCAGGAGATGGTTGGTAAGGGTTGATTAATATTATCATGTTTCATGGAGACTTGATGGGGATGGTATTGTTCGGTATGCTACAACTATTCAGAGGTACACACTGCTTGTAGCAAAGGCTGATAAGGTGTGGAAATGCAGTAATGGGTTTGAAAGGGTTGTTTTTAATTTTGGATATTACAGAACCACAGTTTTATGAATGAAGGAATGAAAGCATGTTATAGTAAATAATGGGTTACTAAAGGGTTATCAATGAATGGACAGGAACCCAGGATTAATTAATATAGCGAGCTGGTGAATGAGCTAATAAAGATAGCCTAAAACACAATATTTCACAGGTGGTCACCTGTAGTGTGATATGAACCCAAGGTCCCGGTTGAGGCCCTCCCTATGGGTACGGAACTTAGCTATCAGCCTCTGCTTGGCTACTTTACATTGTTGCCTGTCCCAAAGTCTGCCTTTGAGTATGGTCACCTGAAGGTCCAAGGTCGAATGTCCTGGACCACTGAAGTGTTCTCCGACTGGGAGGGAATGCTCCTGGCTGCTGATTGTTGCGCGGTTTCCATTCATCTGTTGCCGTAGCCTCTGCTCAGTCTCACCAACGTACCATGCCTCAGGGCATCCTTGCCTGCAGCGTATGAGATAGAGAGCGTTGGCTGAGTCACATGAGTACCTGCTGCGTACACAGTGGGTGGTGTATCCATGTGTAATGGGCTCTTGCCTGAAACATTGATTCTCCTGCTCCTCAGATGCTGCCTGACTGGCTGTGCTTTTCCAATACCACACTCTTCAACTCATTATCCCTTTAAGCATTTCCATGAAATTGCATGAATAAATGAAACTCTGACACATCTTTCAGAGTCTGCTGTGACAGGGTTGTATGGTATTGTCCTGAAAGCCAGGCAGTTTGCTGTGAACAATGATCTGAGGCTTGATGGTTGTTTAAAGGTGAGAAGTAGGGACGTGGAGAAGGTCTTGGCAAGGTGCTCGTCCTCATCGATGATTTGTTGCAGACTGCGAAGAACATGGCGTAGTTTATTGGCTCCTGGGAAGTACTGGACAATGAAGAATATCCTGTTGATTGCAGCTCGTGTCAGTTTCCGGAGGTGGTCATTGCGGTTTCTCGCATTGACACGTCAAAACTGATGGTCGATGAGTTGAGCATCATACACCGTTCTTATGGCTGCAGCCTTGAGTACTTCCAAGTGCCCGTTAAGTTCCTCCTCATTTGAACAGATCCTGTGTATGCGTAGGGCTCATCCATAAAGGATGACTGTCTTAATATATTCTGGGTAGAAGCTGTAAAAGTGTCACATCTGGCACAGAGACATACACACACACACACACGCCTACAGACCCATACACGCACACATACACAGCCCCCAGACTCACACCCACACATGCACCCTCTCACAGACTTATACGCTTTTACACTCACACTCACATACATACACATACACACACTCTGTCATAGACACTCAACCTCCCCACACACACATACACCCAGATGCACACACAAACACATATAAGTTTGTGGGGTGAATTTGTACTTGCAGAATTACATTTTATTTTGCTCCAAAACTGCATGAATTCTAAGATTCTATAAGTTCCTTTTTTGGAAATAGAATCAGTCTGAACATTGGGGCACAGACAGCCTCACACAGGGCACCTCACACCTTCAATGCATTATCTGAGCTGACATGGCACTTATTGTTAAAGTTTACTTCAAAATGTAACTATAGAAAAAGTTCTGGGATTTACATATGAAAGAACTGAAACCAACATGGTTCTAAAAGATGAGAGACTTAACAACAACCCAGAGACTTAACAAACTTTTTCAATATATAATTTCAGTTACACCACACTGTACACTTGTGCTATAAATTCTGTGTCTGACAATCTTATACTCCACAACCACCTGATGAAGGTGCAGCGCTCTGAAATAAACCTGTTGGACTATAACCTGGTGTTGTGTGATTTTTAACTTTGTCCACCTCAGTCCAACACTGGCACCTCCACATCATAAAATAATAAAGGATAATAAACTGATTACTGCAGCTGGGTTATGAGATTTATTTACCATTTGCCAGTATGAGTTTCATACATTCATGCAATTTCATGGAAACGCTTAAAGGGATAAGGAGTTGAAGAGTGTGATGCTGGAAAAGCACTGCCGGACAGGCAGCATCTGAGGAGCAGGAGAATCAACGTTTCGGGCAAATGCCCTTAATCAGGAGCTTATGCTCAAAATGTCGATTCTCCTGCTCCTTGGATGTTGCCTGACCGACTGTGCTTTTCCAGCACCACACTCTTCAACTCTGATCTCCAGCATCTGCAGTCCTCACTTTCTCCCACTTAAAGGGATAATGGTCTAGTTAAAAGGGATTTAACAGGTATTTAATCTATTCAGGTCCAGAAGATGGTTGGTAATGGCTGATTAATATTATAATGTTTTGTGGAATCTTGATGTATGCTGCACTTATTCAGAGGTAAACATTACTTCTAGCAGGGGCTGATAAGGTGTGGAAAGGCAGTAGTGGATTTGAAAGGGTTGTTTTTAAATTTGGATATTATAGAACAGCAGTTTTATGAGTGAATGAATAAAACCATGTTATAATAAATAACGGGATAGTAAAGGCTTATGAATAAATGAACGGGAACCTGATATTAAGGAATATAGTGAGCTGGTGAGTGAGTTGTAAAGATAGTCTATAACACAATATCTCATCACACAATATCTCACACAAGATATCCCGAGGATGTGTTATATAAATCTAAGTTATTTAACATGTGTAACTCCCAGGTGACAAAAATGAGTCTGTGCAGAAAGATTTCCAATGAGAACGACAGGAAATGTAATCTACATAAATTATAATTACATTTTTAACAAATGGTTGTAGAAGATGTTATTTTGAAAACTGCATTGGGCTTGGGGTTAATTTATTTTTTGTTAAATTTGCAATGCCAAATCTCATTTCCAAAGTAAGATTCCCTTCAATAAGCATTGTCCTCAATGCAATAACTTCTTCTTCAACATAAATAACAGAGGGAGAGATGGTGGTATAGTGGTAATATGACTAGACTGGCACTCAAGGATAATGTTTCATAAACATGGGTTTAAATTTCACCACAGCACAAACTGGAATTTAAATTCAATGAATAAAGCTGGTGTCAATAATTTTATTTAAATTTATTCAGGACGTGCATGTTGCTGGATGGACCAGCACTTAATTTCCATCCCTAGATGCCCTTGAGTCGGTGATGGCGAGTTGCTTTCTTGAACCTCTGCAGTCCATTCACTATAGGTCGAACCACAATGCTGACAGAATTTTGACTCAGCAGCATTGAAGGAATGGTTACATACTTCCAAGGTAGGATGGTGAGTGGCTTGGAGGGGATCTTGCAACTTGCTGTTCCCACGTATTTGTTGCACTTGTCCACTAGATGGAAATGGTCATGGGTTTGGTAGGTACTGTCTTAGGAGTGTTAGTGAATTTCTGCAGGGCATTCCATAAATGGTACATACTGCTATTTTGAATGTTGGGGAATTGGTTAACTCAGTGATAGTGGATGGGGTCTTGGGAGTTCAGGAGGTGACTCACTTGCTGCAGGATCCCTAGCTTCTCGCCTGTTCTTGCAGTCTTGTAGACAGAGTATTTATATGGCTTGTCCTAATTAGTTTCTGGTCAATGGTAGCTCCTAGGATGTTGATGGGAATTCAGTGAGGGGAATTCTATTGAAGGTCAAGAGGTGATGATTAAATTCCCAGTTGTTGGAAATGGTCATTTCCTGAGACTTGTGTGGTGCAAAGTTTACTTGCCAAATGTCAGCTCATACCCCAATATTGTCTAGATCATATTGCATTTAGACATGGACCACTTCAGTATCCAAGCACAAATGAATGGTGCTAAACATCGCGGAACCATCAGTGAACATTCCCACTTCTAACCTTATGATGGAGGGAAGTTCGTTAATGAAGCAGCTGAAGATGGTTGGACCTCAGGACACTATCCTGAGGAACTCTTGTCAAGATATCCTGGAGATGACTGATCAACAACCACAGTGACATTCCTTTGTGTCAGGTATGACTCAAAACAGTAGAGATTCCCTGATTCCCATTGATTCCAGTTTTGCTCAGACTCCTTGACATCACACTTGGTCAAATATTGCCTTGATATCAAGGACTGCCACTCTCACCTTACCTCTGGAATTAGCTCTCTTATCCATGTTTGAACCCAGACTGTAATAAAGTCAGGAGCTGAGTAGCCCTGATGGAACCTGAACTGAGCATCAGTGAGCAGGTTACTAATAAGCAAATGCTACTTGCTAGCACATTTATTGACATCTTCTATCAATTTACTGATGATCGAAAGTAGGCTGATGGAATGATAATTGGCCAGGTAGGATTCATTCTGCTTTTTGAGTACAGGACCCACCTGTGTAATTTTCCACATTGTTGGTCTGATACCAATGTTCTAATTGCTCTGAAACAGCTTGACTAGGTGCACAGGAAGATCTGGAGCACAAGTTTTCTGGATTGTTGTCAAGGCTCATAGACTTTATAGTGACTGGTACCTTCAACTATTCGTTCCTGTCATATGGAATGAATCAAATTGGCTGAAGACTGGCATCTATGATGCTGGGCACTTCTGGAGAAGGCGGAGATGGATCATCCAGTCAACACTTCTGCCTGAATTTTTTTTTAATACTTCAGTCTTATCTTATCTTTTGCACAGATGCGCTGAGTTCCCACATTATTGGCAATGGGAATATGTCTGGAGCATCCTCCTTCAGTGAATTGTTTAATTGTCCACCATCATTGACAACTGGATGTGGCAGGTCTTCGGGGCTTAGATCTGATCCGTTGGTTGTGGAATCACTTAATTCTGTCTATCACTTGTTGATTATACTATTTGACAAGTAAATAATCCTGTTTTGTGGCTTCACTGGGTTGACACCTCATTTTTACATTTGCCTGGTGCTCCTCCAGACATACCTTCCTGTACTCTTCATCTGGCTTGATAGAAATGGCAGGCATGAGCAGGGCCAAGATGTCGCAGATTGTGTTAGAGTACAATTCAGCTGCTGATAACCCATGATGCCTTACAGATGCCAGTCTTGAGTTGCTAGATTTGTTCTAGGTTGGTGCCATGTAGCACAGTAACAGTGCCACACAACAGGGATCATAGTTGTAAAAACCCAACGGGTCCACTATTGTCCCTGAGAGAAATAAATCTGTCATCCACAGTGCCTGCATCTCACATCAGAACTGTAGCAATGTGTTTGCCTCTTAACTGTTTCCTCCATAGTGGAGGTGCTTAGCAGCAGAATTAAAATAAAGATCTTATGTTCATAATTTCCAAATAATAAACAACCAACTCCCCACCACATAGCTTGACTGAGGAACACTGATGCAGGTTCCAATCAAATGTATTTTAGTACACATACAATATGTTCACTTCAGATTTTCAGTCCATCAAGTTCAATATCTGTTAATGCTCTGAGGTAGATCTTTACAACAAAATATTGCAGTGGATAACAGACAGGATGAGTTTATTTTTTTTTAGAAATAGTGAACAGAGATTGGGATGGACTTGTTTATTATATTATGCATAGTGCAAATAAAAATTGGTCCCATGGTATTCCACTGTGATGGTAGCAGTCAAATCCATCACCAAGGAGGAGAAAGTGAGGACTGAAGATGCTGGAGAGTCAGTCGAAAGTGTAGCGCTGGAAAAGCATAGCAAGTGTGGCAGCATTCAAGAAGCAGGAGAGACAACATTTCAGGTATAAGCCCTTCATGAGGAATGTGGAGGGGAAGGGGGCTGAGAAATAAATAGGAGGGTGGGGTGGGGCTCGGGGGAAGGTAATTGGGAAGGCGATAGGTGGATGCAGGTGGAGGATAGTTGAGATAGGTCGGTGGGGAGGGTGGAGTGGATAGATGGGAAGGAAGATGGACAGGTAGAACAGGTCAAGAGGGCAATGCCGAGTTGGAGGGTTGGATCTGGGATGAGGTGGGGGAGGGGAGATTTGGAAATGAGTGAAGTTGATGTTTATGCTATGTGGCTGAAGTGTCCCGAGGTGGAAGGTGACACATTCTTCCTCTATTTGGCAGGTGACTTTGGTTTGGCGGCAGAGGAGGCCCAGGACTTGCGCATGTCCTAATGGGAATGAGAGGAGGAGTTGAAGTGGTGCCATGGTGAAGGCCTCCAAGTCCTCCGTTTCTTCCTCTCCCGCCGACCTAACCAGTATCCCTCCACCGACACACTCATTTGATTGGCGGAACTGGTCCTCACCCTCAAAAACTTTTCCTTTGAATCCTCCCACTTACTTCAGACCAAATGGGTAGCCATGGACACCCGCATGGGCCCCAGCTATGCCTGCCTCTTCACAGGATACGTGGAACAGTCCATCTTGCGCAGTTATACCGGCACTATGCCCCACCTTTTCCTCTGCTACAGTGATGACTGTATCAGCACTACCTTGTGCTCTCATGAGAAGGTTAAGCAGTTCATCAACTTCACAAACACCTTCCACCCTGATCTTAAATTCACACAGACCATCTATGATGCCTCCCTCCCCTTCCTGGACCTTTCAGTCTCTATCTCCAGCAACCAACTCAACACGGATATCTATTTCAAACCCGCAGCCTCCCACAGCTACCTTGACTACTCCTTCTCCCACCCTCCACTCCCCCTGTAAAAATGTGATCCCTTACTCCCTGTTCCTCCGCCTCTGCCGTATCTGGTCTCAGGAGGAGCAATTCCACTCCAGGACATCCCAGATGACCTCCTACTTCAAGATTCACAATTTCCCCTCCCACATGATCAGCAATGCCCTCCAGCACATCTCCTCCACTTCCCACTCCTCCGCCCTTGAACCCCACCCCTCCAACTGCAACAAGGATTGAACCCCTCTGGTCCTCACCTTCCACCCCATTAATATTCAGATACAGCGCATTATCCTCCACCATTTCTGCAACTTACAATCAGACTGCACTGCCAAAGATATATTTCTCTTCTCACCTCTATCTGCAATCCACAGAGAACATTCCCTCCATGACGCCTTTGTTAGACCCATGCTCCCCACCAACCAACCCTCTGCAGCCGGCACCTTCCCTTGCCACTGCAAGAAGTGTAAAACCTGAGTTCACACCTCCCCTCACACCTCCATCCAAGGCTCCAAGGGGTGTTTTTACATCCAGCAAAGATTTTCCTGCACATCCACACATTCATCTATTGTGTCAGTTGCTTCAAGTGTGGTCTCCTCTATATCAAGGCGACAAAATACCAACTTGCAAAGCATTTAGGGAACATCTCTGGGACACATGCAGCAAACAACCCCACCACCTTATGGCCGACAACTTCAATTTACACTCCCATGCCTGCAAGGACATGCAAGTCTTGGGCCTCCTCCATTCCCAAAACAAAGCCACCTGAAGAAGAACCCCTCATCTTCCAGCTTGGAACCCTTCAACCAAACAGAATCAACATCGACTTCACTAGTTTCCAAATCTCCCCTCCCTCCACCTCATTGCAGATCCAACCCTCCAACTTGGCACCTCCCTCTTGCCCTGTTCTATATGGCCATCTTCCTTCGCACCTATCCGCTCCAGTATCCCCACCGAACTATCACAATTACCCCCCACCTGCATCCACCTATCATCTTCCGAACTACCTTCCCCCTAGCAACATCCCCACCCCTTTTTATCTCTCAGCTCCCTTCCCCCTCCACATTCCTGATGAAGGGCTTATGCCCGAAACGTCGACACTCCTGCTCTTCAGATGCTACCTGAGCTGCTGTGTTTTTCCAGTGCCACACATTTTGACAAACACATCCTCAACTTGGTCGTGTTGTCAAGATCTTTTAGACCGTCCATTCGTCTCTTCAGATGAGACTTAATCCTCATTACTCTGCGTTTCCAACATATGTACCCTGCAGCATGACTGTGCCAAAATGTGTAAATATACAGCCATGCATTCTAGAAAAAGCAAAAACTTCAACAGTAATCTAGAATGTCTTCAGACATTTTAAATGTTGCTCTGATTAATGGAGAGTATTATATTTTCTTCACCACACTGAATTAATACCAGTACTTTTGAGTTATTGTCTTACCTTTGTGTAAGGTCTTGTTTCGTTGTTGTTGTCATAGTTTTCATCGACAGTGTAAATTGATACAATGCTTCGTTTAGGTAATTGGTGATATTTTACAGTATCAGATGTTATTACAGTCACACACTCTTTCTTTTGCATACAGAAGTCTTTTATTCGAACTTTCTCAATGCTTGCATCAAAAGCAATTTCAGAGTTAGTTGCTTTGTAAACTGAGGATTCTTGTATTTTCCAGCCATGTGCTGTTAAAGGAATATCTGAATAGTTCAAATTGGAACTACACTTTGTGAAGCCAGAATAATACTGATTTAGTGCTTTTTTGCAGCTAAATCTATCATTTCCATTCTGGCTGTTCAAACTTGGTGTGTGTATGAAGTGCTCACTAGACAGCTCTGGCATTGATGCAGTCTGGGAAGCTGGTGAAGCTGCTCTTTTCTTATAGTCCCCCATGAATCTTCGCTGTGTGTTTTGAATCTTGAATGCCAAGTTTTCCAATCTATTGTTTCCCATAAATTGGCTGGACGGCAAAACCTTTACCTGCGACATCATAATTTCCCAGTAGTTGCCTGCACTCCTCTCATCTGTGTCAGTTGCAGGCACTTGTTGAAAAAATAGTTCCATTGTCCTATATTCATCAGCAAACTGTCAGCATTTCTCAGCTATCACAGTAGCAGTGCAATATTTTTGATGACCTGATCAGGAAGTAGAGTCCTTCCAGCTGAAAATCCAGCTCACATACTTCATTCAGCAACAGAACAGCAACATTTAAAGAACCTGAGAAACACGAAAAACACAAAACAGTGCATTATTAATAAATGTTTATCATGTTAAAATGATCAAACGTGGAAAGACAGACTTTGCAAAGGTTCATTTTCTGACAAATCAGCAATGTAACTCTCTCATAGAAACACATACCTCCATTTCCATTGCAGTTTGCATTCCTGCTTTCCGTTGTACAAAAAAGAAATGATCCAAATAAATGTTTTATAATGTGCAGAAACTACGTAACCCAACCTGCATGCTCACTTCAGGATTGATTACACTTTGTAAGCTTTGCTAAGCCATTTTAAGTATTAGGCACGTTAACCAAATAAACTCAAAAACTGTTTTCCAGCTTTAAATATACGTAAAACATGTTTGTTACTCATACTTTGTAGCTATTGGAAGATTTTCAAGTCATGCATGAAATAACTGAGAAAGTCTCCCTTCAAAATGGACAAAAGACAGCTCTGTTAGAATTCAAGGCAGAGATCACACTGCTCAATTCAGAAGAATAGAACTGTTATCTTTTCAGATTGAATTACTTCTTTATTTTGCAGTGCTGTGCCATTTTCAACCCCTGTACAGAAGTTGTTCTGTAGTTGTTTTGCTAAATCATATGAATTTTGCTAAAAATAAAGAACCTATTTATTATTATGCATAGATCAGCTGCTAAAGTTATTCAAATTCATTAACAGTGATGGATAAGGTTGCTATCTGCAGTTACTAAGGTTGCTATCTGCAGTTACTCAATTATTACACTAATTAGGTTCCTATGTCATCAGATTAGGCAGGAATTCGTTCTTCAGTACATTATATTCCAACTAGATATTTTTAAAAAATATTCACCATTATTTTTAATCAAAAACTTCCATTTGGAAATTATTTTGCTCCCCTCTTTGCTTCCTTGCCAAATGTTTACACTACTGGAGGGGGTGTGTGGGGGGTGTTGGCCCATCTGTTGAACCACTGCAAATACACAACTACATGGCTCCCCAAAACCTTCATCAGGGCCTTCAATCACTCTCCAATATTTCTTGCATTGGAGACCTCCTAACAGAGGTCAAAATCAAAACACACCTTCTAATAAGCAAAATGTAGGACGAGAGAAAATTTCAAGTGAAGTCCTCAAAAAAAAGGGGTATGTACTATTAGATTAAAATTTTTTATTAGATTCCTTACAGTGTGGAAACAGGCTTTTCAGCCCAGCAAGTCCACACCGACCCTCTGAAGAGTAACCCACCCAGACCCATTTCCTTCTGACAACTGCACCTGACACTATGGGCAATTTAGCATAGCCAATTCACCTGACCTGTACATCTTTGGACTGTGGGAGGAAACCGGAGCACCCAGACACAGTGGGAACGTGCAAACTCCACACAGACAGTTGCCCAAGGCTGGAATTGGACCTGTGTACCCTGGCACTGTGAGGCAGCAGTGCTAACCACTGAGCCACTGTGCTGCCCCAATTTTGGTTTTTGCTGGCTACCTTTTCATACTCACTAATTTATTAGTAATCAAATGACAACAATCTCTTCAGCTTTTGTTATGTTATATGGGATATTTGGACAAATACAGAAACGGGATTCAAAGAATTCATCAGTATCCTCAATAATAATCAATTTAGAGTCATAGACATGTACAGCATGGAAACAGACCCTTTGGTTCAACTTGCCCATGCCAACCAGATATCCTAAACTAACCTACTCCCATTTGCCAGCATTTGGTTCATATCCCTTTAAACTCCTCCTATTCATATACCGATCCAGATGCCTTTTAAAATGTTGTAATTGTACCAGCCTCCGCCACATCCTCTGGCAGCTCATTCTATACACGCACCACTCTCAGTGTGAAAAAGTTACCCCTTAGATCCCTTTTATATCTTTCCCCTCTCATCTTAAACCCATGCCCTCTAGTTCTGAACTCTCCCACCCTTGGGAAAAGACCTTGTCTATTTACCCTATCCATGCCCCTCAAGATTTTATAAACTTCTATAAGGTCACCCTCAGCCTCCAATGCTCCAGAGAAAACAACCCCAGCCTATTCAGCCTATCCCTATAGCTCAAAGCCTCCAACCCTGGCACCATCTTTGTAAACCTTTTCTGAAAGCTTTCAAGTTTCACAACACCCTTCCGATAGGAGGGAGACCACAACTGCCACAATATTCCAAAAATGGCCCAATCAATGTTCGGTACAGCGACAACATGACCTCCCAACTCTTTAGATTAGATTACTTACAGTGTGGAAACAGGCCCTTCGGGCCAACAAGTCCACACCGCCCCGCCGAAGCGCAACCCACCCATACCCCTACATTTACCCCTTTAACCTAACACTAGGGGCAATTTAGCATGACCAATTCACCTGACCTGCACATCTTTGGACTGTGGGAAGAAACCGGAGCACCCAGAGGAAACCCACGCAGACACGGGGAGAACGTGCAAACTCCACACAGTCAGTCGCCTGAGGCGGGTATTGAACCCGGGTCTCTGGCGCTGTGAGGCAGCAGTGCTAACCACCGTGCCGCCCTCTTGTACTCAATGCACTGACTAATAATGGAAAGCATACCAAACACCTTCTTCACTACCTACGAGTCCACTTTCAAGAAACTATGAACCTGCACTCCAAGGTCTCAACGCTTCCCAGGACCTTATCATTAAGTGTATAGGTTTGCCTGATTTGCCTTTCCAAAATGCAGCACCTCACATTTATCTAAATTAAACTCCATTTGCCACTCCTTAGCTCATTGGCCCATCTGATCAAGATCCTGTTGTATTCTGAGGGAACCTTCTTTGCTGTCCACTACACCTCCAATTTTGGTGTCATCTGCAAGCTTACTAACTATACCTCCTATGTTCACATCCAAATCATTCATATAGATGACAAAAAGCAGTATACCCAACACAGATCCTTGTGGCACACTGTTACTCACAGGCCTCCAGTCTGAAAAGCAACCCTCCACCACAACCCTCTGTCTTCTGCCTTTGAGCCAGTTCTGTATCCAAATGACTACTTCTCCCTGTATTCCATGTGATTTAACTTCTGTAAACTTAAATCCACAAATCACTTAGGTACTACAATACTAAAATTGTGACAAGGTAATAGGCACAAATTAGCAACAAAAGTTTATATTCCAAACTAACTAACTCACTCTTCTATGTACTACAGCTAATGTGTTTCTATCTCACATTCACAAAGCTGGAATATTTCATTCAAACAGTCAGACCCCTTCTTATACGACCCAGATCTCAATTTTAGATTTAAAACTTAACAATTATCACAATGTTAATTTTAATAGGATTCACTACATTTTTCCAAATACAGTAGAACCTGAATGTACATAGCCTTAAACAAGAGATTTCATATTCATTTGCAAGGCATTCATTACCTTAATGATTTAAAGTTAGCTGTATGTTCCTTATGTTGACAGGTTTAAAATGGTTCTTTCTCCTTTGTATCTCTCTCCTCTATATAATTTGTAGATCCATTCTCCTCTTGCACCCACCTTTCTGCCTCCTTCTCCCTCAACAGTCTTGTTCCCTCCTTACAATCTTTTGCAGCTTCTTTCTTCCTGTACAATAATGTTGCATGCACCTTTTCCTGTACATGTATCTTGCAATGCCCTTCATCCTCTACCCATCTTGAAGTATCCTTCACCTCCACACCAATTTTGAAGTGTCCTTCCTCCCCACACCCGTCAATATGTCAGGGACATATTGTTGATCCAAAAAGGGGTAACGCAGCCAATGTAGCCTCCAGTTTACTCCCCGATAGCGATAAGTGTATTCTGGGGTCGGCAATGGCTCTACCCTCAAACGACCATGAAGATATTTCAGGGAAAAGGCCGGTCCCAGTTTATTCAGGCTCTGGGCTCGTTTCTGGACGTTCTGGCAAACTGCAGCTTTACATTTTTGGTCCTCACAACAATCTCACAACAATCTTATAGGCCCCATCTGCCTTCAGACAAATCTTGTAACCCTTTCCTTTCCACACACATATCTTGCTGACACCAACTCTGCTCCACACATATCTTGAGGGCCTTATCTCCTCTATTTTATCTTGCAGACTTCTTTTCTATCCTATATCCATTGTGCAGTTCCCTTTTCCCCACACACCTCATTGTATCCTCCTTCTCACCCACACTTTTGCAGTCCTCTTCTCTCCTATTGTGGCCTCCTATTTACTCCACAACACTCTTTCAGCCCCTTCTCCTCCCACACCTTGCAACCATCCTCTCCCTTCTATCAACCTGCAGCAGCTGACACCAAGGATGACATTCCCAACCGGAATGGAATTCGCGGATCCAGTGAAAGGTGGCTGAAGATCCAGCTTCAGTCACAGGTGTCTCTTTCATCCCAGCCTGGGCTGAATAAAACAGTGAAAGACTTCGACTTGCTTGGGGCTGTCAGCTACGTTTCTAACTGCCTTTATTCCTCCATTCCCATGGAAGAAAAATAGTCTGTGATTGGAGTAGTAGTTCTACAACATTTCCTTGCATTGAATTTATGGAGGTGACTTTTCTCTGACTGCTCATTCTATAGGTGAATTTTCTTGGTTTATTTGGGTCATTTGGGAACAGATTTGCTCACTGCCTGTGTGTACATACTGTGTATTTTGAGTATCCTCCCCATACTCTCTGACCAAGATATATTTTTCAAAACCAGAGAATCACAGAATTGATAAGAATTCTAGAACTACATGGGGAATTCTTTGAGAGACCAGCATACCTTGTCATGACTCAGTCTTAGTCTGTACAGTACTATGGGTAAGTAAAACATTGGAGCAAAAATACACTCCAGCTACTGCTAAACAATTCATACAATCATGCTTTATGATATTTTAATCTTGAATGGGTTGAAAAAGATAGCATAATAGCCAACTTTCATTATATGTCCAGCATCTTAATGCTCACGGGGGTTAAGATCTAGCATAAGGTCTTTGATGTGACATAGAGGTGATCCGCCACTGACTCTCACAAAGTTTATCGGGTCAAGGAGAAGTCACTTGCAAAGAAATCCTGCATGCCTTCGATGGTCTAAGCTGCTACAGTGGAGTTTATGTGAAGTCAATATATTATTAAATGGTGAAGCATACTCATATGATTTACTCCTGCTCCTATTTCTTACATTCTTATAACAGTTGTCAGGGACATATTGTTGATCCAAAAAGGGGTAACGCAGCCAATGTAGCCTCCAGTTTACTCCCCGATAGCGATAAGTGTATTCTGGGCAATGGCTCTACCCTCAAACGACCATGAAGATATTTCAGGGCAAAGGCCGGTCCCAGTTTATTCAGGCTCTGGGCTAGTTTCTGGACGTTCTGGCAAACTGCAGCTTTACATTTTTGGTCCAGTTGTGTTTTCTTAAAAGGTTGTTCACACTTCTAAACTAATTAGTGATAAGCAGAACACAAGGACACAAAATAAGAAAATGATTTTAAGTTTTTAAGAAAAATATGAGAGCATATAGGCTAGGGAAAATTAAATCTTAAGTAATTGGGGAGAAGGATTGGAGGTACATAAAACATGGTAAGAAAAGATAGTTTTCAACTATTGCTATTAAATAGCATAAGTGTTTAATTTTGTAGAAATGTTATTGTTATTCTGATAAGAGTACTTTTAACATTTGTAGAACCTCATTGTCTGTTACATTTGTGTTTTCATTGATTTTGCAGTGTAATTTTTTTTAGGCTATAACCTTCATAACCTTTAGGTTATAACCTTCATAAAGTGGCAGTCAAAACTCTACTGCTGAAAGTTGTTTGCTTATCCTTGTACTTTGGACTTGAATTGACTGCAAAACCTTAGTCGAACAAGCGTTTCTCTTTTATGTCAACATACCAGTGAGTCAGTCATTGCATTTATGCAGCACCTTACACATTCTAAGATGCCCAAAGTACTTCACATCTTCCTTCTGTAGTTTGCTCTTGAACATAATGTTTCTAGAGTCTTCATGCTGGCAGGAAACCAGATAGGTTTAAAGATAATCATAATGTGGAGATGTCGGTGTTGCACTGGGGTGGACAAAGTTAAAAATCACACAACACCAAGTTATAGTCCAACAGATTTATTTGGAAGTACAAGCTTTCATAGTGCTGCTGCTTCATCAGATCACTAATGGGGCAGGATCATAGGACACAGAATTTATTGTAAAAGATCAAAGTGTCATACAACTGATGAATAATCAGACATCAAGATAACCCTTTCTGACTCCTCCTTAAGATTTAAAATGTGAATTCAGATTCTTGCTAATGAGTGGTGATTACCTTACTTCCTTCTATTTGCACTTTATACATAGCTCGAACTTGCCTCATTTCTGTGAAGTTTCCAACATACCTCTCCCTCTGCAGGAAACTATGATGGAGACAATTCCTAAAATGAAAATCTCAGCAGCTACTTAGCAACAACAGCTTACCACTTGCTTATCTAGGGACTCATCCAGCTTGGTTATTATCCCTACATGCTCTATGAACACCATCTTTGTCCATGCAAGTTGACATCAGCAATGACCTGTCTCACCACATCAACACGTCTGTTCTTGGAGTGACTTTCATCCCTTCAACTCTTCACTTTGGAGCTTAGGGACACCATGCATTCTTCTGCCAGGTCACTTTGTACACAGAGGCACACACCTTTCTCATACATCAGCAAAGGATGGATATCTTGGCTTTTAGTGTGCTTTGACTCACTTTGCACAGCGACTTGCATTGTGTTTTTCAGCAGAAAATAAGATGCAGGCAGCTTATAACAGGTCAAAGCACTGAATAATTAAGTGGGTGGACATATTGTATGTCATAATGCAACATCATGTTTCCAGCAAGGATTAGTTTTGGAGGATGAGGTAGGTGAGAGCTATTGAGCTATATGTCGCATGCTAGAGTTGTAGCTCATGCCCCTTGAGAGGTATATGTAGTGGCAAAGTAAGAGTTGGTGTTGGCCCTGTGATATGAGGTAGCAGAGAGAAAATAGAGACACTTAGACTTGCAAAATGCATAAGATCATTGACTTCCTTCTTGCACTGCTGCTCACTGCATTTCACAGAAACATCACACTGACTTGGGCAACTATTTCAGTTTTTCCTAGCTGTAAATCCTAGCTGTATGACCTCATTTGCTCATCAGGCAAAATACAGCACTACCCTCCTCTCCACCACACTAACCACCAGCACCTCCAGGTTTCTGCTGGTAAACTGAGGAGCTAACTTGCATTCTAGTTCATTTCCATGGATATAATGCAGGAGCATAGTGTGAAGGGCAGTTTCTTGTTTGCAGTGTCTGAAGTGCTGTGGAGTTGGGATTTAAACATTGTGCCAGCAACATGAACCTCACAAAATCCCAGCAATGGCAAGCACTTCTCTCTCACTTACTGTGCAATTCCATGAGATACCCATCATAGAGGCCAGTTGCATAACTTATGAGATAACGTGCATAAGAACGTGTAAGAAAAGAGGCCAGTAAGCCATGACAGACCACCATGATTCTCACTTGTCCTGATCCCAGCTGATGGTAATACTGAACATGTCCAATCCTAGAATGAAACCTGGTATGATACATGTTATTTCTTTTTCTTGAAACATAGCCAAAAAAGGGTGCAGAGTTTCTTCAACAACAGCACTGAAGTTTATTACACAAAAAGATTAAGACAAACTAAAATGAAACAAAGTATCTAGGGTTATTGAAATAAAACAAAGAAATGCAGATGCTGAGGAGTTGAAAGGACTGGCACAGTGGCCTCAGTGGTTAACACAGCTGCCTCACAGCGCCAAGGACCTGAGTTCATTACCACCCTCAGGTGACTGTCTGTGTTGAGTTTGCACATTCTTTCCTTGCACAGTCCAAAGATATGCAGGCTAGGTGGATTGGCCATGCCAATTGCCTATTGTGTCCAGGAATGTTCAGGTTAGGTCGATTAACCAGGGGTTGCAGGGACAGGCATGGGTGGGTGGGGGGTGCCGCGGTGGTCTGGGTGGGATGCTTTTCGGAGGGTAAGAATGGGATTAATGGACTGTTTCCACACTGCAGAGATTCTATAAAACAGAAATTGCTGGAGAAACAGCATCACTTGGTAGCATTGGTGGAGCAAATGCAACTACTTTACAATTCAAACTCTAAAAATCATATTGATATTATGTATATGTAAATCTTTTATTACACACTCAAAGCACTTTGCCTAAAAACTAGAAAATTCAGCCCAGTGTTTTTGACACTATGATGAAAACCCAGATTGCAGATGTTACTCCAACCCAGTCGATACAACATCATTATAATGGGTGGTGCTGAAGGCATTACTCAGTATTAACCCTTTCAGAGCTGAAAAATGTGTTGCTGGAAAAGCGCAGCAGGTCAGGCAGCATCCAAGGAGCAGGAGAATCGATGTTTCGGGCATAAGCCCTTCTTCAGGAATGAGGAAGGTGTGCCAAGCAGGCTAAGATAAAAAGTAGGGAGGAGGGACTTGGGGGAGGGGCGTTGGGAATGCGATAGGTGAAAGGAGGTTAAGGTGAGGGTGATAGG
The DNA here is from genome assembly GCF_004010195.1 of Chiloscyllium plagiosum. Lineage (NCBI taxonomy): Eukaryota > Metazoa > Chordata > Chondrichthyes > Orectolobiformes > Hemiscylliidae > Chiloscyllium > Chiloscyllium plagiosum. The sequence goes on along the minus strand of NC_057731.1, from coordinate 26,653,256 downwards.
CCAGCGAGGGGTGAGGACGGAGAGGTCGGGAAGAAGATTGCAGGTCAAGAAGGCAGTGCTGAGTCGGAGGATTGGGACTGAGATAAGGTGGGGGGAGGGGAAATGAGGAAGCTGGAGAAATCTGCATTCATCCCTTGTGGTTGGAGGGTTCCTAGGCGGAAAATGAGGTGCTCTTCCTCCAGGCATCATGTTGCCATGGTCTGGCGATGGAAGAGGCATGTCCTTGGCGGAGTGGGAGGGGGAGTTAAAGTGTTCAGCCACGGGGCGGTTGGGTTGGTTGGTGTGGGTGTCCCAGAGGTGTTCTCTGAAACATTCCGCAAGTAGGCGGCCTGTCTCCCCAATGTATAGGAGGCCACATCGGGTGCAGCGGATGCAGTAAATGATGTGTGTGGAGGCGCAGGTGAATTTGCGACGGATATGGAAGGATCCCTTGGGGCCTTGGAGGGAAGTGAGGGGGGAGGTATGGGCGCAAGTTTTGCATTTCTTGCAGTTGCAGGGGAAGGTGCCGGGAGTGGAGGTTGGGTTGGTGGGGGGTGTGGACTTGACGAGGGAGCCGTGGAGGGAGTGGTCTTTCCAGAACGCTGATAGGGGAGTGGAGGGAAATATACCCTTGGTGGTGGGGTCTGTTTGGAGGTGGCGGAAATGACCCTTTCAGACCCTGACGCAACAGTTATAATGTAGGTAAATACAGTGACGAAACTGTATAATGAGTAAAGAGTCAGTATCAAGATTAAAATAAATCCTGATCTTTTTGAGCTCTTTGTTAGAAGATACATATTGGTCAGGATAGCTTCACTAGTTTTCTTTGCATGGAATCTTTTACATTCACTCAGTTTAACCTTTTGCCCAAAAGGTGGAACCTCTGATAATTCCCTACCATTAAAGCAATGCACTAAAGTGTCAGCCTATATTGTGCGCTCATTCAGAAAATTGGGTTTTGAACCTACCTTTACAGCTCAAAAGTAATAATATTATCACTGAGCCGAGGATTACACCAGCTGATTAATTAATTTGGCGATTACATGACCAACTAAAAATGAGGTTGGGGACTACTGGCATTTCAAGATTTGGAAGCTGACTCTTCCCACATAATCTAAGATATATAAATTGAATAGAAATACAACAGAGTAATGAGCAAGTATGATCAATCAGGGTGCTTATTTTCAATCCTTAATTGGTTTTGAGTGAGACAATCTCAGGTGGGAGTCAAAACAATTAGCCTGCGCAGAGAAATCAACCAGAGTTCAAACTTCTAATTGCTAATGTGTCTAAATAGGTTGATTAGAATATATCAGTACCCCTTTACTGCCAAAAAAAAAGGTGGATAATGGCTCAACTGTACAAAAAAATTGTCGCTTGCAAACTTGGGTACTGAGTGTAAACGTGGTTAGATTTGACTGTGATGACCCTCAAACAGCTTATTAACACTGACTGACAAATTTCACGAATTAAGAATAGCAACGTGGGAGAACTTGAGGCACGCCTGGAAATTATAGCAAGCCCAGAGAATGCTGCAGGAAAATAAGAAAAAATTCCAAATAATTCAAAATAATGAACTGGGTGATATTTATAAGTATAAAATGTTTTAAGTAGTCAAAGCATTCCTTTTTATTAGGACAATGTGCAAAATCCTTCTGTTCCTCCTCTTCGTTTTTCTATCAGCTTGTTTTTCGCTTGCTCTGTCAAAATGGTGGTCAGCCTTTTATTAAGACTTTCATTCTGCTAACTATTGCAAGAACACAGTGACGTACTGATCATAATTTTCCATTCCATTTGTCACTTCCAAAAGAAAAACACCAGTTGTATGATAGCTCACCACAGTGATAAATTAGAAATTGGAAACTTGTTTAAGTGGTGCTAAAACTGGATCTTTACAAACATTTCATTGTGTTCTCTTGGAGTTAATGTTAATAATATCAAGGCCAGTAAAATTTTGCTAAACCTTGATTTTAATAAGAATGAAATTACCACCCTTTGCAACAAGTTTGAACTTATTACCTATATTTAGAAGAGTATAGCAATAAGTTTGGTTCTCATGCCTGACATAGATCTATGATTAGGATTTTCTTTATGAATTACGACAGCCAAAGCAGTTGTAGCTTTCAGCTTTTAAAAGGTTAGGTCATCCAGTAAAGATTTTTGAAGAAGTGTTTATGAGAGACATCATGCAATTATTGTGGTCATGATCATATCAACAGTGGTCTGATCCATATGACAACAAACTGTTTGTCTACTATTCCTCATACAGTGCTGCTTTACAGCTCAGCTAATCCACTGTCCATCATAAAAAGCAATTTAGACTTAATGGGAATATTCTATTGAACAAGTAGATGAAATATAAGAAAGAGACAACCTCAAAACTAAGAATTCAGCTGTTAAATCCAATGTTTTTTAATGTTAAAAGCTTACTTGCCTGGATATTGACTACATATTCTTAGAGCCTCATGACTAACTGCAAACATTCCTGACATCTTAATTCAAGAAAATAGCTTACCCACGCAAAGTGCAGTTTAGTGGCTGCCTCCATATTTAACAATTCGCATGAAATCCTTCTCCTTCTCACTTATACAGCAAGGCACATACCAATACATTTGATGAAGGTTCCAATCACGAGATGTTATTGATTTTTGAAAAACACCCAAACAGCATTCAAGCTTATTAAACCTTTTTCAGAAATGGTTTGATCTTGACACAATCTGTTATGAAGACTGAGTGAAATCAATCATGCGTTCACAACATTTAAGGGTCACTTAATGATTAACATTGAAAAGCTTGTCTGCAGTGAAAACTGTCTTGCACTCTCTGTTGGATCACTTTAAAGGGTAAATTCACAGAACTGTAATTTTCCAAACTAAAGCATTTTTTTAAAATTGTCCCTGATCCTCCTAAATTTGTTCAATTTTATTTTTGGTGACAGATCACATGATAAACCTGAATTCAAGTAATGTAATAATGCAATGAAAATAATCTAATTCATAAAATGGATGAACAGATAAATTTATGTATTGTTTCAGTTTATATGTTTCAATTTACATAGAAACTGGGAGCAGGATTAGGCCATTCAGCCCTTTGAGCCTGCTCTGTCATTCAATATGATCATGGCTGATGCTCTACCTTGATATCATGTTCATGCTTCCTCTCCATACCCCGTGATAGCTTTGAAATCTAAAAATGCGTCTCTCTCTTTCTTTTCAAAAACCAATTACTGTTTTTATTTTGACTGGAAATCCAAACAATTGTTCACATTTGCTTTCAACTTCATAAAACAGATAAAGCACACTGTCACCATATCTGTCATGTTGCTCACAAGGAGCTGCCCTTCTAAGCCACACAGAATGTAGCTTTCCAAGAAACCTCAGCAGTTGGGGAAGAGGTTGGGTTGGATACATTGTGTGATGATGCTCTTTTAAGCATGTGACACAGGTTGGCACCATTTAAGTCTAAGAGCTGCATGACTATCTGCATGACATTGCTGCCTCCACAGATCCCATGGAAGTAACACCACAATGGCACAGATCAATCCTACCATTCTTCTCATCATCTTTCTTCTCAGAAGAAACCACAGACATCACCCACTCCAATACTAATGCCTGTAGGAACCAGCAGTTGCATGAGTCATTACTGGTTGTGGACGAATCTGCAGAGTCATAATAGACTGTGCAAGAGGGTACATGTAGGCAGCAAGCATTGATTCACAGCCAGCTACAGAGGCTTGGACTCAGCTATATGTATATGATAAACTAGCAGTGTTGACAACATCTCAAGATGTCCAGTAGGTTGTGTACTACACCTACAAACTGCTGGATAAACACCTGTATCCTTGTGAACTAAGACAGAATTCTATCCCAGTTGTCCTGAAGATGACAGTAACCATTAATTTCTAGTTGAGTGGATCATTTCAAGGAACCAATGGAGACCTCTGCAGGAACCACAGGCATTCACCGAGAAAGCTCACCAATTTATGAATATCCTCTTGGATGCAGTGAGTTAATCAGCTAGGATAGTTGGCTTCACTGCAAGTTTAGGATTTGTGCAAATGCAAGGTGCAATCAATTGAATTCCCACAGTAATCACAGCACCCTATTAGCAACCAGCTGCATTCATGAATGTGGAAAGGTTCCACTCTACGAATGTATTGATCACCTGTGACCACTCCAGTTGGATAATGCATGCCAGCACATGTTATCTAGGGATCGGTCACATAACTTACATTCTGGAACACTCAGAGGTACTTGTATCTTGCAGGCCCCTTGGTCACACAGGAATGGTTGGTCAATAACAAGGGCTATCTTCTCCGAATCTGGCTCATGGAATTTGTCAAAAATCCACAGACTGATCCAGAGTAGAGGTACAACATTGCACATAGTTTCACATGAACCATTGTAAAGCAGACCATTGGGTTCTTGAGGATGCAATTCTGGTGCTTGGACCCGTCAGGCATGTAATATCGTACAGCCCAGACAGAGAATGCCACAGCAAAGTTGTTCCACAACTGAATCGAATAAGTAGGAATGTCTGGGTACAGGAAGAGATGGAGAAGTGAGAGATCTCCTCTGAGAAGGAAGTTGAAGGCAAAGATGCTGTGATAGCTCAGGAAGGCCCAAAAAGATGCCAAGGTGGCAGGATCAAGTGAGCCAGAGAAACCCTTGAAAATCTCAGAGCCACCCAAGAGGGACTGAACTACATGGACATGTTTATTTCACCACTGACTGGCCACATGCTGCTGAGTGCTCAAATCAACATAACTCATTGACTGAGAAGTATTTCATTTTATCTATTTTGTGTAATAAAAACAGTTTTATTAATCTGTTTGTGATACAATGTCTTTGAGGGAAGATGTTAACGCTGAGGGTACTCAAGAATCTGTTTAGTAAGTAGTTGATGGCAGTGCTGTGATTGGAAAATGTAAATGAGCATAAGTAATCTGGTTGTCAAGTTGTTATTTATGATAACTGGTAAACTGTCAAGTGAAAGAACAACATTGTAAACTGGAAATATCTTCAGATGCATTAGAATAGACTATCCACTGTCTAAAGTGTTATTCTGTTTTGTACAATTTGGAAGACTAACCAGAAATATAAAGTCACCATAGTCCCAGGGGAGCATAGGGTTGTTCTCTTAGAGAGAGAGATAGAGAGAGAAAGAGACAGAGAAAGACAGAGAAATACAGAGACAGACAGAGACAGACAGAGACAGAGACAGAGACAGAGAAAGAGATAATTGGTGGTGGCTTAACCTGATGGTCACCACATCTCAAACAAGGACAGAGGTTGAGAAGGAGAGTCCTTCATGATAACCTCAGCTCAGTGTGTGATACAAATCTAATTGTTTAAAATGCTTTCATTCATTTTTTGTGGATAAGCTCAATGCTCTTCTTATCTGTTTGAAAACTTTGAGAGATATATGAGTTTTTGGCTCCTTTCAAGAATTAACAGATTCTGAAATAGTGAGTTTAGTTATTCTTATCTGTTCTGTACTAGGCTGGGGTAGTTAGGTTTCTAGGTTCACCCTCCTAGGTGAACCTAGGAGGGTGATATTTGGGAATTCTGCAATTGAAGGTTACAGGGAAATGGTTGGACTTCGACATTTTTATAGAAGATGGATATAGTCTTACAAAGAAAAGCACAAAATGTGACAGGCTACTTACTAAACTAGCCTACACAGAGACTGCTAGAGTTTTTTTCGACTCATTGTGGAAGGTGGGTGTCTCTGGCTGGCCAGCACTTATTGCCATCCCTTGTTGCCTTTGAGAAGTGGTTATGAACTGCCTCCATGTGTTGTGTTGTAGGTAGACCCAAAATGCCCTTAGAGAGGGAATTCCAGGTAATTGACCCAGTAAAACGAAAGAACAAATATATATTTTACAAGTCAGGATGGTGAAAAGCATGTAGAGGAATTTGCTGGTGGTGATGTTCCCATGCATCTGCTGCCTTTGTCCTTCCGGATGGAAGTGGTCATGGGTTTGGAAGATGCTGTCGAAGGTTCGTTGGTGAATTACTGCAGTGCACCTTGTAAAAAGTACACAATGCTGCAACTAAGCATCATTAGTGGAGGAACTAGATGCTTGTAGATGTGATGCCAATCAAATGGGCTGCTTTGTCCTGTGTGGTGTCAGGCATCTTGAATGTTGTTGGAACTGCACCCAGCCAGGCAAGTGGAGAGTACTCCATCAAAATCCTCACTTGTGCCTTGTCGGTGGTAAACAAGCTTTGGAGAGTCAGGAGGTGAAATACTTACTGCATTATTCTTCGCGTCTGAGATGACTGACCTCCAACAGCCACAACCATCCACCTATGTGCTGGATATGATTCCAACCAGCAGAGAGTTTGCCCAGTTCCCACTGATTCCAGTTCACTGCTACACTCAATCGAATGTGGCTTTGAAGACTGAGGTAATAATCTGAATATATTGAACTCAATAAAATAAGGAATCGGGAACAAAATTCAAAATTGCTAATTAGAGTCATAGAGTCATAGAGATATACAGCACTGAAACAGACCCTTCGGTTCAACTTGTCCATGCTGGCCAGATATCCTAAACTAATCTAATCCCATTTGCCAGCATGAAAACGTTGCCCCTTAGGTCCCTTTTATATCTTTCCCTCTCACCCTGAACCAATGCCCTCTAGCTCTGGACTCCCCCACCCCAGGGAAAAGACTTTGTCCATTTATCCTATCCATGCCACTCATGATTTTATAAACCTCTATAAGGTCACCCCCTCATCTTCCAACGATCCAGGGAAAACAACCCCAGCCTATTCAGCCTCTCCCTACAGCTCAAACCCTCTGACCCTGGCAAGATTCTTGTAAAGCTTTTCTGAACCCTTTGAAGTTTCACAACATCTTCCGATAGGAAGAAGACCAGAACTGCATGCAATATTCCAAAAGTAACCTAACCAATGTCCTGTATAGCTGCAACCTGACCTCCCAACTACTATACTCAATGCTCTCACCAATAAAGAAAAGCATACCAAATATCTTCTTCACTATCCTATCTATCTGGGACTCTACTTTCAAGGAACTATGAGCTTGCACTCCAAGGTCTCTTTGTTCAGGAACACCCAGGACCTTACCATTAAGTGTATAAGTTCTGCTCTGATTTGCTTTTCCAAAATGCAGACCTTGCATTTATCTAAATTAAACTCCATCTGCCACTCCTCAGCCTATTGGCCGATCTGATCAAGATCCCACTGTACTGTGAGGTAACCTACTTCACTTTCCACTACATCTCCAATTTTGGTGTCATCTACAAACTTACTAACTATACCTCTTATGTTCACATCCAAATCATTTATATAAATGATGAAAAGTGGTGGAACCACTTTTGTGGCACTCCACTGGTCACAGGCCTCCAGTCTGAAAAGCAATCCTCCACCACCACCCTCTGTTTTCTACCTTTGAGCCAGTTCTGTATCCAAATGGCTAATCCTTCCTGTATTCCATGAGATCTAACCTTGCTAACCAATCTCCCATGAGGAACCTTGTCAAATGCCTTCTGAAATTCATATAGATCACATCAATTCTCTTGGTTACTTCTTCAAAAAACTCAATTAAGTTTGTGAGACATTATTTCCCATGCACAACGCCATGTTGACTATCCCCAATCAGTCCTTCTCTTTCCAAATACATGTAAATCCTGTCCCTCAGAGGTCCCTCCAACAACTTGCTCACCACTGATGTCACGCTCACCGGTCTATAGTTCCCTGGCTTTTCCTTACCACCTTTCTTAAATAGCCAACCTCCAGTCTTCTGGCACCTCACCTGTGACTATCAATGACACAAATATCTCAGCAAAGGGCCCAGTAATCACTTCCCGAGCTTCCCACAGAGTTATAAGGTACACCTGATCAGGTTCTGGGATTTATCCATTTTTATGCGTTTCAAGACATCCAGTACCTTCTCTTCAGTGATATGGACATTTTTCAAAATGTGTATTTCCCAACATTCTATATCTTCTATGTCCTTCTCCACAGTAAACACTGATGCAAAATACACATTTTGTATCTCCCCCATGTCCTGTGGCTCCCCACATAGGCTGCCTTGCTGATTTTTGAGGGGCCCATTCTCTTCCTAGTTACGCTTTTGTCCTTCATGCATTTATAAAAACCCTTTGGATTCTCTTTAAACATATTTGCCAAAACTATCTCATGTTGCCTTTTACCCTTCTGATTTCCCTCTTAAGTATACTCCTACTGCCTTTATACTCTTCTGAGATTCACTTGATCTCTCCTGTCTACATCTAACATATGCTTCATTCTTTTTCTTAACCAAAACCTCAATTTCTCTAGTCATCCAGCATTCCCTATACCTACAGCCTTTTATTTCATCCTAACAGAAATATACTGTCTCTGGACTTTTGTTATCTCACTTTTGAAGTCTTCCCATTTTTCAGTCCTCCCTTTACCTGCGAACATCTGCCCCAAGTCAGCATTTGAAAGTTCTTGGAGAAAGTGAGAACAGCAAATGCTGGAGATCAGAGTCGAGAGTGTGGTGCTGGAAAAGCACAGCAAGTCAGGCAGCATCTGAGGAGAAGGAGAATCGACCTTTCGGGCGTTAGCACTTCATCAGGATTGAGGCTTGAAAGCCAAGGGGGTAGAGAGATAAATGGGAGGGGGGTGGGGCTGAGGGGAAGGTAGCTGAGAATGCAATAGGTAGATGAAGGTGGGGGTGATGGCGAGAGGTCGAAGAGGAGGGTGGAATGGATAGGTGGGAAGAAAGATGGACAGGTAGGACAAGTCATGGGGGCAGTGCCAAGTTGGAAGATTGGATCTGGGATAAGGTGGGGGGAGGGGGAATGAAGAAACTGATGAAATCCACATTAACCCCACGAGATTGGAGGCTCCTAAGACAGAAGATAAGGCATTCTTCCTTCAGGCATTGGGTGCTTAGGGTTTGGTGATGGAGGATGCCCAGTAGCTGCATGTCCTTGGTGGAGTGGGAAGGGGAATTAAAGTGTTCAGCTACGGGGCGGTGGGGTTGCTTCATGCATGTGTCCCGGAGATGTTCTCTGAAGTGTTCTATAAGTAATGCATCCTGTCTCCTCAATTTAGAGGAGATCGCATCGGGAGCAAAGGATACAGTAAATGACATGTGTGGAAGTGCAGGTAAATCTCTGATGGATGTGGAAGGCTCCTTGGACAGAAGTGAGGGGGGGAGGTGTGGGTGCAGGTTTTGCAATTCTTGCGGTGGCAGGGAAACTGCTGGGCGGGGAGAGTGGATTGGTGGGGTGGGAGGGGTGGTGGTGGTGCCTGGACCTGACAAGAGAGTTGCGGAGGGAATGGTCTTTATGGAATAAGATAGGGGTGGGGAGGGAAATATATCTCTGGTGGTGGGGTCCATTTGTAGATATTGGAAACAGCGGAAGATACGATGTATACAGAGGTTGGTAGGGTGGAAGGTGAGGACCACAGGGTTCTGTTCTTGTTGCCGTTGGAGTGGTGGGGTTTGAGGGTGGAGTTGCGGGAAGTGGATGAGATGTGCTGGGAGGGGAAATTGCGATCTTTGAAGAAGGAGGCCATCTGGTGTGTTCTGTTGTGAAACTGGTTCTCCTGGCAGCACATGCGGCAGGGGTGGAGGAACGAGGAATAAGTGATAGCGCTTTTACAGGAGGCAGGGTGAGAGGAGGTGTAGTCCAGGTAGCTGTGGGAGTCGATGGGTTTGTAGAAGATGTCTGTGTTGAGTTGGTTTCCATTGATGGAGATGGAGAGGTCCAGGAAATGGAGGGAGATGTCCAAGATGGTCCAGAAGAACTTAAGGTTGAGGTGGAATGTGTTGGTGAAATTGATGAACTGTTCAACCTCCTCATGGGAGCACGAGGTAGTGCCGATACAGTCATCAATGTAGAGGAGGAAAAGGTAGGGAATGGTGCCAGTGTCACTGCGGAAAAGGACTGAAAGTTCTTGTCTAATACCATCAAAATTAGCCTGCCTACAAATTAGAACTTCAACTTTTAGATCCGATCTATCCTTTTCAATCACTATTTTAAAACTAAGAGAATTATGGTTGCTGGCCCCAAAGTGCTCCCCCACTGACGCCTCAGTCACCTGCCCTGCCTTATTTCCCAAGAGTAGGTCAGGTTTTGCACCTTCTCTAGTAGGTACATCCACACACACTGAATCAGAACATTTTCTTGTACACACTTAATTATTTCCTCTCCATCTAAACGCTTAACACTATGGCATTCCCAGTCTATGTTTAGAAAGTTAAAATCCCCTACCATAACCCCCCTATTATTCTTACAGATAATTGAGATCTCCTTACAAATTTGTTTCTCCATCTCCTGCTGACGATTAGGTGATTAGACAATTCCAATAAGGTGATCGTCCCTTTCTTCTTTCACAGTTCCACCCAAATAACCTCCCTGGATGCATTCCCAAGAAAATCCTCCCAAGGTACAGCGGTAAAGCTATCCCTTATCAAAAAATGCCACACCCCCTCATCTCTCGCACTCGCACCCCCCCACCGGCTCCACCCTTTCTATCGCATTTGTGTCCTGGAACATTAAGCTGCCAGTCCTATCCATCCCTGAGTCACATTTCTGTGATTGCAATGATGTCCCAGTCCCATGTTCCTAGCCACACTGAGTTCATCTGCCTTTCCTGTTAGGCTTCTTGCATTGAAGTAAATGCAGTTTAATTTATCAGTCCCACATTGTTCTCTTCTTTGTTCTTGTCTGCCTCGACTGTTTGACTTGCTCCTTTTCCCAAACATACCAGTCTCAAATTGATCTCTTTCCTCACTGTTTCCCTGGGAACCATCCCCTCCTCCCCCTGCCCCACATATTAGTTTAAATTCTCCTGAGCAGCTCTAGCAACTCTCCCTGCCAGTGTATTAGTCCCCTCCCAATACAGGTCAATTCTACCCCAGAAGAGATTCCAAAGATCCAAAAATGTGAACCCTTTTCCACTGCAGCAGCTCATTATCCATGCATTCATCTGCCCTATCCTCCTATTCCTACCCTCACTTGCTCGTAGCACCAGAAGTAATCCAGGTATCGCTACCCTTGAGGACCACCTTCTTAAACTTCTGCTGGATTTTCTATATTCTTCCTTCAGAATCTCATCCTTTTCCCTTCCTATGTTGTTAGTTCCAATGTGTACAATGATGTCCTCCTTGAGAACATTCTGCACCCTCTCTGAGATTTCCTTGATCCTGGCACCAGGGAGGAAACACATTATTTTGATTTTCCTCTGCTGGTCGCAGAAATGTCTGTCTGTGCCTCTGACGAGAGAGTCCCCTATCACAATCAGTCGCCTGGAACCTGACATACCCCTCAATTGATCAGGCAACATCTGTGGACACTTCCTCAGAAGCAGAGAAGGGTCATGGACCCAAAATGTTAACTCTGCTTTCTCTCCACAGGTGCTGTCTGACCTGCTGAATTTTTCCAACAATTTCTAATCCTGTTGAACTCAATATTATGTCTTATTGGCTGAAAAGTGCCCGAGCAGAAAATGAGGTGCTGTTGATTCAACTTGTTGACTTTTGTAGGAAAGTTCGAGTGGGTTAAAAATATTGGCGTGGGAGTAGATGGTTTATTGAAATGGCAAACAACTAGAAGATGTCATCCTTATAGACAGTGTGGAGGAATTCCCAAAGTGGCCTCTCAGTCTATGTTTGGACTGACCAACTTAAAGGAGATACATTGTGAGCAGCGAATACAGTAGATTAGATTGAAAGAAATACAAGTTAAACACTTTTAAGTTTGGAAGGTATGTTTGCAGTCTCAGAATGTGAGGAAAGTGGAGGTGAAAGAGGAAATGAAATACCTTTTGCAATTATATGGGAAGGTGCTATGAAGGGTATGGAAGTGAGGAAATGTTGGAGTGATGGAGGAGTGAACCAGTGTGTCACAGAGGGAACAGTTACTATGGAATGCTGACAATGGTGTGAGGGGAAAAGAAGTTGTGTTTGCTGATGCTATCCTGTTGAATGTGACTGAAATGTCACAGGCTGATCCTTTGACAGTGGAGACTGTTGGGTGGAAAGTGAGGAAAAGAAGGAACTCCATTCTTCTTCAGGGAGAGAGGGGAAAGGGTGAGAGCACAAGTAGGGGAAATGGATCGGTCATTGCTGGGCACCCTGCCAATCAGGACAGGGAGGGATGCTTGATGGAGGAAAAAGGAGGGGCATGTCTGAGGTAACCCTATGGAAGATGGCATGCTCAGAACAGATGTGACAGTGATAGAGAAAACTGGGAAAATGGAATTGAATTCTTGCAGGAAGCAAGGTGTGAGGAAGTGTAGTCAAGGTACTTATGGAAGTTGGTGCATTTATAAAGAACATTTGTGGACACCTTACCCCCAGAAATGGAAACAGTGAAGTCACAGAAGAGAAGGGAAGAGTCAGAGATGGACCAGGTGAATGTGACAGAAGAAAGGAAATTGGAAGCAAAACTAATTTTTACAATTCCAGATGTTGTGAAACTTGAAAGGGTTCAGAAAAGATTTACAAGGAATTTGCCAGAGTTGGAGGATCTGAGCTACAGGGAGAGGCTGAACAGGCTGGGGCTGTTTTCCCTGGAGCATCGGAGGCTGAGGGGTGACCTTATAGAGGTTTAAAAAATTATGAGGGGCATGGATAGGATAAATAGACAAAGTCTTTTCCCGGGAGTCGGGGAGTCCAGAACTAGAGGGCATAGGTTTAGAGTGAGAGGGGAAAGATATAAAAGAGACCTAAGGGGCAACGTTTTCACACAGAGGGTGGTACGTGTGTGGAATGAGTTGCCAGAGGAAGTGGTGGAGGCTGGTACAATTGCAACATTTAAGAGGCATTTGGATGGGTATATGAATAGGAAGGGTTTGGAGGGATATGGGCTGCGTGCTGGCAGGTGGGTTTTAGATTGGGTTGGGATATCTGGTCGGCATGGACGGGTTGTACATGGTCGGCTGTACATCTCTATGACTCTATGACTCTATGAGAACAAGAAACCACACCATGAGATCATTGGTGTATCGGAGAAAGAGGCATGTGAAGGAACAAGAGTAGAACTGGAATAAAGAATCTTCCACACACTCTACAAAGAGACAGTCATAACTGGAAACCATGCAGGTACAAATAGCCACATCTTTGATTGGAGAAATGAGATGAGCTGGGGCGAAATTGTGCAAAGTGAAAGTGGGTAGCTGTGGATTGAAACTGTTCAGACCTCTTTTCAAGGAAGGAATGGACAGCCTTCAGACGATCCTGATTGGGGATGTTTGTGGATAGCGTATGCACATCCATGTTGACTAGGCTAGGACAAGGAAATTGGAAATTATGGAATTGATGTAAAACTTCAGAAGAATCACAAATGTCAGTGGGTTGGGACTGAACAAGACTGGGATAGGGAGCAAGCAGAAATGTTAACAGAGTTTGTACAGCATTTTCTGTTTTTGTCTTATGTATGTCCACTTTATGCTGCTAGATCTCTACTATTCACTAAAATTAAAGCTTGTGGAATTGATGGTTAATTATTAGCATTATTGGGAATGTCAGACAGCAGGAATACTGGATATTTCCCAAAACATAATTTCACAGCCACATCCCCTTAGTCAGTGACATCTCTCTGAAGGAAAAGTGGGAAAGTACTCGAGGTGGAAAACTGTGGCTACTGCTATCATGTTAAGCCAAATTTATTCACTATATTTATTAATGACTTATAAACTGTTATAGAGAGCCATAAAACCAAGGCTGACAATGACATAAAGACAGATGGCATAGTATGAAGTGCAGATTGGAGTGTGAAATTATTTTGAAAAATAAAGTAAATGGCTAAAACTGCAGCAGATGTATTTCAATACAAGTCAATGCCATTCATTTTGGAAATACCTAGGTTAGATCTGAGTATCTTTTAAATAGTGAAAGGCTATGAGAAATCTATAGGCCATTGATATAGATTACTAAACTGTAGTAGTCAGGGACAAAAAAAAATCAAAATAGTTGATAGAATGTTCGCCTTTTTATCTAGGGAGCTACAATATAAACAGGAGATCTTTTTTAGTACAGATACACAGAACTATAATATTCTGGGCACTGCAATTTAGAAATTATGTGCTGGCTTAGGAAGAAGGGCAATACATTTTCAGCAGAATGTTCTCAGTACTCAAAGGTTAAAGTTTAAATTATAAGGTAAGGTTACATAAACTAAGCTTGCACTTCTGTGGTGCAGATGGCTAAATGGTGATATGATCGTGATTTTTAGGAATTTGAAAGGAATTAAATAGGTAGATAGAAGAAATCTGTTCTGTTGGCTAGTGTGGTGGAGGAGTGCAGTATTTAGGATATTAACTGTTGAAGAGAGATTTCGGAATTTAGAAAAATTTATTCAAGCAAGAGCTGATAGAATTTTTCATCTGTCTTCAAAAACAAAAAAAAAATAGACAGCTAGCTCAATTTTAAATCTGAGGATGGGTTTGGTAATTAAACGCATTAAAAGAAAAAAAGGTCAAGCTAGATAATGTTACAAGACAATATCAGTTTCTTTTTAAAGATATGGATTTTAAAACTTGCAACTGGTTAGAACTGTTATAAATTTGGCAGAAAAGGAAAATTACATTAAAATACAAGGCACATTTATGTGAATGTCGTCAAGGTGGACCAACAATATATTTTCTAGAGTCAGAGGCGTGTAAAAAGAGAAACTCCCAACAATCCAGAAGCATCAAAACCTATTGTAGTCGAAGGAAAACCATAATTAATATAAAATACAACAGACTGATACCATAGTTGTCCTAGACAATCCCACTTCTTGGAAAAACACACTGCAACCAATATTTCAAGAGTGGTTCTAAAAGCCTTTCAGAGATTATTGTCAGGGAAGCTGCTGTCCCCACTACTGTATGTTTTTTCTTGAAGCAATTGATCCAGTTTCCATGGAAACAACCCAAGACAAGCAGCATCAGAGAGTCAAGATTTTAAAAATAACTGTCATATTCATGACTGCTGACTGTATTTAAGAATCCAACTAATGAACCTTGCTCTCAGGTTAAAGGCCTATGCCTTGAAGATACCTAAAGGACTGCAAACTGTATATGCTTTTACCTTCATACTGGACACTTTTAACTTATATGTGTATTTGTGCTGGCCAAAGTGACTACATGAAGGCTTTATGACTAATGTTGCTTTTTGTTTGGAGTTTAGCAGATGAAAAATTGGCTTTTTCTTGAACTAAAGATAACCTTGTTTTGGTTCTTTACTGTTAACAGTAAAAATTGTTAAGTACGTTTTCTTTGGAAAAAGGTATAACCTTGTACTAAAAATAACTGCACCTTTGCAATGAGGAAGTTGAAAAGCAGGAAGCTATTCGTGCTTTCCCACTTGGTCACAACACTAAACAGAGTTAAGACATGGTTTAGTGATGATCTCACCAAAAGGCGGAGCAAACCTGAGCAGCAAATGGCCTGTTTCTGTTCTCATGTTCGTCATTTTAGTACCAAAAGGCTTTAGCTATCATCTATCCAAAGTATTATTTTGTTAGCAGAAATATTTATTCTTTGTTCAATATAAGTGAGTTATTTGGTCTATAGCTTTGGTTGTCTTATTTCAGTGTGTTTTTTGTTGAATATTGATAATATCTAAAATTGGCAACAGTTGAGGAGGTGTGGAGTTTAATCTATTTTCTCCTTCAGTAGATCAGCTACAAGATTTTAACAAAAAACGGAGAGAAAAAATAAAATATATTAAAGCTTTTAATACTGACTAACAAAAACATATTAAAGGATCCCTCTGCAGACCTTGTTTACAAGCAGCCAATCTCTCTCTCACCACAATTTTGTAATCCATCATCTTTGTATACTAATGGAACTACTATACTGCATATTTTGCATTGCTATGATGTTTTTTCTGAAGCAGTATGAGAATAACTCTCTCCTATTTAGACCATTGTGATTTGTGAACTTACAGAGCCGATGAATTTTTAAAATTTTAATTGAGTTTGGGGTCAGCAGGAAACTCACCCCCATATGGGTAGGCATGTAAAAGCCTACAGGGCCTCCTTGCCTTCCAGGGCACTGATGCAGTCAAAGACTCCCTGACGGAAGGATTTTCCCGACTGCCACTCCTGTTCACCAGCACCCTGCCACCCCCATTCCATCCATTTTCCTTGTCCTAGAATGGTGGCTCACTGCTGTAACAGGTTCTCTTATTTAAACTTTTAAAAGAATTAATTAAAGGGCCCCAGTTACTCATAATCTATTTCAGGTTGCTGATTGATAGCTTTGAGTGAGAGAAAAGCTGAGAACTGTCAAAATAGTGGTCCTAATGTTACTAAAGTTCAGGCTAATTATTTTTGTTCAATAGACTAAAAATTTGCCATAGTTCTGGAACAAGAAATGGACTGTAGTGCTCTCTTTTCAAACCTCACCAGAAGAAAAGCATTCACTTCAATGTTTTCTACTAATATCGATTATAATAATCCGCCAGATGCTGTTGTATGTACACATTTATCCTGTGATTAAATTTACCAGTTAAACAGAGCTGTCACTGTCTCATAACATCAGTAATGCTAGTTTAAGATGGTGCATTTATTATTTTAAATAGATGCAGTGCAATGCATATGTGGAGAAGCTCAAACAGAGAAATTAGTCAAGTCAGACATAAGATAATAGATCTACTTGCTCTACGTACAGCAGTTAAGTGCTCATAAGTGGCACTGTACTTCTTAAGAATGAGTCTCAGAGCTTCAAGGAGGGAATTATTTTCGTAACAGAAGCTGAGTTTTCAGATCATGCTAAGGGCAGGCAGATGACTCTTGAAAATACAGGCACTAAACTCATTTCATGGTGCTCCCTGTTCTTGCTGAATTGAGTTTGGGGTCAGCAGGGCAACTCACCCCCATGTGGGTAGATGTGAAAAAGCCTACAGGCCCTCCTCGCCTTCCAGGGCACTGATGCAGCCAAAGACTCCCTGACGGAAGTATTTTCCCTATTGCCACTCCTATTCACCAGCACCCCGCTACCTCCACTCCATCCACCTTCCTTGCCCTAGAATGGTGGCTCACTGCTGTAATAGTTTCTTATTAAACTTTTAAAAGAGTTAATTACAGGGTCCCTTCATGTCACGTTCCCAGTTACTCATAATCTATTTCAGGTTGCTGCTATTTTCAAGTTTCCACGTCGCTGATTGCGAGCTTTGAGTGCTTGTTTATTTGCCACAGCTAATTGAGCAGGAAACCTATCTCCATGTCAACTAAGACAAGACTTCGATAAAAATCTCATCGAGACACTTTACACCTGAAGTGGATCAGTCTGAAAACATTCTGAACTCTTGTTACCGCCATGGAGGCAAAGTCCAGTCTTATCTGTTATTAAACAAGAATTATTTTTTCAAATTTTTAAAAAATATGTGTCATTTTTATACTTGATATAAAGCAGAGATGTTCTTGAATGTTTGTCAAATAATCTGTTAATATATTGAAAATCAGACATCTACTTATACTTCGCCAATAGTTTAGATTATAAGTTTCTGTGAGTATATTTAAAATAAAAATTGCCTATGAAATTGCCTTGTATTTATACTCTCATCCTAGATTACCTAGTGTCCTAGTCCTCATGGTACCTTTAATCAATCATTTGGTCACAATTGGGAAAAAGTGAGGACTGCAGATATTGGTGATGAAGGGCTTATGTCCAAAATGTCGATTCTCCTGCACTTCGGATGCTGCCTGACCTGCTGTGCTTTTCCAGCACCATACTCTTGAATTTGGTCACAATTCCCAACATCTCCTTCTTTTGCTAAGTGCTAATTTTCCAGACACCTCTGCAGGTTTTGTAAAAGATACTATATAAATGCAAATTTTTGTTGATGCAGTTCACAAAAAAGCATGCACTTTTATAGAAGAGAGTTTCTTCCTGTTGATAAATGTGATAGTCTTATTAAAAGTAGCTTGTGTGGCTATGGTGGTTGTACGAATGATATTCTTTTATGCTTTTGAGAACCTTGCTTCTTTGAAAATCCTTTCCTGTTAGTGTTACCAATCCTTTGGAAACGTTTTAACCCTCGCAAATAATGCCTCATTCACTGCTTTATACAAAAGGCGCACTACATACAGATTTGGTATTTGTTGTCCATGACACACTGAAAAAGAGCAGTACATATGAGATTCACAATAGATTTGCTCTGTGATCCTCATGCCTATAACAGTTACAAAAGAAATTACAGCACAAAAAAAATCATTGATTCAGATACTTGGCTTAAGATACTTTAGAGCATGCCTAGTTTCACTGTGATCCATCTGATAATCTCGACTTTACAGCTTCCTTACACACGTTAAAAATACATTAATATTCCTAACTATCCTTGTTACCCCAAGAGTCTGCATAATTGTTTTTGCTTTTATGTAATCTGTTTTATTACTTCATTTGAATTAATGCACCATATCTGAGTCTATTGGTGAAAGGATCAGGAACAAACGAGCAGAGATATAATGTAACTGGGAAAATAAAAGGTGACATAAAAATCTTCATGATGTGGACGACCCAGTGTTGGACTGGGGTGGACAAAGTTAAAAACCACACAACACCAGATTATCATCCAACAAGTTTATTTGGAAGCACTAGCTTTCGGAGTGCCATTCCTTCTTCAGTTGGTTATGGAGTAGGTCCGTAAGACACAGAATTTATAGCAAAAGATTACAGTGTCATGAAAGTAAAATGATATATTTAACAAACTTCGATTGTTGTTGAGTCTTTCAACTTTTAGAATACTTTACAGGTTTTGGTTCATTAATATGTAAATCCCAGAACTTCTTTTAAGTCACTGTCTCAAGATAAGTTAAGATTTTATCAAATAAAAGGCGACATCTCAGCTCAAACAATTGCTTACGAGTGTGAGGTCAGAGTCTGTCTGTATCCCAATCTTGACTCCAACTAGTTCTATTTCCAAAGTGGAATTTATAAAATATTACATGGATTGACTGTCTGCATTGACTGCCTACCGGATGTGTATTTTCTGAGCAAAATAGAATGTATCTGTAAATATAATTCTGCAAATACAAATTCACCCAAGAGACTTTATATGTACGTGCGCATGCAGGGGGAGAGAGAGAGAGAGAGAGAGAGAGAGCATGTTAATGTGTGTGAGAGAATGTAAGTGCATATGAGATAGTGTTGTTTGTGTGTACAAGCTTGGTAAAGTGTGTGTGTGAGTCTGTGAGAGAGTGCGTGCGTGGGTGTGAGTGTGGGGAGAGGCAACAATGCAAAGTGGTCGAGCAGAAGCTGATAGTCACGTTCGGTACCCATGCGGATGGCCTCAACCTGGACCTTGGATTCATGTCACACTACAGGTGGCCCCACTACACACAGACACGCACACACACAGTCTTACATACTCTCACACTCACACAGATCCTCACTCATACACATGCTCTCTCTCATACACACACACAAATACACCCCTCTCACTCACACCCACGCGTGCACCCTCTCACAGGCTTATACTCCATCACACTTACATTTTATCAAGCTTACACACACTCTCACATACACTCACACACACAGTCACATGCACTCTCTCTCTCTCTCTCCTGCATGGGATCCAGACAGACTCTGTCCTCACACCTTTAAGGCATTGTCTGAGCTGAGATGTCACCTTTTTTGATAAAACCTTAACTTATCTTGAGACTGTGACCTAAAAGAAGTTCTGGGATTTACATATTAATGAACTGAAACCTGTAATCATTTCTAAAAGATGAAAGACTTAACAACAATCGAAGTTTGTTAAATATATAATTTTACTTGCATGACACTGTAATCTTTTGCTATAAATTCCGTGTCTTACGGTCCTACTCCACAACCAACAGAAGAAGGACCGGCGCTTTGAAAGCTAGTGCTTCCAAATAAACCTGTTGGACTATAATCTGGTGCAGTGTGATTTTTAACTATGAAAATCTTCCATGTAGAAAATGTTTAGGATTTAGAATGTCTGGTCTGAGAATGAGGCTGGAGTTATGTTCAAATGAAGGAGTTGGATTTGGATTTCATCTAAAAAAGAAAGAATCTACAGGACTGTGGGGAGAAAATGGGGTCCTGGAATCATTCTTTCTGTACTCACAACACAGTTACAAGAGCAAGAGACACACAAACCCAGATTTCCTTTGTGTTGGAACCTATTGCTTAATTCACTATCTAAACGGCCAATCTTACAATTTAACTGATGATATCGGAAGACAAGAACATGGAATTAAGAGAAATGAAGTTTCATTCAGTTGGAACATTGTTAATCTTCAAGCCCAAGGAATGTGAATAGACTTGGATAAGGGAGTATCATGATCTCCCCCTGCAAGTTCCCCATACACGCTGAAGCTAATGTGTATTGTTCTGTAAGAATGTTTTAGTTTGAAGCAAGACTGAATTAAATTGAAACAAAAATGGCTGCAGATGCTGGAAATTGGAAACAAAAGCAGAAATTCCTTGAAAAGCTCAGTAGGTCTGGCAACATTTGTGGAGAGAAATCAGAGTTAATGTTTTGGATCCAGTGACCCTTCCTAAGAACTCAACTTGGCTCCAAATTAAATTGTCAGACAAGGCTGCACTAATAATTTTCAATCTCAGACACACACACACACACACACTAATTATATATGTTCTAGTCACCCTGTTTGGAGATGTGATTACACACCTCTAGAATTTTGAATCGTGACCTCCTGGCTCACATGTAGAGGCAGGACCACTGCACCAGAAGAGTTTTAACACATGGAATAATATTCTAGCAGTTAGCATTAAAATAGCTGATAAAAGGGTTTTGTGATGCAATGATGGAGTCCCAAGTTTGGGGCTAGAAGTTCCAATTTCAAGTCCCAGTTGTCTTGGAGTAATTTCATAACAGGTTGATGAGAAATAAATTTTAAAATGCTGATAGAGTCATTGAGTCATAGAGGTGTACAGCATGGAAGCAGACCCTTCGGTCCAATCTGTCCATGCCGACCAGATATCCCAACCCAATCTAGTCCCACCTGCCAGCACCCAGCCCATATCCCTCCAAACTCTTCCTATTCATTTACCCATCCAGATGCCTCTTAAATGTTGCAATTGTACCAGCCTCCACCACATCCTCTGGCTGCTCATTCCATACATCTACCACCCTCTGCGTGAAAAGGTTGCCCCTTAGGTCGCTTTTATATCTTTCCCCTCTCACCCTAAACCTATGCCCTCTAGTTCTGGACTCCCCGGCCCCACGAAAAAGACTTTGTCTATTTATCCTATCCATGCCCCTCATAATTTTGTAAACCTCTATAAGTCATCTCTCAGCCTCTGACGCTCCAGGGAAAACAGCCCCAGCCTGTTCAGCTTTCCTTGTAGCTCAAATCTTCCAACCCTGGCAACATCCTTGTAAATCTTTTCTGAACCCTTTCAAGTTTCACAACAGCTTTCTGATAGAAAGGAGACCAGAAATGCATGCAATATTCTAACAGTGACTTAACCAATGTCGTGTACAGCTGCAACATGACCTCCCAACTCCTGTACTCAATACTCTGACCAATAAAGGAAAGCATACCAAACACCTTCTTCACTATCCTATCTACTTGCGACTCCACTTTCCAAGGAGCTATGAACCTGCACTCCAAGATCTCTTTGTTCAGCAACACTCCCTAGGACCTTACCATAAAGTGCATAATTCCTGCTAAGATTTGCTTTCCCAAAATGCAGCATATCGCATTTATCTGAATTAAACTCCATCTGCCACTTCTCAGCCCATTGATCCATCTGGTTCAGATCCTGTTGTAATCTGATGTAACCTTCTTTGCTGTCCACTACATCTCCAATTTTGGTGTCATCTGCAAACTTACTAACTGTACCTCTTATGCTCACATCCAAATCATTTATGTAAATGACAAAAAGTAGAGGACCCAGCACCGATCTTTGTGGCACTCCACTGGTCACAGGCCTCCAGTCTGAAAAACAACCCTCCACCACCACCCTCTGTCTTCTACCTTTGAGCCAGTT
>NC_057731.1:26625506-26630683 GCF_004010195.1 Chiloscyllium plagiosum | reverse complement strand
TAACTGTTTCAAGACATCCAGCACTTCCTCCTCTGTAATATGGACATTTTGCAAGATGTCACCATCTATTTCCCTTCAGTCCATATCTTCCATATCCTTTTCCACAGTAAATACTGATGCAAAATATTCATTTAGTATCTCCCCCATTTTCTGTGGCTCCACACAAAGACCACCTTGCTGATCTTTGAGTGGCCCTATTCTCTCTCTAGTTACCCTTTTGTCCTTAATATATTTGTAAAAACGTTTGGATTCTCCTTAATTCTATCTGCCAAAGCTATCTCATGTTCCCTTTTTGCTCTCCTGATTTCCCTCTTAAGTATACTCCTACTTCCTTTATACTCTTCTAAGGATTCACTCGATCTATCCAGTCTATACTTGACATATGCTTCCTTCTCTTTTTTTCTATATATTGTCTATTTTCTCTGTGTATAAGCAGATACTTTCATTTTAATGTAGTGTTTTCAATTGGTTTCAAATGTCATGTACATCAAATATGTTGTGTATCCTCCCCTTTCACATAAATTGGAGAAAATTCAATCCTATTTGAGAAGTTACATTTATGGAAAGGAAATTGTCCTCATAGTGTTTGTTTTCTTTGGTGCATGAGTTTCAAAGCCAAAGATTTGAAGACTGGTCAACTTTAAGACATCATTAAAAAATATCTCATGTGGATTAAGCAATGTTTCTTTCAAGGTCTAAGGATGTAGCATTATCAGCACCTAAGTACCTTTTATGAAATCTCTCAATTAAAATAGCTTTTACATTATTTTCAAAGAACTGGTCATGATAGAGTGTGAGATAAAAAAGGATAAAAACTACTGCTGTTAGTCAGTTGAGAAACAGATAGTTATATTTAATTTGCCAGATGGCATATATATGAAATCCTCACTCCAAGGATTACAAGACACTATGGTTATTTGCTACACACTGACAAAAGTCCATCATTTTATGTGGTACTGTGTAAAGTTTAGAGGTTACTATTTAATCAGGCTGTGCATAACATTGTATTCAAACTCTATTAAAGTGGATAATTGCATGTCATTCTACTGAAATATGAAACGAGTTTACTCATTGACAGCAATTTTGTAAGTGCTAACTGTTTCATAATCAATCTTTGCAATTCACAAGGCACTGGGAATTAGTTATACATTGTGATACCTGCTGTGAATCTGACTGAATTGGATGGGAGATTGTGCTCAGTTTAGTTCGTGAGATAGAGGGATGTTTTTACACTTAACTACCTAATGGTCCTACTTATTCATCAGCAGTGATAGGAATTAAGAGATAACCATTCAAATACATGCTGTTAATGTTCATAAATGAAATTTGTCTGATGGTGAGTTATGGATCTCAGTTATTGCAAACAAAGAAAAGGAATCAGAGTTGAAAAGCTGAAAAAGTCTTTGATTTTATGTGTATAACATTCCACATGTACTTTGCTGAATAAATGGCATGAAATTTACCCTGGTTTTCTACTTTGTTGATAAAAATTAAACTCACAGAATTCAGCTAAATGTGTCAGTATTCTCTCGCAGTACTGTGAATGTACCTATATTATGTGAACTGCAGTGATTCAATAACACAGTTTACACTGCCTGATCAAGACAGTTAAGGGTGGACAATAAATACTGGGCTAGCCTATAATGTCCACATTCTGTAAATAAATTTTAAAAATTAGTATAATCACATATTGATCAATAGTCTCCTTCACCGCTTGAGCTCTGATGTAGAACACGTACCCTTCATAAGTAAGGCAATGGTCTAGTGGTATTATTGCTTGATTGTTAATCCAGGGGACCCAAGTAATGTTCCACTGCCATGGTGGAATTTGAATTTAATTTTAAAAATCTGGAATTAAGAGTCTAATGATGACCATGACTCCATTGTTAAATGTTGGGAAAATCCTATCTGATTCACCAATGCCTTGAGGGAAGGAAACACTTGGCTTACATATGATTCCAACCCATAGGAATGTGGTTGACTCTTAACTGCTCTCTGGGCAACTAGGGATGGGCAATAAATGCTGGTCTAGCCAGTGATGCCTTCATCTAATTAATTTTTTAAAAATTAATAAAAGATTCAAAGTGTGTTCTCAAGTCCTTCATAAGTTCTAAAATCTGTGTTCTCTGCTCCTCAGTAAGGCTTAGATTGCAATACAATTTTAACACATTTATCCAGACCTGAATATAGGATCTCATCTTAACTGGTCAGTTGAGGGTGGAAAATTTCCAATTCTGGTCATATCTCCTTTCATTTCCAAGCATTAGAGAGCAGAAAATTTACAATCATTCTGACTCACCCTATATTTTAGAGTTTCAAACAGCAGTTTAAATCTCTGCTTTATGATTTTATTAACAGTAGCTGGTTCCCTTACAGCCTAAAAATCAAAACAATTTCAGCTTGCCACTTCTGACATCATATTTCAAGTCATGGACTTAATAGCTGCCAAAAACTAAAGTGAAAACAAGTTACAGCATAGATGGAGGTCTTATGACTGCACCAAGCCAGATACTATACTCTGCACAAATGCATTTCTTCAAGCAATGTTTTACTGAATCTAATGAAAAAGAAAGCTGCAGATTTTAGTAATAAATTCTGGCCTGAAGCCAAGTCTGTGAACCCACATCTGTGATTTAGCTGCACTCCATATTTTCTGAAAATGATTGAGAAGACAGAAAGCACCAAAAACACAACACAAATGCCTCCTCATGCTTCACTCCCTTTTGTGTCCAGTTTTCTCCTGAGCCATAGTCAAAAGAAGTAAGAATGCCCAAACAATACTGTGTTTCAGCACTTAGGCCACAACAGCTGTGATAACGCAATAGCATGTTATTCAAAATAGAAGGGGTAACTGAGGAAAAAAAGATTTAAGAAAGTGAGCGGTTGTGTCCATACAGAAAAATAACTCCTGCCAAGATTGACCTGTTATGCATTGGATGTTTATAGGAAGCATTCAAAGTAAGGCAATGTTCTGCACGTTTAGCCTACAGTGTTCATTTGAATGCAGAATATACCTCTGCATGAAAGATGAGCTTTATGACATACTTGCTCTGCTAAGTTCTTTATTGACCAATTTAAAACTGGATCACTTTGCTGAGTAATTGTTTACATTAATATAAATGTTGTGCTCGATCTTTCTACCCAGAAACAGCAATAGCCCTAAAAAAATTACTGGAAGGATCAAGCTTATTGAGCTTCCATAGCAACAGAGATCTATTGCAATATTGCTAGCAATAAATCTAATATCTACAGCATTTTGATTTCATATTGATAACTATTGTGATTGCCTAGCAACAGACTGTATTGTTGCAGTTCAATAATTTTACATTTACAATTCAAAGCATAACCTCACATCTATTTTAAGAACAAATTCTTCTTTTCCCTAATTATTTTCCCTTATTGTGAGTGCTAGTTCTAATTTGCATTCTGTCCTACATAATTAATACTCACAAATTGAAATTTGAAAACTAGAAATCAAAGACAGTTTGTTTTGTGAAACCAGTTTACAAAACTTGTGTTGTTTTCAGAGGTAGAAGAGCCAGAAGAGATGATGGGCTACAATGATACCACATATGTGGTGTACTGATACATTATGAGCAGATTTGCAAAACTGCCTTGTGGTACTTGGAAACAAATGAAAGGTTTGTTAAACATTTAGCAGAAAGACAGCAATCCTTTTATACACAGTTTATGTTGCAGCTGCTTCTGAAGCCAATGACACTCATCTCAGAGGCTGATTTCACATCTATTTGGTCTGTGAAGGTGAGGGTAATGGGTTCATGCTATATTCAGGTCTTAAAAGTGATGAATACAAATTAGCAGTGGCTACAAAGGATCATTGGATGCAATTAGGAACTACAGAAACCCGACAAGCAGGCCTGTGAGGAATAGATGTCAGAATTAGAAATCCACAAGATTCCCTGACAGCTCAGTTGGTCTACTCACCACAAAGTATGGTACTGAGCCATACAGAACAAGAGAGCACTTGGTTCAACCTCTGATCATTTTATCTTCTCAAAATAATCCAAGAGCATTAACACTAGCAATGAATTGACCTTGTAAGTAATTTGAATTTTAGTCACCATTTTGCCTATATCATGTCTCTCAATAAACTAAAATCTGTCTCATGATTCTTACATATTAGGTTATTCTTATGAGATGGAAAGTGGTAGGTGAAAAATTGATAGAGCTAACATGGTATGCACTTTTCCAAATAAGATGGCTAAATTTAATATAATGTAGGCTCAATTCACCTCTTAGGTTCCTTTTCCATCAAGTGCAAATTTTGAATAAATGCTTCCTGAAAGACTGAATGACATGCTAGGTGAACAGATCTTTCTTATTCCATCTTAAAGCTTACGTAATGTTTTGCCAAGAATATGAAAGAATTGCAATGAGGTTTAAAAACTAAATTGTTTTTGCCACTGTCAGGTAAACCAAATGAGTTTTCTGATCCAAAACACTTTGTCCTAACATCAGCAAAGGTCTCTGCTGGATTGTCTGCAGAAATGTACAAAGTAAAGACCAATGATCGAGTCTTGCAGAAGAATTTATTTTCCATTATTACCATGGTACAAACAGGGGAACTTTAGCCAAATTGTATTTTGAGAAACTGATTTATGATCTCTGAAGAGTGCAAGACAAAAAGATTTGTTAAGAAGTTTCTTTTTGCAGAAAGAAACAAGTAATTAATCTAATCATAATTTATCCCGTCACCTACTAATAATCAAAAAGTTCAAAGGATGTAAGGGTGGTCTAATGCAGAGTGACTGCAGTGTCATAGAGTCACAGACATGTACAGCATGGAAACAGACCCTTCGGTCCAACCCGTCCATGCCAACCAGATATCCCAACCCAATCTAGTTCCCAACTGCCAGCACCCGGCTCATATTCCTCAAAACCCTTCCGATTCAAATACCCATCCAAATGCCTCTTAAGTGTTGCAATTGTACCAGCCTCCACCACATCCTCTAGCAGCTCATTCCATACACGTACCACCCTCTGCGTGAAAACGTTGCCCCTTAGGTCTCTTTTATATCTTTCCCCTCTCACCCTAAACCTATGCCCTCTAGTTCTGGACTCCCCGGCCCCAGGGAAAAGACTTTGTCTACTTATCCTTTCCATGCCCCTCATAATTTTGTAAACCTCTATAAGGTCACCCCTCAGCCTCCGACGCT
>NC_057731.1:26612895-26625477 GCF_004010195.1 Chiloscyllium plagiosum | reverse complement strand
AGATTTGCTTTCCCAAAATGCAGCACCTCGCATTTATCTGAATTAAACTCCATCTGCCACTTCTTAGCCCATTGGCCCATCTGGTCCAGATCCTGTTGTAATCTGAGGTAACCCTCTTTGCTGTCCACTGCACCTCTAATTTTGGTGTCATTTACAAACTTGCTAACTATACCTCTTATGCTCACATCCAAATCATTTATGTAAATGACAGAAAGTAGAGGACCCAGCACCGATCCTTGTGGCACTCCACTGGTCACAGGCCTCCAGTCTGAAAAACAACCCTCCACCGCCACCCTTTGTCTTCTACCTTTGAGCCAGTTCTGTATGCAAATGGATATTTCTCCCTTATTCCATGAGATCTAACCTTGCTAATCAGTGTTGGGCCTTTATTCCCTAAAATTTAGAAGCATGAGAAGTATTCTAATTGTAACATATAGAATTCTTAAACTGCTTGATAAGGTCTACTTAGAGAATGTTTTCACTGTTGAGGAGTCTAGGACAGGTCGCAGAATAAACGATTAGCCCTTTAGAACATAAATTATGAAGAAATTTGTTCCTGAAATAAACATAGGAACAGGAGTAGGCCATTCAGCCCCTCAAGCCTATCTTGCCAGTGAAACCATCTGTGACCAAATTTGATCTGTGACCAAATTACATATACCTGCCTTTGGCACATATCCATTTAGACCTTTGCTTATCAAAAATTTACCATCTCAGATTTAAAATTAACAACTGATCTAGTATCAAATTCCATTTGTGGAAGAGAGTTCCAAACCTCTACCACCCTTTATTTGTAGAAATGCTTCCTAACATCTGTTCTGAAAGGTCAGGCCTAAATTTTAGATTATGCTCCCTAGTTCTCGAATCCACAACCAGTGAAAATAGTTTATCTTTATGTACCAATAGAATTCTCTACCCCAGAGAGCATTAGATGCTAGCTTATTTAGTAGGCTCAAAGCAGAGAAAAAAATAGATTTTTGCATGTTAAGGGATGTGGAGATAATGATGGACAGTGAATGGAAATAGAAACTTTCAGGCTTGAATAGCCCTGAATGGCCTTACTCCTCCTTTTTTTTAAAATGGAATAAAACATTGAAATTTATTATGACTAAATGTTAACAATTTTACACAAAGTACTTGGAGTGTATAATCCATTTATATTATGTGTTTTAATTCAGTTTAAAAACTGTATACAGAGCCAGGTAGTATGCTTACATTAAACATCAAATTGGAACATATTTCCATGTATTTTGTCTGAAGTGATTACATATTCATATTTACTCCCAGAAGTAAAACCAAACCATGAAGCAGATGGGAGCTATTAAATTGTTATGGTAGTACATTTCTCCCAACTTTTCCTAATTCCACCATTATATTTTATATGCTTGATTTACCTCATAAAATAGGGTAACTCCTCAAAACACACAACCTTAATTAATTGCACTGTGCACTATTGGGCCATCAAAACCTTAATTTGTGAGGCTTCCCTGGCAATGATAAACTTCCTTTTAAGGTTGAAACATCAGGTGAGCATTTAAAAAATATATATTTATGGGATGTGGGCATCAACGGTTAGACCAGCATTATTGCCCATTCCTAATTGCCTAGGAGTCAGTTTGGAGTCAATTACATTGTTGTGGATCTGGAGTCACATTTGGGTAAATGAGGTAATGGCAGGAGAATTCCGTCTTAAAAAAATATTCGTGAACTAAGTGTTTTTTTCAGACAATCGATATTCTTGCACCCATTGTTGAAGGTTAGAGGATGCAGAGAAGAGAGTTTTAAGATGAAGAAGTTTTAAGAATGGTCAAGGTATGAGATTGACATAGCATGGTGCCATACAGCAACATGTCTGCCCACTTGACTGCTTACAACCATGGGAAGCTGCCTGACTTTGTATCTGTGCTAAAGATCAATGCCAATTAGAAGCACTATGAATATTTGAGGTCTGGCTGAGGGCACCTAGCACAAAAATGCAAGGCAAGGCAAGCATGCTGTGAGCGTTGAAGTGGTCACAAAATGAATGAGGGTTGAGAGTAAGCAAGGAGCCCTGAGCTGTGCCTTGGTCCAATCCATGAGATGGATGTGTTCACAAAGTGTCCTGATAGCAGCATTACAATTAAAGGAGCCAATGCACTTCAATGAGAAGCACTGACAGCCTGAACCAAATTTTAAGTAGGTTAGAGATGTACCATGAGGGTGCAGTAAGGATGTGTCAGATGCCCATGTTTGTAGACTGCAAGGATGTGTATGGCCACCGCCCATGTGGCATGCCTGTGATGTTGTCAACCAATGTCCATGATGGAGGCTTGGAGGAGCAAATGATGAGCTGTAGTCAGCAGGTAACTGGGCTATGTTTATATTGGGAATTGTTGCTGTCTAGTTTCTATCTGATAGGCGAGAGAAAAGAAACTGCATATCAATTAAGTGAAATTAGGTAATAACTACATGTTAATGAATGTAAATATGCTATTCACTAGCAAGAACCTTGTCTCACTATTCAAATGATTTGGATGTGCACATAGGAGGTTTGGTTAGTAAATTTGCAGATGATACCAAAATTGGAGGTGTAATGGACAGCGAAGAAGGTTACCTCAGAGTACAAAGGGATCTTGATCAGATGGGCCAATGAGCCAAGGAGTGGCAGCTGGAGTTTAATTTAGATAAATGTGAGGTGCTGCATTTTGGAAAGGCAAATCAGAGCAGGACTTATGCACTTAATGGAAAGGTCCTGGAGAGTCTTGCTAAACAAAGAGACCTTGGAGTGCAGGTTCATAGCTCCTTGAAAGTGGAGTTGCATGTAAATAGGATAGTGATGAAGGCGCTTGGCATGCTTGCCTTTACTGGTCAGAGCAGTGAGTATAGGAGTTGGGAGGTCATGATGTAACTGTGCAGGACATTGGTTAGGCCACTTTTGGAATACTGCATGAAGTTCTGGTCTCCCCACTATAGAAAGGATGTTGTGAAACTTGAAAGGATTCAGAAAAGATTTACAAGGATGTTGCCAGGATTGGAGGGTTTGAGCTAAAGGGAGAAGTTGAATACGCTAGGACCATTGTCCCTGGAGCGTTGGAGACTGAGGGGTGACCTTATAGATTATAAAATCATGAGGGGTATGGATAGGGTGAATAGATGAGGTATTTTCTCTCGGGTGGGTGATTCCAAAACTAGAGGGCATAGGTTTACAGTGAGAGGGGAACGGTTTAAAAGTAACCAAGGAGCAATGTTTTCATACATAGGATGGTGCACGTAGGGAATGAGCTGCCAGAGGAAGTGGTGGACGCTGGTACAATTACAACAGTTAAAAGACATCTGAATTGGTATATGAGTAGGAAGGGTTTAGAGAGAAATGGGCCAAATGCTGGTAAATGGGACTCGATTAATTTAGGTTATCTGGTAGGCATGGGTGAGTTGGTCATCATGCTGTACATCTCTATAACTCTATAACTCTTGGTGAAAAATGGGACTTTTTGCTCTCTGTAGTAAGAAACTCCTTGTTGGGCATCTCACAGTTTTCCCAACCTTTTTACCAACGCCCATATTTTTCAGTGCTTGCGAAGGTTCCACCCCTTTTATTTAGTCATTTTCAAGTTGACACTATTTTATCGCAACTCTTTTTATTCAACTAATCTAAATTGGAGTTTGAACTCTTGTTTCAATGATTACGGAGAATGGAGAAATCAATACACCTGACCTCTGAATGGCTGAGTTGATTTCTTTTTAATATATGATATTTAAATTTTTCAGTTGTGGGACAAGGGTGCAGCTGGCTAGTCCAGCAGGTATTGCCCATCCCAAGAAATTGTTAAGATTCAGCCACATTATTATGGGTCTTGAGTCAAATGTAGGCCAGACCAGCTAAGGATGGCAGTTTCCTCCCCTGAAAGGAATTAGTGAGCTAGATGGGTTCTTTGCCTGACAATTGACATTGGTTTCATGGTCATCATTAGACTCTAAATTCTGGATATTTTAATTAAATTCAAATACCAGCATCTGCCATGGCAAGATTTGAACCCAAGGTTTCCAGAATAGTATTTGGGTCTTTGGATTAACGGTCCAGCAATTACACCACGAGGCCATCACCTTGCCCTTTACAAGTTACATCATTCTTTGGTGAATTTTGTGAATGATAGTGTGATATTAAAATATTCCAAACTTAAAATTGGCTGAAAATAAACCTTTCTTAATAGTACATTACCTAATCTAATTCAAAGTCTCCCTTCTGAGACAGTTTAAGACAATTCCCCAGTAAAACAGGATTCTCATAATAGAAAACAGCACAGGGCAATGCATTGCTAGTTTTATTTTTCTTAAGAGTATCTCCAGTCTGCAGTTTGGAGCAGTGCCAGAAGTCACTTATTTTCTAGTGCAATTTGAGAAATTTATGGCAATAGTGTCTAGACTTAAATTATGCTTTTTGTAAACCCCTAGTCTTCCCTAATGTCTTCCTTTAATAAAGTAGCAAATTGATTTGCTTTATCTACTAGAAAATTCTAAATCCAATCAGCAGAGTGGTTGTCTGGAACTTCATATCTGAGGTGGAATACTTTCTGGCTCCCAGCTATTTACTCTGCCTTTTACTCAGGTTGACATAGCGTACATGGTGAAAATGTTTCATTTAAAATGGCAATGCACAGTTCAAGTGTTTGACTTCAAAATATATACCAGCACTGATAGTCATTAATATTTTTCAATCCTCTATAATTGTCTGTAGTGCATTTGAAAAAACAATTTGACACAAACCTAGACAAATCAGGTGGGACGAGATTAGGTTGGGATATCTGGTCGGCATGGATGGGTTGGACCGAAGGGTCTGTACATCTCTATGACTCTAAATGATCAATTTCAATGATATAAGAAAACTCTATGGGCAAACTCTTATAGGAGTTCTGAGTGACCTGAACTATGGCAAGCTTTGAGGCTGAAATGCACAAGAAGTCTGATGAGGCCTAGCTCAACACCTTGAGCATTGAACAACATAGAGCTGACTTTCTCACCAGGCAGTGGAAAATTGCCAATTAAAGGGGACTGTAGCTTTTTAAACATCTGAGAAACAGCCAAACTTATACTAATTTTCCCATCTTAGCAACAAGGTAAATAAGGTAGATGTCAAGAAATCTTGACACGGAAATCAGAATAGGTACCTGGCAACTTCAATTCACTGCTTTAACTGAAGAACTTCTAACGTGAATAAACGCATCCCACATCCACAGACATTCGCATCCAACATGTGTTAGCCTCCTAGAAATATCATGGCATATCTCTGATTCACTTATACTTCTGCATTTCAATGCTGCACCTCAGGCTGCACTGCCATCTATCACTGTAATGTTGCAGTAACGACACTGAATCAGGGACTGGACCAATCTGCATCTCCGAGCTCTTTGCTCAGTGTGATAGCACTCATCCACTCTGAGCCTACCTGAATGCTCACAGCTTCCCTACCTTGCATTGCTTTTCTTGCCTTTGTGGGTTGCCACTCAGCTGGAGAAACCAGCCTCATATTACTTCGATCTTGTCTTCCCATTTAATGCAGACACATTGGCAGGACGTTTGTCATTACTGTCAGCAAACCTCAGTCAGGTCAAAGGAGATCACTTTCTTTTAGGGGTCCCAACACAGTAAGCCAATGACCGCCCCCAAAACCAGTCCACGGGCTTGAGCACAACCAGTCAGAGTCACATAAGGAGTGCAAAGCTGTATATCGGGCAGCCATCACCAGTCTTGACCCTTTCTGCTCTTTTGTGCCATTTTGCTTCTGGAAATAGAGAGGAAAGTATTATGGAGATGAAAATGAGTGGCACAGCATTAATTGTGGTACAGGTGGGGGAGTTGTCCTAAACGATTGATTAGACAGTGCTGAGAACATGCAAGCTTAATGATATTATGGCTTATGGTGGGTGACAGTGAATGAGGAAAGATATCACAAGCAACAGCGTGAATGTTGAAACATGAACCCGCACAGGATGTGGGTTCGGTAGCAAAGATAGATGAGTGTGAAGTTTGGAGAGATGATGATGATACTTATGCTGGCAGTAGGGAAAAGGTTATTGACCTGCTTCTCAGAGCTGCTACTGTCTAATCCAGGTGTCAATATCAGACCATACTGGCATAGTTTGTTTCTATGAGCTCCACTGAGGGTCCTGAGGAAAGAAGACATCCTGTGTTTTCAAAACCCTTTTCTGCAGGACTACCAGGCTGTTGCCCACAGACTGGGGCACCAATTTCACCCAACTACCTCATCAAGATGAAATGTCAGGAACCATGCAGGCAGATTGTCAGGGCTTGCATGGATGCACAACAGACTGTGAAAGATGACATGGGCAAAAGGGATGCTAGTCACTGAGTGGCGAGCTGTTCTGGGAACAGTGCATGGTAAAATTAAACTAAATTGGACATCAGGGTCATCATAGGGGCAGGTATGTATGTAATGAGATGCTTTTGGTATGATATGATGAGAAATATTGCAAAACCTAGTGGTGAGAATACCTCCAGAAGGCTCAATTCATTTTACATGTATCCGAAAGTTATGTAAAATTCAACATTATTATTCCAAAATTAAAATTTATCACTTCAGAAATATAATAAGCATTCAACAACTGTAGAGTAGGAAAACATAAAACTCATCAATAAATGAACCAGCAAAACCTCTAACTTCTTTTCCATGCTGGCTTCACAACCCTCTCACATTGACCTTTATTTTACTAAAACTTTGTACTGGAGCTTGTGGACGGGTTCTGCAGATGTGTACCATTCGTGGTGAAAACCCTGCCAGTGGAACCCAGTTGGTTATGCACTGCTGTGGCTGTAGGTCAAGTTGCATCCTCAAAGAAGGAAAGTCAATATATGTTGTAAAGACTATAAAGTACCGAATTTTTATTGACAGGTCAGGTGTCTAGAGGCAGGAGGAATCCTATCTCTATGAACTGACCTTTCAAAATGTTCACCTGCACTTCCTATTTCTAATCTAGTGGCCATGATTGGTTTTGGGAATCAGTGCAAGTGACCTGGAAAGAATAGAGGCGGCTGTGAGCTCCAGAGATGGGGTGGGCTGAAAGCCCCCATCGGCACCTGGGTTTAATGTTTAAAATAAAGAATAAAATATAAAACATGCCTTGATCTCTTGCACTGCCACTCCTCTCCATGCAACATCCTTGTCCACTCCTGTGTCCCTCATACCTTTATATGGATCCTGACACACCTGAACCAAACCAATACTCTTGTTTTCACCATCCATGTCTCCTCATATCAGTCAATCTAAAACCCATGTACCTATCAACACTCTTTCCCCATATGCCCCAGGTTACACATTGTGCCAAACAATGCCCGTCTATGCAACCCTGATTTCTCATCTTATGCCCATCCGGCCACCCCCCTTGGCCCCTCATACATCCAATTCCCCCAAACATTCCAATGTCTCTTTATCACCCCATAGCAACTCAGTGTTAACACATACACTCCAGCCACCATTCTTTATCCTTCCTTCTCTGTGCCAATTCAACTATTACTGTATTCAGCATGGACTACCTAAGAAGACATGCTGACAGAAAACAAAGTTATTTGTCTATTGTTGATGCTGCTATTGAAAAACAATCTAATTGATACAAAAAACACATTAAATTTCTTTAAATAATCTTTGGAAAACAAACATTCTACTGAGTGTCTATCTCTTATGAAGATATCCATTTCACATAAATGTTTAATTTCCTGTGGTGACAAACATTTCAATTCTCTGAGTAGTTAGAGCGACTCATCAAAATGCTCACTTAATAGGCAACTATTGTGAAAATATAGCTTGTAAAATCAGACATCAGCACAAATTTTGTAGAGGCTAATGTCAAAGGAAGGCTGAAATATCTGGTGTTCCTTTTTTAACACCATCGTTTTTGAACAGTTCCTTTACACATTTGGTAATCTCAATCATCATCCCAGTCATCAGCAAAGTAAAGGGGTCATAAACAGTTTTCTTAAATGGCACTTGCTCAACAATAACCTGCTCACTGATGCTAAAGTTGGACGCTACCTGGGCAACTCAGTTCCTGGTGTCATTGCAAATTTGGTCCAAACAGAGACAAAAAGCTGAACTCCAGTGGTGAGTAGAGAGTGACTGTCTTTACATCAAGGGAGCACTTGACAAGTATAATATTAAAGTGCCCAAGCAAACTAGAGTCATTAGGAATATTTTCTGCATGTTGGAATCATATTATCAAAAGGAAGATAGCTGTGATTGTTGGAGATCACATTTCAAACCCAGAACATCACTATAGAAGTTTGTCAGGATAGACATTTTCTAATCAATCTGTTCAGATATGTTATTGCACATCTCTGGAGCAGGTGGGACTTTAACCCAGGCCTCCTAACTCAGAGGCAGGGACACTACTATGACATGGGATGTTTGTTGATGATTGCATCATTTGGTTCCTCAGATACTGAAGCAGTCTGTGTTCATATTTGGAAAGACTAGGACAAATATCCAGGCTTGGGCTGACAAGTGGAAAGTAACATTTGTGCTATGCAAGTGATGGTATAACCATCTCCTTTTGACATTCATTAGTATTGCCATTGCTATAGAATTCCCCACTATCAACATCTGAGCGTTACCATTGACTAGAAATGGCAGTGGGCAGGCCAGATAAATTCTGCAGCTACAAGCATAGTTAGAAATTCAGCACATGTAACCCATCTCCTGTCTCCTCAGTGCCTTTCTATCAACTACAAGGCATAAATCAGGAGTGGGATAGAATACTTGCCCTTTGACAGAGTGAATGCAGCTCCAAGGATACTGAAGAAGTTTGACACCATCAAGAACAAAGCAATACATTTGACTGGATCCACACCCACCAACTTCAATATTCACTTCTTTCAGTACCAACAAACAGTGGCAGCAGAGTGCACCATTTTCAATATACACGGTAATAACTCAACAAGATCCTGCAACAACATGTGCAATTTCTATTATGTAGAAGGACAAAGGCAGTGGATGAATTGTAATACTGCCATCTGCAAATACCCCTTCAAATCACAATCCATCCTGATTTGTAACTATGTTGCCATTCCTTCACTGTCATTGGATCAATATCCTACTCGTCTCTTCCTAACAGAACTGTGAATGTACTAATACCCTAAAGGTTACAACAAGTCAAGAAGGTAGGTAACCCTGGCTTCCCCAAGGCAGTTAGGGATGGTAAATACTGCTGACCTAGCCAGTGATGCCCACATCCTATGAATTATTTAATTTAAAAAGTAGTTTATGCACTTATTACACACAGTCATGCTTATTTTTCACAATCATTAAGGGTCCCTTCCCTCTCCTACAGATGTCACAGGACCAAATGAAGGGGTAACTTATCTTGTCTCCATTGCATGTTCCACACTCCAGTGATTCCAAAATCTAACTTGATTTGAGGCAGCTGCCTCTGGGAACCATGTAAATGCCAACTATGTACCCATGAAAATGAGAGATACTTGATTGTAGATGGGATTTGGAATTCACAATTTCTTCCAGCATTTTTACAATGTTAGAGAAACTTTATCACAGCAAATATATGGGCCAGAGTTTCAAAGGGTTTGACAACCTATATGTTAAGCTAACAGCTATACAATTCTGTCTTAGTTACATCTGCCATTAATATGTAATCTATAGTTTATAATGAATCACAAAATACTTATCATCCATGTCTAACAAATGTCGATTTTAAGTT
Source organism: Chiloscyllium plagiosum (assembly GCF_004010195.1). Lineage (NCBI taxonomy): Eukaryota > Metazoa > Chordata > Chondrichthyes > Orectolobiformes > Hemiscylliidae > Chiloscyllium > Chiloscyllium plagiosum. The sequence continues at coordinate 26,615,776 of NC_057731.1, read as the reverse complement.
TTAGAATTCAGGTTTTTAAATAGAAAATAGCAATTGCTTTATTTGACATTTATAAAGCAAAATATCTTCTGCCTTTAAAGCATTGAATCTTGAGGTTCCTTTTTCAATTAATAATTGAATTTAGAATGATTCTTCTTTGAAAAGAAATGTTATTGGTCTCACCAGAGACCATATTAGAAGAAGAGAAATATCAGACAAAAGACAGATACTATAATACAAAAAGAATTACAGTGTAGGAAAGAAAAACAAAAAAATTGCAAGAGATGCATTGGTTTATATTTTTTCCCTGCATACAAATCGATGAGCAAATCAGTTGTTCTTACTTCAGCTTAATCATGGGATATGTTTGATGGACTAGCTTGTCTTTCTTCCATGGGATGGTTACTCTGCTCCTTTTTCACACAATAAAAGAGTTCTACATTTCTGACAGAAGAGTCCGATCATGTCTTCTTCAGAAATGCAGAGTCATATTTCTATTCTGATAAGTTCCTCATAATGTAGAACAGACAGGGAAACACAAACCATGCCCTCTTTCTCAAGGCAGTCAATCACTGTAATTGGAAAGTTAAAGGTCCAGCATTACAGACAGACACTTTGACAGGTGCTGTGAAATGATCAGTAAATAAGGTAAATCTGAGATCAGGGTGTCAGGAGGAAAGTTGCCAAATGGGGGTTAGAATTTAAGATTCCAAGTACAGATTAAATATGGAGCCAAAGGTAGGATGCAAAGTATGTCGGAGATATTGTACCATATGGTAATGGGACCAAATAAATGTTGGAATGTTTAGGGCAAGTCAGGGTGGTTGGGAGATATTGGTTCTGGTGGGGGAGGTTTGGAAAAGATTTATAAGGATGCTGCTATGGTTGGAGGGTTTGAGTGATAGGGAGAACCTGAATAGGCTGGGGCTATTTCCCTTAGAGCGTCAGAGGCTCAGGGGTGACCTTACAGAAGTTTATAAAATCATGAGGGGCATAGTTAGGGTGAACAGCCAAGATCTTTTCCCCAGAGTTGTGAACTACAAAACTAGAGGGCATAAGTTTAAGATAGGAGGGGCAAGATTTAAAAGGGACCTAAAGGGCAACTTTCTCATGCATAGGGTGGTGTGTGTATGGAATGTGCTGTCAGAGGAAGTGGGGGAAACTGGTAAAATTATAACATTTAAAAGGCATCTGGATGGATATATGAATAAGAAGGGTACACAGAGATATAGGCCAAATGCTGGCAAATAGGACTAGATTAATTCAGAATATCTCATCAGCATGGATGCGTTGGACTGAAGGGTCTGTTTCCATGCTGTATAACTCTACGTCTCTAAGTGACCCATTGGGTGATTTTGGGTTCCAACAGCCAAAGAGGTAGTGTCCAGTCCTGGTGGCAGAGAGAGTAGGACCCAATAGCGAAGTTGAAGAGTGTAAAGTCTGGTGGCAAGGGCAGGGGGATCATGGTCCAATGGCAGCAATAGAGGTAGGGTCCAGTAGCAGTGGAGGGGAGCAGATGGGAGGGTGCCAGCAAGCAAGTGTCAGGTTCCATGTTTAGAGGAGGAGATTATGGGTCTATCTGCAGTGGAAAGAGTGTCGAACATGGGAGAAGGGTGTTGTATGGTTGTCTGGTTCCGTTGCAGTGGATGTCGGTCACATGGGGTGAGAGTTGTTTCAGGTAAGGGTCTGGGGGAGACACATTTGGGGAATTATGAACTAAGTTGGGGGTAATTAAATAGTTACATAATTAGAGCTAGACTTGTTAACTTTTCCTAGTTAGTATTTACTAACTCCAATGGACACCTCCAAATTATCAGGTTTAAATGGACACTTCTAGAGATTTCCACATGTAGGCAAATTGCCCAGCAGAATCTTCAATTTTCTAGGCAATTCCTTCAGAGTCTACTACAATGGGGATTCTGCAGGGCTCCAGTGTGCAACTCCCATCTACATCTCAGAAACAATTATCTGACCATCTGAAAATACAGCCTATTGTTTTACATGATCGTATCACACTATATCACTGTTTGAATTTTAAAAGGGCTCTCTTCCTTTCATAGGAACATTTTCTTTCACAGAACAGTTAACTCATTGTTTTAGGATCTTGACAATTATGGCTACAACTATGTGCTGTACAACATCAGTTCCTATGTTACAAGTGTGAGAGGACAATTAGCAGGTTTTACTTAAAATCAACTGACATGGACTGAGATGAGCTCAGAAATAATCAGTACAGTGACTGATTTGTTATTTTTTCTTCAGCACTTTAGTGATTTACATTAATAATAGCAGAGACACAAACATCTTTGCATGGCATTGGTTTTATTGTTGCAAAACAACAATCCAGATATCATATTCATTTCCCAACTTGAGTCACAATTTAATCAAATGAGTGCATTATAAAAAAAATCTAATTTTATCCAAATCAGATTTGTTTGTGCAGAATAATTGCGCTGAATGAATAAGTAATGCTATTATTTTATCCTGGAACTTCTTACCTAAGTAAACAGTCTGTACATGTATACTGCATAGACCACAGCGGTTCAAGAAGACAGCTCATTGCCACTTTATCAAAGACAACTAACAATGGACAATAAATACTGTCCTTACTGGAGATCTGATGAATAAATAATGTTAAAAATTGAAGAGCAGTGCAATAGAGTGATAGAGTGATACAGCATGGGAACAGACCCTTCGGTCCAACTGGTCCATGCCGAACATAATCCCAAACTAAACTAGTCGCATCTGTCTGCACATAGAGTCATAGAGTCATAGAGATGTACAGCATGGAAACAGACCCTTCAGTCCAACCCGTCCATGCTGACCAGATATCCCAACCCAATCTAGTCCCACCTGCCAGCACCCGGCCCATATCCCTCCAAACTCTTCCTATTCATATGCC